>NC_138157.1:8594900-9004900 GCF_964199315.1 Orbicella franksi
GAATTGTTTCAGAAAATTAATCCTTACTAATTTTTCAAGTTGACTACAGTACGTGTATGACATTAAAATAATATAATTGGAGTATTTGAAGTGTTATGAAACATCCAGTAACAGAGCATCTCTTTTATGGGAACCAAAGCAAAGTAAAACACTCTTTTGTACCATAATTTTCTGCATCTCCAGGTACAAAAATTTTGTCCAGGATACAGTCTATGACAACCTGCATCAAGCAAAGTTAGGAGGAGTGCCAGGCACTTTTCACCTGGTCAAGAGCTTTCTGAAGATTAAACTTCCAACTGTTGTCCAAGGATTAGAGGTACAGCTGTAAATTTTTACCTGCGTATGTGTGTGACACCCAGCCAGTTGAACCTTACAGAGTAATGAACAGGATGAATTCCGGTTCCTCGAAATCATAACAAAATGACACCTAGGTATCCGACAGACATTTTTAAGGACTGCGCTTTAATAGCAGTAACTTCTTTGTCTTTTAAAGATTAACTTCATTTGTAGCTACATTTTTGTACTATTGCGATAGAAAACTGATGTGGCCAGCTATTTCACCTTGGTCTTTTTAGCTCTCCTGATGCCATGGGGCACATGACAGTTCAAACTTGGTCTGGATGTTAGAGAATAACATCCAGACCAAGGTAATCAATCTCATTATTATGTTCATTTTCCTCTCATTGTTTTCATTTTGACTTACCTAATACAGCAACACTCGGAAATGCACAGTAAATCTCAAATGCACATACAACTCTTAATGTCAGCTTTCCTGTTTCACTCACATGGTCACTAAAGGTAAAATTCATGTTGTTGTTGTTAACAGGATGGGGATGTTGATGGTTCCCCATTATGGCCTTTGATTTACTATTGCCTGCGATGTGGGGACCCAAAGGCAGCTTTACAGGCAGTTCAGTATGTGCCGTAAGTAGAAATCATATTGAAGCATTGTGTTAACCATTATGTTATATTATAAAATAATTAAGTCAATTCCAAATCTTTCATCCTTTTACATTAGTATTAAGCAGTGTAGCATTGGTGATCAAAATGTGACAGAATACAACAACATCAGTAACATCCTGTAAGTTTCAGTTACATATTCGGTGTTAAATGTTACTCATTTTGTTATATTCAGACAGCATTTGGGAGAATTCAGAGACTTTTTTGCTGAGTACATGAACAGCAAAGAGAGAAGGTCAGTGATCCAACTACATGTGTATGTTCATCAGAGTACATTTAATGCACAAATCAAGTACAAAATTATTCCATGTTAATTGTGGTCTTTCCAGTTCTCCTGACAATTTGTAACCCAAACACAGCTCAGCCTTATTTTCAGAAGTGAAAAAAAATAACATTTGAATAATAAATTTATTAACCATCAGGTATTTCATCCCACCCTATGGGATTTTCAAACTGGAGCTGCACTCAAAAGAATGTACAGTAATACTACACACAAAATGTCTCAAGATGGAACAATTTTATTTTAGGCATGTGTTAAGTACAATACAGAGTGATGCAATTATGATCATAACATACATTTATTGTGATTATCATTGTCCTCAGACTGAGTCCCAGCTCAGAAAGTAAACTTCGTCTTCAGTACAGGCGATCTATCCGTACCAGCCAAGATCCTTTTAAAAAGTAAGTTGTGCTACTCAACATTTCCACTGAGGAGGAAATGTCAGTTCTTCTTTACTGATTGCAAATTCATTTCCTTGTTAAAGGCTGGCACCGATAATTCTTTGGTACACTAAGTCAACAACACAAAGTCTGATATAATTATTGTCTCTTGCAATATGCATGTAGTTGACACTATTTAGCTGTCTATGTGTTGCAAGGATCACATTTTGTTACTCTTTGAATTGATATTATTTTTCATGTGGTTTTTTTTTTTCGTGATTGGCAGGGCAGTGTACTGTTTGATTGGTCACTGTGATGTGATGCTGGATTCTCATCAGGAAGTTGCTAACAAAACTGAAGATTACTTGTGGTTAAAGGTATGCATGGATACTGTGATACATGTGCACATGTAGAATTTCTAAATGATCTTTTAAAATAAAGTGCGATCAAGTGGACACCTTAGTGACCAGACAAAGTATTCACTGAGGAGGAGTGTCTTCTAATGAGATATTAGAGTGTGCATGAGTGACAAGGTGTCTTTGATTTGATTTTCAACCGTAAGACAGTTACTGTGAAACTATCATGGATTAGCGTTCAAGATCTTGTCCCAGAAAGGTTACACTGACTGTGTACTGATGTCTAGTTAAAATACTGGGACATTTTGATTTGGCTAATGCTGAAAAACCTTGTCTCGTGATCAGTTGATACTTATATGGCCACCTTACTTAAACTTTTTACAGCCGGCTTAACTGCCTGAACAACAGTTCATGTCTCTAGACAATCCAATATAGCCTTGGCAGATTAGTCGATCTGTTATCTGGGGGGGGGGGGGGGGAGGAGTCCATTCATTCCCCCAACCTCAAAAAAAATAATAAAATAAAATTTTAAAAAGCTAAGCGTGATTAACCAATTAAAAATAAGATTAATACAATAATTTCATCTCTTACAGTACATGCACTTTCCTCAAATGTTCTTTCAAAACAGAAAAGAATCCACCATGCCAACTACAAAATCCACTAGCCCTCTCTGCACACTGCCATTGTATATTTTACAAATTTTCTCAATGTTATGATTTTGAAGCTCAATCAAGTGACTGTGGATGATGAAGAAGGAAGCCATGACAGCCTTACATTCCAACAGCTACAGGCCATGTTACTGGAACAGTTTGGTGAGAATTTTTTTTTCTTTTCGTGGCTTTCAACTTCAAGAAATAATCTTGTTACAATTAAGTGCTTTTTTATAAGCTTCATTTGCCAGATATAAAACAGTTTGATTTTTCTATAAGTTATGATTTGGATGTACATGCATGTGGTTGTTGTCTTGTGGCAGGAATTCATTTCTGTGAGTGACTATTTTTTCATATCTTCTTTTATAATATAGATACATGTAGGACCCTGTGCACATTCTGATTGGTCAAAAACCCATGTTTTATCAGAGTATAAAACATAGAAAAAGCGTGTTTTATTCTTTTTCTCCACATTACCTCTGTATGATGAAGCAAATGATGAAGCCTTAACCGTGTATTACATGTACACTGTGATAAAATGCGACGGGCATTTGAGAACAAGGGGGAAATGTTGAAAACACAAGCCGCAGGCGAGTGTTTTCTACATTTCTTGAGTGTTCTCAAATGTCCAGAGTGTTTTTATCACAGTGTAATACACAGCTTAGGCTTTCTTATTTGTTAAATAATTTTTTATGTTTTGTGTATTTTTATTGGTAGGTATATACAGTTTATTTGTAGCTCTTTTCTAAATTGCTGGGTATTTTTTATAGGTGAGGCTCACTTTAACGCATATCAGAAACCTTTGTTGTACTTTCAAGTTCTGTTTTTAACAGGCCAGTTTGAAGCAGTAAGTTAACATCAAACCAGTAATCTCAAATTTATTATGTAATAATTATTTTTATAGTGGACTGTAATTGTAGTTGCAGAATGAGGAAATAAGTAATACTAGATGAGTAATAATAGATGAAAGACAATATTATTTTATTGCAAAATGACTTAAAGAAGTGTAATGCAGTATAACACAAGGAAAATGTCTGAAGTAATTCTGTAAATGATTGTATCTTTTGACAGGCCATCGAGTTCTTATCCCGTGTCGAGACCTTCAGGAGTCATGCTGTGCACTTTGCCATTGCACTTTTTAAGATGCATCTTCTCCTGTTACCAGATTCAATCCAAGCTCAGCTTTGTAAGTACATGTATTTTGTTACTTGTCCTGTTTTGGGGGTTCTTTAGATAGGCAGCCTGCTTTTCTCTATTTCAGTTTTAGTAAGGCTGTGGTCTAAGAGAAATTTCGAGGAGTCCAAAGGTTCTTAACTATGAAATCCTGGGTGCCCAGCACTTAAGCTTATATGAGAAAGTGAGTTTTTCCAGTCATTCAAAGGCAAAAGTTAGTCGCCTGTGGCACCTGGGCACTTCTAGGGTACACCCCTGGTTGTAGCCATATGTTATTTTCCACACATTCAAGACTTTAACAATGCAATGTGCAAATTGGTCATCCTTTTTCTGCTCAGTTTATCATTACTTCTTTGCTGTTTTGTACCTTGATAGACCATTGTTTGATTTTTCTGTGAGTTTGAAGGCCAATTGTTTTTTTTACGTAAAGACTGTACAGTTAACAAATATGGTTGGTATACATGGTAACAGAGCCCCCGTAAGGACCAACCTAAGCTAGTAATATACTACCCACATTCACTGAACACACTTTAGCTTCCTTGATTTACAATGTAGTTCATGACAGTCTGCAATGTGATCTAACAGGTCAAATATGGACCGCATTTGACAAACAGCTGAAACTGTTTGTTATGGTGGCCAATACTTTTAATGATGGTAATGTTTGTGTTCACTACAGTGACACCTTTCTCTGGAGATCCTCCACCCAGTAGAAGATTGAACTTTGCTCGACTGATCATGTCTTATACTCGGAAATTTGAGGTTACAGATCCTCGAGAGGCTCTGCAATATTTTTTCTTGTTGAGGTAGACTGAAGTGAGAATCAAGCTGTTCTTGCTGTTCTTAATATGTACATAATTTAATATTTAATAGACATTTGAGTACGTGTAGCAACCTCTATGCCATAAAACGTCTGGTACATGACTGTACCAATATACATGCACAGGAGAAAGGTTGTCCCACAGCATCATATTTAAGCAAATGCTGAAAGGTATTATGGCTAGTGATAGTTAGCCACTGCTTGATGAAAGTTCGCTGTGTTTCACAGTGAAGGAAGGAGACACCAGGCACTTGGTTAGTCTTTCTATAGCATTTAAGATGGATTCCGCTCAAAGTTTGAGCTTTAAGTGCAAAAATTATTTACTAAAAATCAACTCATAGCAGGGTAACTTTTGGAATACTATCTAAAACAACTCACTTTAATTCACTTCTTTAAGTGACCACACGATTTAAGTCTCGAGCATTCTCAAGAAAGTTAATGTCAAACCTCATAAGAATGCTTAAAGTGTTTGTTGTTGTGTTTTCAACTAGAGCGAAACGTCTGTTTGAAGTGAAATATAGATAACTTCAAGTTCAATTTTCTTTTGTGGGGTCAGCCTGAGAGCTTAAGTCTATAAGTTCTTATTATATCTCTCAGTTAGTGTTTGTGCTGTGATTGGTCAGTTTAACAGGCTGTATTCTACTGTGCAGCCTGCTAAAATTTAAAGCCATTATTGTTGCCAAAATGTTTTGTGATTTATTGCCAAGTTTTCTTAACTTTTTTAGCAAGTAAAAGTTTAAAACTTTCTTTTACTTCTGAAATTGTATATTAAAACCGGCTAATGACGTAAGAGTCATTTAACAACAATTTCAAATTGACTCGTTTTGCTTTCGAGGTGCGTCAGAAATTTGAAGCCATTCCGCATGAGTAGAAATCGTTCCCGAACCCGTCAGACACACGGTAGAGATGTAATAAATATCTTACTAACCTTGTTTTCTTGGTCCATACTGTAAGTTACGGAACCTCGTTTTTCCCCTTCAATTTATGGCCCCACGCTTTGCGCTTGGGCCATAAATTGATGAGGAAAAAACTCGGTTTGTAACTTACAGTACGGCCCGCAAACGCGGTTAGTAAGATGTTTTTCTTAACTGTATTTAAAATAACACCATGCCATGAGGGTTTTTGGTAACTTAATTTTGGCCATTATTGCACGAATGTTCTGCAGAAATCATCTTGAACATTGTGAACTTCAATTAAGCAGTGGTAAACTACATTGTACCTGTCCACTACCCATGATACCTATTAGCGCTGTTGCAGATGCTTTTATACTTCTGTAGTACAACCTTTTCAAAACTGATAATGGCTTGCTGCTACATAAAAAAGCTTTCCAGAAGCATAACACCATTCAAGGTCAGGGAAAAGTCAGGGAGTTTTGTATCAGGTCAGGAAATGTCTAAATGTTCAAAGTCAGTGAAAAGTCAGGTAACTTTATCTTCAGGTTGCTGCAAATTATTTTATTAGATGTTTTCATATAGTGTTCCGGTGGGTGGCAACCCCAATATCATTGACCATATATTGACAAGAGTAACCTGAAGTATGCAGCTATACCTAAGTACTATTTTATGAACATTAGATTAAACTTTGAGAGAAAGTAGGTGGACATTCAGCTCCAAATTATTGATGTTAGAGCTGCAGAAGTAGTTCAGTTATACTTTGAAAGAGAATGGTTGCATTTGACAGATGTTGGTCACAGCTTACCAGTTCTTGATGATATCAGAGTCAAATCTCCCACAAATAAACACCCTCGGGAACTCAAAAGTGTCTGCCAGAAGGTTCCTGTACATGGCCGAGATCATGACTAGGTGTCCATCTAGTGGAAGTAAGCAGGGGTTGAAACTGTAGCCCCTATTAGGCCATATTATTTTATTCATCTTATTGAATTTTAGGGGAATGAATGGCCCACAGGGCGAAGACCTCTTTATGTCTTGTATAAGTGAACTGGTTTTGGAAACTAGAGAAGTAAGTTGGAAAAGGGAGGTTTACTAATTGCTTACTTTATTAATTGACTGACTTACTGACTTACCAACTGACCAACCAACCTACCAAACTACCCACCTGCTAACTGACTGACTGATGATTAGATGGATATGCAGATCAACAGTCATTTGTTTGTTCATTCATTCATTCATTCATTCCCTTTTGTGTTTTTTAAAGTTTGAAATGTTACTTGGCCGCCTAGAACCAGATGGAAAGAGAAAGGTAAGAAAATATGATCATATCACATTAGTGGAAAAAATGGCAGTTTACTTCTCTCTGTAAAATTTCATTTCATTTAAGTTTCATTAATAATCATTGTTCTTTTTGTTTTGTCTTAGCCTGGTTGCATTGACAAGTTTCACAAAGATACACTAAAGATAATTGAGCTTGTGGCCAAAGATTCTGTAGAGAAGGGTCTCTCTGAAGAGGCAGTCAAACTTTATGATCTAGCCAAGGTACATACAATGTGTATTCCTGTTTGTATTTATTCCACCATGATTTCCCCTTTCATCATGGGTTTGGTGCATACTTCTATCACGCAACCTTTATGTATGTTAATATTACAGAATCATGAAAAAGCATTGGTAATCTTGAACAAGCTCTTGAGTCAGGTAAGCTTCTTCACCTCTATTTGCAAAGCTTGCAGCTATCAAATATTAGTTAAGCTTTTTTATTTATAATTTAGACAATACTTTTCCTTAATGTTGTTAACTTCTTTAGCAAGTACAATGTACAATATGCAACTGCAGTGGTATATTCTTTGAACATTTCACCCACTGCCTCCACATGTGGTGAAAATGGTGCTTGTATTGAAACTTCTGGGATAACATGGGTTTAGTAAGATTGGGATTAGACTCATTTCCTCCTGGTCTCTTGCGTGCGGGGCTCCAGTTGTTCAAACGGTGGATAATGTTATCCACCAGATAACACACTATCTGGTGGACAGCATAGTTTGTTTTTTCAATGCTTATCCACTTGATAGCAATTTGTCCGGTGGATAGCATTATCCAGCCTTCAAACAACTGGGTCCAGATTCACAAGTCTCAGGTTAGGACATATCATAAATTTTGTGCCTTCAAAGAAAGCCTCTAGGTACTTAAGATACAGTTATCCTGGCAAGGAGGTTGCAGCAGGTTGATTTGATAATTATTTTTTTCGTGTTCCCTTTTACTCAGGTGGTGTCAACATCCAGTGGTCTCCAGTCTCCAAGAGACAGACTTCAAACCTTGGCGGTGGACTTAGCACAGAGGTGTGTATTTATTTAGTTTGGTTGTAGATAATAATAGCTCTGGGATTTCAAGCCATTTTAATAATAATAATAATAATAATAATAGTAATAATAATAATGATGATAATAATAATAATTTAATAACTTCTAGAGCACTATTTACATTCACTGATCAACAGCGCTTTACGACTTAAAATACTATTATTATATTTTTACTGCAGATTGCCATACTGTTGCCTTCTAACTTTTGTAACACAAACCATAGGACTAACAAATCAGATTGCAAGAATAGTGGGAGTCACACACAGATGTCAATTGTCAGAATACACCATTTCTCAAAATATTGTCTCGTATTAATGCAAAATGAACATGAAAATCACAAACAGTCTTGAAATTTGAACAGCTTTCTGCCCATTATTTTGTGTGATTTGTTTATCCAAGCTCTAAAACTGAGAAATTTGTTTCATTACCTACAGAAAGTCATTGAGTCTATGTCATTGCAATTATCAAAATAATGAATTTTGTGTCATGAGGTGCACATTTATTTCTCCTTTAGATACAGAACTCTGGGTCACACAGCAAGCCAAAGTAGAACAAGCACATTTTTCTTGCTGTTGGATCTGATGCAGTTCTTTGACTTGTATCATGCTGGTCAGTTAGACACTGCTTTGGATGTAAGTGTTACTATAGAACTCTTATTTACAAGGATTTGTATTTGCCTTTATTTTCTATTGTTCTGTACGTTTACACTGGTAACATCAAAGCACTAATACAGCACATTGGCCAGGCAGTTACTGTACATGTAGATCTTGTAATGTCTTTGTAGGCAAGACACAGTTCTGTACTCTTGTAGTGACAGTGTCATTGCCAGTGTTGCAGCTTTTCAGGACAAACTTCATCTTCACCCTTTTTAACAAGCCTACTGTCTGCCATGTAATATATCAAACACGAGAGACTGTTTCATTGGGATATCCAAACACAGAGAAGAGAGTTGAAAATACGACGCACAGTGGAGTACATTTTATTTTTGATGAAATTTGAGGTGACTGGATAGCCATTGAAACACTGTCTCAAATGTTTGATATATCTTCTCAGTCGAAACAAAAACTAAGGAGTAAATGGAGAACTAAAATCGTCAAAATCTATGCTAATTAAGACCAGGTATCCAAACCTCCTTCAGGGTTCCCGGTTGTGATTTTCTTTGTTTTAACTTGATCAATTATGAATGAGTTTGAGAAGTTTGGTTGTGAACATAATATAGATTGACTAAGAGAAACTACATGTATCCCAAGTTAGGAGAGTGGTCATTATTAAATGAAGTCCATTCGCATGGTTAATCTTCATGGCAGGTGATGCATAAGCTGAGACTAGTTCCACTTGGAAGTGAATCAGTGGAGGAGAGAGTGGCCGCCTTTAGACAATACAACGATGAAGTAAGGAATTGAATTATATGCTTCTTTTAAGAGAAACACACTCAGCTCAGATTGTCCATGGCTCTACCATCCTTTTAGTCACCATTCTCTTTAAAGCTCATCTGTTGTTGATGAGTTTAATGAGAAAAATTTGGGAGAGCAAGACAGTGTTGTTTATGGCAAATCTTTGCATGGTACATTTATGCTTAGAAGATCTCTTACTGTTTAGTTACTTGGAAAAGCATGTGCCTTCACTTAATTAATTACATTTCCTTTATTGCATATTTGATACAGATTCGACTAAACTTACCAGATGTGCTTCTGGCAACGATGAACATTCTTTACACAAAGTATCGCAACACAAGGTCTGTAGACTTAATAAAAGGATTATCTTGTTTCATTTGTATCTTTTCTCTTCATTGTTGTAAGACATAGCAAATTGTTCAAATTTTTTTCTGTCCATTTGTTGTCTTCAGAGGGAGTACTCAGAGCCCCTTAATCGACAGACAAAGAGATGATGGTGGCCAAGAAAGGGTAAGGATGTTTGAGCAAAACATTTGTTAGACATGATATAAATAATATGTTTTTGTGATGAACACAGTTACCCACAAATTGAGGGATACCACAAAAATAAAACCTTTTAACTCTTTCACTCCCAGAAGTGATGGATTTGTAAATTCTCCTCACAATGCCAATACATTTTCAAGCAGATGGGTGATAAGAAAAAAGAAATTAATCAACTTTGAGATGTTGTTTTGAGTCACCAGTAAAATTAACACAACTAAATTCAAATGAAATTGTTAGCAGTCAATAAGGAGAATTTGCATTCAGATCTTGCGAACGAAAGGGTCTTAGAAAGGGTCTTAATCTAGAGAAACACCAAAAACAAAGATGTCTAATGGCTTGAGATGGAATGGGTAAGCCAGAGCAGATATTGTTTTGACGAACCATCAAATTTTCTGAGCTAACATCAAAAGCAAAATATAACAGTCACTAAGGGGAAATAGTATTTCAGGACGTCTTAAGTTTCTTCACTGCACCTGCCACAGGTCATGAAAATGCCAAGGAATTATTTCATTCATTGTCTGGTTAAGGAAATTCCACACTGCATTCTCTAGTCAAAGTCGGGATTTCATTCAATCGTTCCTATTAGTGATACATGTAGTGAATGTTCTGGTCGGTGAAAAATTAGGGAAGTTTGGTGTTCTTCACCGATGGGACCATTTGAAAGCTACACAACCAGTAGTCACACTTGCATAGTACTGTGGATCTCTCCTAACCTACTGACTCCTGTGCCGGCCGTAACCGGCCGTGACGAGCGTTGGCCTTTGTTCCACTTCTGACGTCATCACCTTTTACCGAAATTAGCATCATCTATACTCAAGTTCTGTGGGAGGAAAAGATCTTTCCAGTGATACCCAGATCAGAGTGATTGGCTCAATGGAGCCCGAGATATGCACGAAAATGCTCAGAAATTTGAGTGAAAAACTCGGAGCAAAATTTCCTGCAACTACACTTGGCTACTCCATGGTAAAAATTGCCCGTCTCGATGATGCTTTCTCAGAAAGTTTTGAATTGAAAGCAACCCCAGTAGATGGTCAATCTGCCGCAAAAAGATAAGAAAAGGAGAAAAAGGAAAGGCGAAAAAACATTTTAAAAAACCGCCCATGCCCGAGCAAAAATGTCGTAAAATACGGTGCTAGTGGAAAGAAAGGTATACTGTCATGTTGCAAATGCCTTCTTGAGTAGATTAGAGCTAATTTGGCTTATATCCAGGTTGAAAATCTCCAAAATGTCCAAAAATGCGTTTTTGGCAAAAAGCTCCGGGAGTCAATGGGTTAAGTGAACGCCATTGGGGCCAGAAAGTGTTTAGCCGAATGGGTGTCCACTCATCAGAAATAAAAAAAAAAAATGTATTGTTTCTATGAGGCCAAGTATCCGCTTATTGTAGGTGTCAGTTAGCAAAGCTTAACACCTAATTTCTTTTCAGTATCGGGACATTTTGAGGCGCCAAGCCCGAGCCTTGATCACATTCGCGGGATTGATCCCGTACCGTCTTCCCGGAGACACGAACGCACGCCTCGTTCAGATGGAAGTCCTCATGAATTGAAGCATCCTACCAAGCCCCCCTCAGCTAACAAGCTGGTGCCCAGTTTCCTGGCAGTTTTTGAAGCGGGGAATGGTACGTCAAACGTCAACTGTAAGGTAAAATGACGTGAGCGAGTTCAGTCGCCTTCCATTACCGACGGTCCTCTCAGCCCTTTGGAACCAAGAGCATTCATTCTTTTTCTGTTCCATCATAATTTACCTTCCCTGTAAAAAGGATTGATCTGAAACGTGGATAAGCGTGCAAGTATAAATGTTTACGGTACAAGTTCAGTTTATTGCAGACTGAAAACAAAATCGATTACATTTCTCATAGAAAAACAGTTTTGTAATTTTGACGATACTGTACAGTTTGTAGTCTTAATTGAATAAAACGTATATATATGTTCTTGATTGTCTCGTATTGAATAACTTCATCAACCTTGCATTTACATTGGTAGTTAAAAGTTTACACCATCAAGTTTGCGGTCTCGTGGTGACCCAGAGGAAGTTAGTTGGGGCGGAACGAGGTAAACTTGGCAAATATCCTAGCGGCAAGAGTTTTCAAGAACTGTTCCTCCATCCGTTCTTGTAAACTTTTGCTTCTACTCTGCTGTTGCCGCTACGCTAGCCTACGGCCCTGGATGTTTCTTACTTTTCTTATAGTTTGTCGCTGGTCTTCGAGTTGTCACACAACGCTTTTCGCACTCATTGCGTGACAGTGACGACCCCAGTTAATCCGTTAAGGAAACTACAAACTTAAGGATTAGAAATGCTCGCGGCCAAGTTATTTTGCTTTACCTTTTGGGCGATTTTCCGTGCTTTTCTTAAAGCTTGACCGAAATCAAAAATTCTTGTTTTCTCTTGCTATCTCTTTAACTGTACGATAGAAATGTTATGCAAATGATTTTAAAAACCCAGACATTTTTGTCTCTGGTGTTAACATTGACATGATTGTTTTCTGATAAGTAAGTAATGACAGCATCGTGCATAATACACTTATCTGCTTGACGAGTTTTCTTTCTGTAAACTCCTATTATTTTCATACTATCAATGGTCGATCACTTAGCTTGGATGTTATTGCCTTTACGACAGGCAAACGGACTGAAAAAAATCTTTTAACATAAGAGGAGCCCACTATTCGCGAGGTATTCATACTGACGATATTTGGCTCCTTGGCGTTGGGATTGGCGGCTTTCCTTGCGAGCGACTGGCCAATCGTTGTACTGCTTCGTTGTGCATAAATGCCTGGCTTGTATCTCCAGAGATATTTTGATATGGCAGCGTAGCTGATCTCGCGGATCCCAGAGCGAGGTTTACATAGGGAGGCATTCCCACTCTCCGGCTCATTTCCCCATTCGACTTTGGGTAGCTTGAGCCGACTGCGGAAGTAAGATCCCTGGAAAAAGTTGTAGGTCTTTCGTGAGAGGATGGCAAATTGACATAAGGGACGTGAACGCGACCACCTTCAGCTCGTTCTCTTTTCACAGCTTCGGTCAGCTCCATCCATTCATCGTCGGACCAGTTTATTTCTAGAATTGCCTTCCTCAGATTATTTTTGGCCTCCCTTTCCGTCAGCTCCTCGCCGAAGGCGTCTGTGAAATAGTTCTGACAGCTCGGGCATATTTTGTTGAATTCCTCATGGCGTGGTTCTCTATCGTCGCTTTCTCTTCTGCCAGTACCACGACCGCTGTCACTCTGGCAACTATAGCCAAGCGGCCTAACTGATTCAGAATCATTCGCGTTGCTGGCAGGGCGTGTAGGTCCGTCGTTGGGTATCCCATGTCCTTCGCTGGTTTCGCCGCGGCAAGGATCACTGTCTCCGTGTTCCAATGGATTCTGGTATTGCCAGGCTCTGGAGCTTTCTCTAAATCCGAAGTGATGTGGCTCAGGCAACCCCAAAGCTTCTTGATCTTCCGGTGTGTTCGCCGGTGTGAAAGGTAGCGTCTTGTCTGGAATCTGGCTGTCTTGTGTTTCGACCTCTCTTTGATTCTTTGGCCAGTCTTTTCCACCATCGTTAGAGCTCTTTTGTTGGCCATTTGCGAACTCTCTGTTGCTGTCGGATGTAGGGGCCGTTTCCACACCCCTTGGTCGCTGGCTTTCTAGGCGAGATATGTGGACTAGTGCTTTCGTTAATTTCTCTTGTGTTTGCAGGTACTTTGTAATGCTACTCATGCACTCAAAGTCATCATCTCGTGGGCTAGATATTAGAATGTCTTCACACGAAGCTGCGTGTCTCGGTGGAATTTTCATGGATTTGCTTTTTGTTTTCAACACTTGCCCTTTGTCCTTTTTCGCGGACTTGCTCCCATCCTGACGAAACCACCTTGGTTTCCGAGTCAAGGAATGGAAAAAATTCTTCTTTGGGTTGTCTACGTTTGTGCGACTAAATTCCCCTTCGCTATTTCCTTCAGGACTTTTCAATTCTCCTTGTTGAACACTGCCTGCACTTTCGACACTGCTTTGTTGACACCGATACACATTTGAGGGGTAGTCATCAGATAGCTCTTCAGGATAACTGAGGTCGAGGTTTATATTGGTGCTATTTTCCTCGTTCTCGTCGCTTTGTTCAGGGGAGGACCTATCGCACTTCTGCTGCTCTCTTTTTGTAGCTTTTTCGCTGGTTTCTGTGCTGAAATTTTGGCTCAAATCGTTTTCCATGGAAAGCAAAGGCTTCCTCGGCAGGTGGGGTTCATGCACCTCGTCCGCTGTTTGAGATCTGATTCTCGGAAAACTGCGGGACAGTTGACACGGTGTCTGCGTCGGTTGGAAGGACTCAACTAAGCTTTGTTTAGGTCTGCTGTCCGTATTGACTCCTGCTACCAAAGTCAAATTTGCATTTACTTCAACTTCTGGTTCGTAAGCAGCTTTCTCGCTTTCAGATAAATTGTCACCTAAGATGTGCATCTTGGAAGATGAAGTTACGTCAGGCTGCCAAAGTGTGTTTTTGCTGGACTGATCGGGAGGCCAAAATAAGCCTTGATCATGAAGGTCATTCTGTAAACAGTATGTTGGTGCTTCCTGTTTACCGGGTATTTCGAAAGAAGTCCATTTCTTTTCACTTTCCCGCTTACTTTCGTTATCGTGAACTTGATTCTTTTTGGAGGAAACATGACATTGTGTCGCAATCAAGGTCATCTTTGGTGGAAGAGGAGGTGCCTCGTTTTCCGAGAAACTATCTGACTGGATTCCGTCGCATTTAAATGTAGGCTGTTGCTTTTGAGCTGTGGAGTGAAGCCCCAGGCGAAAGAAGTCTTGTTTTTGTGCTCTTGCATCTCCCCTTCCGGTCGTTACAACTCTTTGTTTTCTGGTGAAAGGGAAAGAGACAAACTGTAACATTTCCAAACCGTACCTCTTCACGGGGTCGCTTGTAAAATAAACACAGTCCTCGCTCAACCTGCTGTGCAGGACTTCGTCATTCTCTATTGCGTTCACAAGTTGTTTGTATTCAGCTCCACTGGAAGAGAGAAAGTCCTTCTGAGGCATGAATTGG
Source organism: Orbicella franksi (assembly GCF_964199315.1). NCBI lineage: Eukaryota > Metazoa > Cnidaria > Anthozoa > Scleractinia > Merulinidae > Orbicella > Orbicella franksi. The sequence continues at coordinate 8,609,712 of NC_138157.1, forward strand.
GCAACAGAAATATCCAAAGTACTCGGTAACATTAAAATGCTGTTCCCTTTACGACGAGAAATTGCGAAAACTGTATCCCCTTCAATTTCGCGCTCGAGGTGAATATTTCCAATTGTATCAATCGGCAATGGTGTACCATGATTGCAAACGTTATCCACCGTAGTTCGCTCCAAAGCCATCACACGCACCTCGACCGGAAGTGCAGATTCTTTTAGAACTTCGTCAATGGAAAAGATTCCATATTTAGAGAGAACCTGAAACTTTCCTTCCACGCTTGCTGGCAAATCGACGTACACGGGATCTTTTAAGCTCACGAGGAGACAACGGACATCACATCCGTTAGAATACGGACGCTCCCGACTTAACTGCAATACGTCTCCAGCGAGAAGGCCGAACGATGTGATATTTTCAAGAACACGGATGTAACGAGAGGGAAGTGCTACCATTGGGTCCAATGTGCTGAACTCCTCACGGGAAGCATCTGGAACCAACATCTCCACTTTCAAGTCGCACGTTCGAGAGAAGCAAAGTCCTCTTCCGTTGCTTACTTTGCGTGCCAATATTTTCTTTTTTCTTTCCACTTTGAAGATGATCAGGACCTCTCCTGTCTCGACGCTTTGATCCGCTGATGTTCCATGAAAACCCTGTCCAACTTTGACAATCTGAGGAAGCTTGGTTCCGTGAAGTGCGATGAAATCGTCAAGTCGATGACAACGCATCTCGCGGCTAATTGTTGTTGGTGCTTTTGCCATTCTTGTTTATTTGTGATGTGCTGTTTCTTGCACACAGTATAACACGATGACCACTAAATGATTTGTTGTTTACAAACTGTTAAAGGCTACCCACTTAAAAGCGTTAAGTTGCTTTTGTTTCGGAGCAATGTAAGTTGTTTTGGTTTCGAAGCCAGTCATGCAGTCCTCGACTGCTTTGTTTTGTCTTTGTACGCAAATCTCTGCCGTGTCTTTATATAGATAGCGCGCTGCGGGGGAGAAGTCAAATTCTGGGAAACTTTAGAGTTTAGGGTCATAAGGAATATGAAAATATTTCTATTGCTGTCTCTGTGGCCATTAGTTGTTATTTGAGTCATTTCAGCAATATTAACGTCTTGAAGACCCTATTCCAAAACTTCAATCCTTTGATTAGCCTACTGAACATAAGTACAAGATTTCTCGTCCGTGGAGTGTGTAGTTTTGATAGATCCCAGAGCTCAGTGCAGCAGTGCAATGGCCGGAAGTGCATTCGATTCCAAGAACCGATGTCATTTATCAATTCAAGTGTAAATGTTTCGTAAGAAGAACAAATTGCCCTTGTTGAATGTTTCTAATTCAAACAAAGGAAATTAAGCTCAAAGAAAAACAAATAAACATTTATTGAAGCGAAAACTCCCAAAGGTCACGCAATTTCTCGTGAACGGGCAATATAAACACTGTCAAGGAATACTGCTGATAAGAATATCAACTAGCGGATGTTATCTTGATGTAACTCGAAATTCTCATAACTGAAATTTCAAAAAATGTAAGGGAATCAGTAAGGAGAATTCGTATGTATTTCGAAATTGTGACCGTGAAGGTTGATAGGTTTGTTTAATTTCCTTCATGAAGAGTGTTCCGCTTTAGGATTTTGAGATAGAAATTGCAATGCACTTGAGTAAGAGAAGTTCAACTATTGCTGATGTTGTTTTTCCTTCTTTTTTTCCCACGCGTGTCTTAGTGCTTTTTATACGGAGTTACACAATAATCTGTTCACAAAGCGAGCGCACGATTGCGCGAGAGCGTAAAACGCGAGAGCGAACTTTGGCGTGCGTTCAAAAGAGTGAAGTGTAGGGGCGTCTGAGATCCCGCGGGTATATTTTTCTCAGTCGTTAGCAGGAAACGTTTGGAACCTTGGGCGTTTATCTTTTTGGGGGATCTACAGGAAAATACACCCTGGGCTATGTCTTAAATTACAAAGAAATCCTGTAGATAGTTCGGCCAGATCAGCTGCCATAATAAACAACGGAACCTGAAACAAAGTTGAAACGGAAGTTGAAACGGAAGTTCAACATTAAATTGATGGCATAATGCAAATTCGAAGTAAAAAACTCTCTCTCTCGGTGTTGTAACTGAACGGGAAATAGAGATAGCACTTCCTTGTGCGGTTCGATTCAACTTCGCGGTAAGAAGCAGAACACGGAAATAGAGAGCAGGCTCTTTCTACAGCCGTTTTTTTACTTTTTGTCTTGGCATGTGTACACTCTCGATCTCTCATATTTTTATGACTACCTAGAGGGTGAGATTGAGTAAACTTTCGTGAACACGATAAGGACATCCCTACTGAGAATACACTTATTTTACTATATTTAGCAGCTTGCTCCACTTGCTTTTGCTTCCACCTTTATGTGTAGTCCTAGACTACTTCCTTAATGTAAACAATTAGAATGTGCAGTTCAGGTGAACCTAGAATGCTAGAACGCGTTTATGAAACGACGAAAAATTCCTGGAGAATAAAAACATGGTAATACTTTTAACACTAACCAATGACAAGAAAAACGCCGATTCCAATGTATTACTAGTAAATACGTAAACCTGGAAATTTGGTTTAAACTGAATAGCACATTCTCAACCAAGACATCTAAGACAAATTTGTCCATCTCAAGATAGCGATAAGCTTTTCTATACAGTGCAAAACACTTTCTTTTTCATTTTTTTGTGGCTAGCTGACAAGCGTTGTGACATGACAATTACGTATTGACAGCAATCATGTACATTTATTGTTTGGTAACTTTCAACTGCCCTATAAAGAAATTACAACTCTTGTATTTTGCTCCATTATTTTAGTCTTCGAACGAAAAATAATAGAAGGTGGCAAGCCCTATAATGCTGTATGTTTCTGCTGTACTAAAGAGATTGAGAATTTTTCGGATAAGTCGCCAAACGATTCCGTAACATTTCAGCACCTATGCCAATGGAATTAAGTCCTGTGCAGTGATATTAATCTGTACATAGTTTTACGGCTGAATCATCTCTTCCACCTGTAATACTGGGGGTCCTCGTATTAATAGGGGCTGATACGAAATGGTTATTTTTATAACGATCATATCATATGCATGCATTACTATCACAAATCGATGGCCGATTTCATCTCCAGGCTCTGTGAGTACAGTTTGTTTTCGTTTTGAGGAAACACTGGACGTTTCGTGACACTCCACTTCCGCTTTAATTGTTATGTTTTCATAATTTGCGGATGTCTTTTTTTTCTGTCATTCTGTGTCACGCAACCAAGAAGCCCGTTTCTTCGGTGGAAGGGGTGGCGGTTCCTCGATACAACCGACAGCGTTTGGAGGACCCTTACAGATAGATTTTTTCATTAGGAAAGTCTCTATTTCGGCAGTGACTGCCTTAAATGTGGCTTGTTGATTTCCTTTTGCCTTAATCATTGCAAGCCCTTTATCGCTCTCCTGCGTGTCGACATTCACGTGAACATTTTCTTCTACATCGTTGGGTTGTCAAGTTGCAGATAGTGTAATGTCAACGTTTCGTCCCTGTGTGTCTCAAACTCCTCAGTGTTGTAGTAAATCGAGTTGATTCCATCATCTTCATCTTCTATGTCATTACCACTTTGTTGTTGCCTTTCCACATTCACGTAATGATCGTGGAACTCTTTTTCACTGGTCACTTTTTCAAATGAATAATCGACTCCTGTTTGTTTGTTAACGTATACTCTGTCGTGACATTCTTCGTAGTCATCGTTGTCGTCTGAATCGTCGAGTTCTTTGACACTGGTGAGAGAGCACTTTTGATGGTAACTCACATTACCAGGGACAACTTTCTTAGGCGCAAATGAAGATAGACTAGGCTTTTTGTTTTCGAAATCCTCTGCTTCAAGCGAAGGTAGACTGGGGTTTTTCTGCATTTCGGTTTCATAATAATCTCCTCCGTTCAACGAGACACGCTCAGGTCTAGTTTTAGCATGGGTGCCTCTTTGGGAATGGTTACAGAACTCTCCAGATGAATCGAGGCGATTATGATTCTCGTCCAAGGAGTCGGCTTTGTCCATATGTGGTGGCGCATGCCTATTGCGATCAGATGTTGGTAGTTGGTGTGTCTGGCTTTCAGCTGTAAGGCTTTGTCCTGTCACGGCGACCTGTTTTTCTAAATCGACTTTTTTCGCAAGAGCTTCACTTAACTGTTTCCTGAGTTTAAGAAAATGTTCGATGTCTGTAAAATCCATCCAGTCCTCATCTCGGCGGCCAGATATTATAATGCCCCTTTGATTCATCGAACAAGTCGCGATCTCCGCCCGGCTTGGTCTTGTATCAGAGGAACCTTGGGTGGTTTTGCTCCTAGGACTCTTCAAGGGGCGTTCGATTTTTGCTTTTTCCTGACTCACTGCATTTTCCTTACTTTGATTTTTTCCCTGCGATGATTCATGTTGTTCTTCTATCTCTTCATAAGGGCAGTCTTCGTCGCTACTTTCCTCTTCAAGATGCTTAATTGCTTCATCTCCATTTTCTCTACCTGCCTTTCGAAGTTGTGAATTCTCCACTTCTTCAGAACCCCCTGTTTCATCAGGCTGAATAAGATCCTCTTTATGGGAATTCTCTCGGCCACTCCGCCTTCCATCCATTTCCATTTTCTCATTGCTTTCCATATCTACATAAGGTCTTCCATTCACCCCTGGGTTTTCCATGTCAATGTAGGCTTTCCTCTCATCTGGTGGGTACATCAAGGATAAGTCAAGATGTCTAACGCTATCTTGTTTAAAAACGTGTCCATCATCCTTCGCGTCGCTGTACAGACCCTCGTCCATAATAGTGTTTGGCCTGAAGGCTTTCTCATCGACTGCTCTCCAGTCAGTCACATCAACTACTAGATACGCCGGAAAACCAAATTGATTAGGTCCTGGACACCTTGGAGGTAGTGGTGGTGGACGTTCTTCCCTCGATACGTCGTCATCTTCTTCATCCTCGATACTCCTTACCCTTAGGAACTCCGGTCTAGGTGGTAATTCAGGGCAGGTGTCCTCGGCGTCATCTCCAGAGAACGGGCCAGTCCATTCAGCAAGATTTCTGTCTTGTGATTGTGCTTGCGTCACACATTTGTTGACGTTTTCTTGGTTCCTTTTCAATGCTGCATTAAGTCGCTTTCTTGGCTTGGGTACTGGTCGACTCTGCTCATTTGCTTGCGTAGTGTCCTTGGGTATTGTCGACCGTGATGTTCCAGTGGATAACTTGGGTGGAAGAACAGGTACTGCGTCTGTGCCTTCGTCCACGGCTTTTCGAGCCTCGGTTCCTAGGGAATTATTAAAACTCTCGTCACTCTCACAATTTTCATAGTCAGCTGCATGTTGTTCAGAAAACCAGCCAGGTTTGGACGCTGATTGGGGACATGACATGGTTAACTTTTTTCTATTTATAGCTGTCTGTTCCGCTGTTTTGGTTTGTTTTGCTTTAGACGATAACTCCACTTTGCGCCCTTTAGTTGGCTGTGGAATTGAAATTGAAGGAGGCTGAAGTGACTCGAAATTAAAACGCCTGACAGGACATACTTTAAAGTAGAAAGAATTACTTGCTATTATGTCGAGTCGTTTTAAAGTTCTTTCACTCGCCGCAAGAGTCTGTCTGCATTCTTTGATCCTCTTGCTTGTATCCGCCGTGACTTTAAATCCGAAACTAACGTTAATGTCCAGTGTTCTCGGGAACAGGTTTAATGATAACGGGTCATCAACTGAAGCTGCGAAGATCATTTCCACTTCGGTTTCGTGCTCTAGATGAATGTTTTCCAAACTTGACAGTGGATTCGAAAGGCATGCACCATTATTGGCGCGAGACGGGAGAACAAATCGAATATTTACTGGTAGTTGATACTGCGCTAGAACCTCTTCTAAGTAGTATTCCCTCGCATCCAAGAGCGGCTGAAATCTCCCCTGTAGTTCCAATGGCAGTGAAACCTCCCTGGAATCATACAAGTCAACTACTTTACATTTCGCGAAGTTCGGAAAAGGCTGGTTGCTCAGCAGTTGAAGTGTAGTCTCTGAAGATATTTGAAGGGATGCAAGGTCTTCGAGAACGCGGAAATACTGTGTCTGATGAGCATTAAACAAATGTCGTACTCTTTTATATTCTCCGTGGTGTTCAAGCGGAAGAAGCTGAACTTTATTTTTCGTATTCCGTGGCACACAGATCTCTTGATTGAGCTGATCAAATGCAATTATCGTGTTCTGCCTCTCAATTTTGTAGATAACGAGTATCTGGTCTCCTTCCAACGTATCCTCAGCGTTGGTTCCACAAAAGCCTTCCACAACCTTAACTGTGCATGGGAGTCTTGAGCCATGGCGCTGAAGAAATGCTTCGAGGTCCACCGGAGTGCTGGCGTCCCTTGTAGAGTCCATACTTCAATATCTAGTAAATTGTTTGTGAGCTAAGACATTGCCGGACGTTTTAGGCTCCAGCGATCATCTGATCATGATAAGAACAATAGAGAACTGTCTAATACAAAAAAGGAAGTCGGGTGAACTGAAAGGTCACGCTTGTGGTGGGAAATCGCATAAATTAGATACAGAAAACAGAAATGACTGCGCCGGTTGAGCTGCTTGTGAATTGTTTAGAATTCAACATGAGTGGTTTGGTTACAGCGTTGCTTTCACTACCAGCTAGATGTTACCGCTACTTGCGATGATGATTTAATCATCTCGAGCAGGAAGCAGGGTGTGGTTATCGCCATCTAGTAGAGTGGGTGTTTAGTCTGCACGTATCCGTAATTTTTACCCTTGTGCGTCATATCCCGAAACTCGATCACAGTTGAATAACATCTTAAACGCGAATAAAGCTGTTCTAACCGGCGGAAATTTGGTCAATAAATGTAATACCCATTGAGACTAATCTCGCTGATCAGTTTAGCTGGACATAGTACGGTGGAGAAACAATTGCAAGTTAATACTTCTGTCTATTTTTGTAATAGATACTTGACAAAATGCCAAAACTTTTAGGCTGTGAGGGCGGCTGTGACACAGGCTTCAAAAATTTCTTTTTGTCTCGTTTTAATAGGTGGGATATGGAGTCACCAAGGCATGGGTAACTTAGGCTTCAACTGGTTCATATTGCATCCTGTATCACAGCGATAACGGTTTCCCAAGACCGCCAAGTTTGTTGTTTTTTGAAAGGCTGCGTAGCTTGCGGCTCCCCTCGCTGCATGATCATGGCAAAAAAATGTTGTCAAGGCAGCAAAAACAAGGAGAAAAGCTGGAGGATTACTTGAGCTATCGCGTGACATTGTAGCCAAAGCGTACAAAACACACCCTTGATGGCGGACACTGATCTTCAAAAACACTTGAAGATGTCAAGTTTAGGCTTATTTGTCAAGGAACAGCATTTCAGTCTATTTATGTAACCTTGCGAAAAGGTGTCAAGCTATATTGGGTTGTTTTCACTCTTCAGGTGAATTTCTCGAATTCTATTCACGCTAAAGGAGGGCCCTGAAGGGGGGGAGGCTGAAATCCCGTTTTCGAGCCGACAATTTGCCCAAATCCCATTTCTCAGCGTAGGGCAGGCCCAAATTTCCAATTTTGTGATTACCAGTCCCAGTGATCCAGTGAAAAATACGCGAATCCCAGTTCCATCTAACCAGTTTAGGCCTGTTCTAAAACACTTCCTGGGATCAAGTAATCGGCTGCGTTGTTTTGGCTATAAATATAACGAGTCAAAATAACCTTCGTACCCAAAAGCTCGTATCGGAAATATTTCGTGAATGGTTAAGTGGTCTGTCAAACAACAAAATATAGCGGATTCCTTTTGCAAAACTTATTAATTCTGTATTCGTCCTGGGTTCGAAGAAATACAGGTCAAAACATGGGAGTCCGTGACATTGTTTTACTCTGGGATTGTTTCACTCTCTTTAGAAGAAGTTCTTTGAACCCCATTTACACGGCTAAAAAGTCGAAACGGCAAGTAAAACTTTATTGAGGCACGACACCCCGAATTTTCAACGTGCAAATTTATCAGTCCCAACAGTGCATAACTGAACTTTTAGGGGCCGAGGTAGTCTGGGCACTGACAATCGAGGCATCGTGCCAAAAATCAAGTTTGTGTAAAAATTCCGTTTATTATCAATCGTGTTCGAAGATCAGGCAGGAACAAGGGAAGGAGAAGCAGGATTTAATAGTCTTATTTGGCAACTTCGTTTCGCTGCCAAAAGAAAAATGTAATTTAACTCGCAGTAGATTGTTCAGTCATTAAAAAAGCTATAACTTGTGCGAAGAAAAGAGAAGATCTCTATTCCGAACACTTGCCGTATTTCCGCTTTCAACCATTTTGAAAGTTGTGCCGTTCTGAGACTTCTGACGTACCTCGAATAATACAATTTTAGCCCCCGTTCGATGACAAGCTGTCGTCAATCTAAGAATGAGCACAAACGTGAAACGTCGTTGGGCGTTTCTCGGAGCTGGTAGGCATTCCCTCTCGTGACCGGAATGGGAAATACTCTTTGTTTGTAGGGGATCGGGAACGTTTGCGCGCAGGCTATTCCAAGCCATGATGTTGTGATTATGGCCCTGACCCAAGAACAAATGTGAAACACGTGACAAATGACGTGCGCTATAGCTGCAAATAGCCATTATTTTTTGTGTTTTTCTCCGAATGTCGCCAATTTATTAAAGATTTCGATCTGTTTCGTTCGTGTATCGTCAGCGATTCTTTTCGTTTCGAGAATATTTCACATTTTGCACTTTTAAGCGCAATGAACAATACTGCTTAAGCACTTCCCGCGGGGAAAATACCGATGAAAAAGTCGGGCCCAACAGGAGAACAAGCTTCTCCTTTGGGGTGTGTAAATGGAAAGTGTCGTGCTGAAATGATTTGGGCACAGTGACGAAATTTAATTGAGGTGCCGTGTCAATATTTTAGACCGTGAAAATGGGAATCCACTTTCTGTACATCAAGTTCAAATATGTAGTACTCCTTTCTAAAAAAAGTGGAAATATCTCAGCACTTATGCCTTCCTACTAAGACAAAAATAATGCAATAAACCTCGTTCGTTGTTGGTCGTGAATTTGACTCGTTTTCTCGAGCCCAGCTAAGACTGCATGCGTGATACGTACAATTCCGGCCTTCACAGGAAACTGATCGAAACTGAGATATTGGGTCTGCTGGGAGATGTCTACGAGTAGGTTAGTTGACGGCTATGTGTTCTCGCAACTTTGAAGCTTATGAAGTGCGGTTGTAACTCCCTCTTTACTCTAAGGAGGTTCATCGCTCATTTTCGAGTTGACTTTCCATTTCACTCCCTTCGTGTGACAGCGAGACCGTTCACCTGAGGCTCAGTTTCTCTCTGTGCCATATCTCGTGAGCGAAATGTCACAGTCGTCGCTATGTCCTCAGACGTAATTCATAAATCTCTCCTTATGTATCCTGCGGAGATCAGACGGATTTTGGGTATGTTTAAAATTCCGTTTAGAGACCGTATGATAACAAAGATAAGGCAATTCTTTTCTGATCACTGATGTAACATAATAAACTGAAACAAGGAAGTACACCGCCTTTGTTTATTTTTACAATACACTGTACAGTGGGCACATACTTAAAACGTTTACGAGTGGATCTAAAAATTAACGTCCGTTGAGTGAGTAATATCATCGTTTATTTCCTCTCTTCTATAAGTAGTCTCGGAACTGTACAAGTTCACAATTTTCAGAAACCTGTCATTGATATTTCAAAACGACGCAAAGGTCTTTTTTGTTGTTACTCCAAAAGTTTTGAAATTTTACAAAAATCTTTGGAATTTGCTTCGATTGAATAGAATGTAAAACAAGTGAATACTTTTTGCGCTTGAAAGGGTCAACAGCAGGAGCTGAATCTTATGAAAGTCGTCTATAACAGGTCAAATATCTCTCGAGTTGCAAATGTTGTTTCTGGACGATTTCGAATCTTCTGGAACATTATTTAGAAATGTCTACGTGATAATTGTCAATTAGAAATCAATATTGACATGACATGATCCTCTTCGTGCCTAAGTGACACAGAAGGCTGCAACTGGAAATTGGAAACCGATATTGACGATGTATATTTTTATTCAAAGTTTAGAAATGTAAACAAACCGCAACAACTATTGCAAAAGAACATAATCAGACTCGAATCAATGTTCATGATTAAAAATTCCAAGTGGCACGAGGCGTACCAGTTGGTTTTTTACAAATTAAAAGCAGTGGGACTCAACCGACAACAAAATGGAGTAATATGCGACACTCAAATCCGGGACCACCGGATTCCAACTTCTCTAATCACACTTCCACGCTTCCTTACATAACTTTCGATAATCGTTTTTTACAAAGATATTAACTTTTGCAAAACAACTTATCTTTTAAAACAAAATGTTAAATGTTGAATGTTTATAGTGGTCGATGCGCTTAGCTACTACTAGCTAGTTCTCAGGCATGCCACTTAGACTGAAAGAAAGAGACGTTTCAAATAAACAGTCCCTAAAATGATAAACACCTCATTCCTCCTTGACAAAGTAAAAGGAAGTCAAGTGTGTATAACAGTATAACATATCACGATCAGCATAGCAACAAAGATGCATCACGCTAGTGTAAAAACCCGCTGTAACCATGCGTTGGCAGAATCTATATCAAAGTTCTAGAGATGTGTCACTGCTAGCTTCTATAGCTGTGGCCTCCAGCCATCGATTACTTTAAGAAGTTTTAAACGATGAAAACGATCCATTCCAAACGACTCCAGAGCTTCTTCGTCCAAACACACAAGCATGCTGCCATCAACCTGATGCTCGCTGAAAATCTTCTCAAACTGTTGCATGTTCAAACCTCTTAGACACTCAAGAACGTCAGGGACTCTCAGTGTGCTTAGGTCCTGCGGAATGATTAAATTGGACTTCGAGGTTTCTTTCATCGTTGCCTGGAACTCTTCTGGTGTTTTTGGCCCCTGTTCCGTTCCAGGCCGCGACGCTGTGCCGAGCGTTTTAGTGCCTGAAGCAGGTTGAATTTCCTTTTTATTTGGTAGAGGCAAATCGCTTTCTTCTTGAGACGTTTTGGAGAAAGGATGGTGCTTAACCCTTGGGGAGGGAATAGGTTGGCAACCTTTGGAGCTTGCAATGCTGTCAGTTTGTTTGATACGTGAAGGAAGTGGTGGTGGGTCTTCGGTCATATTCGTTGATACATCGGGTTCAACTGTAGCTGTAGGATTACGGAATGGTTGCTGTTGGGTTTTGATATTCGCGTATTTCTCACTTCTTTGAGAAGGTTCAGGGATTGCTTTCTTTTTCACGGTGCCGGTCGATAGAGCCTTGTTGCCAATAGCGCCACGACTTCCGTTTGATTCTGCCTTAGCGCCCACCGGAAGATCGCCACCCGACAAATGAGATTCCCCTGAACAACTTCCCTGTTGTGAAGGAAGTGGTGGAAGTGCATCTGCGCTTGAACGTGTTACCTTCGGGGCAAGCAGCACGTTTGGGTTTGCGGTCTCTGTTTCCTCAGAACCATAAAAAGGCGAGCTCTTCGTCGATGAAGACGACAATGGCGGTAGCAGATTCAGTTGCTGGCTAGCACAACCTTTGAAGACAACACTGTATACGTCACTTGACGCACTTTCATTTTCTATCACTGTTTCCTTTCTACCGAATGTCTTCATTTTCACGCGTGGCATTAAGGTCGGTGAGGTTTTCGCAATCTGCAACGAAACCATTTCGGCTGTAAATTGGGAGGTTTCAGGATCACTCGAGGTCTGACCCTGCACTTGTACCAAGTTTTCTAGATTCTGTTTCGATACCTGACGAGTGTTCGGGTCGCTTCGTCTTCTTCTTTCCATTAGCGATGGAGTACTTTTCACCTCTTCAGGTTTCGCACTAACATTAATTTCGTCGTAAAAGTTTTCTTTACTGTCCGTGAACATCGTTTGCAGTTGTAAGGCGCTCGTAGTCCTCTGTAATAAAACAGTTCCTTGTCGTGGCAGTGTCACACTTTGGCTTCTGAGCACTTTTTTAGAAGGAGCTGGTGAATAAGTGTTCTGGCGAGCTCCTAGCCCACCCAACCGTGCGATTGACATGCACTTGTCACTGATTTCACTGTTCCTTTTCCCTGTCTTTCCCCTTGTTTGCTGAGGTGAACCTAGCACCGACTTCATGCCAGACATGTCTTCATACTGAGTTTCGTCGTCGAGAAATTCTCTGTCATCATTACCTGCTTCGTTGTTTAGGTTCGAAGAGGTAGCTTTCATTGTCATAGGCACAACGCTAATCGGTAGCGTATTGGGAAATGAAAACTTTGATGTCACACCCTGAACTTCCGTTGTAGCCGTTACAAACGTGTCTACCAGAATCCCCTTCAGTTTAACAACACCCTCTGGCAACGTAGTGATAGAGTCCCGTCTTGAAGGACAAGGTAGTTCCCCTTGTTCAGCTTTGTCGTCGTTTGTACTTGTATCAATAAACCTCACATGGACGGGCAGTTTGGTCTTCTTTACAAACTTGGCAAGGGGCATTTCTTCGCCGTCCCAAAGCGCTACAACTTTAGCTTGGCAACTCGCTGGGACTTTTAACAGAGTTTTGCCCTTATCGTGGACTCTTTTGAAAGCCAAAAAGTTTTCACGGCACTTTTTCTTTTCTATCTTAAGCTTGTCGCCATTCTTGATGACAGCTTCGTAATCTGGGTCGGTCTCAATCACACGCACAATCTTTACAGTCGAGCTATCATGGACCAGGTCTTGTAGTATGAACTTCTGTTGAAATCTCTCTTCCGCTACCCGTTCAACGGTACACGGGTAGTCAAGCGGGATTCGAGTTTCTTCGCCTTGGGCATTTTCATACAACACCGTTTCGACACTTTCGACCGTCAACAGGTTGTAAACACCATCTGCACCAATGGTTGTGCGCTGATTTTCATCATAATAACCCTCACGTATCTTCACATGTTGAGGAAGAGTAAACGTGTCGAGAAAATCCCTTAGCGAGTATGTAGTGTCACCTTCTGAAACCGAATGAATCATTTGAACGTCGGACATTTGTGGAGTTAAGTACCTGTTATTCTCAGTAATATGGCCGTCTATCTAGACCAGAGTCACTTCAATCACTGAACCTTCGCTCGAGGACTTCTAAGCGTTGCTGTGTGCAGGGACAAACTCAATGGATCTACTTCGTCCTCCCATTTAAATTATCTAATCGCAACTTCCGTTCGAAATGAAACTGGTTTCGTTTCACGTTCAATGCCGAATCATCTTAAAAACAACAATGTTTTCTTTCTTGATTTCGTCTTTATTAAACAAATATGATATCGTTTCGAAACTGAAGTATGCTAATGAAGTTTTTTCGAAACCGACTCTTTTCGTCGTGGAAAATGTTGTGCGCTTCACTTGACAAAGCTGTAAGAAACGATCGATGAAGTGGCTCGCTCTTTTAAAAAATAACGTAGGTGAAGTCTGCATACGAGCCAAGTGGCTCATCAGGCCGGAGCTTATCCCGGTTTCTGTAGCGTGAAATGACTAGGAGTATTTCTACTCCCTCTGGATGGGATGCTAGTCCATCGCAGGGTTACCCCCCGCATTAAATTTGCCGGTATCCATTTATACACCTGGGTGGAGAGAGGCACTGTGAGAGTAAAGTGTCTTGCCCAAGAAAACAACACAATGTCCCCGGCCAGGGCTCGAACCCAGACCGCTCGCTTTGGAATCAAGCGCACTAACCATGGATCCACTGCGCCTCCCACCTTTCAGAGACTAGGTTCCATTAAATGGTATTAAAAAGGAGAATGGAGTCAGATTTATCAACTTTTTATTTTTATTGACTTTGCTATCGTCACTTTTTTTTTCTTTTTCATCATTTTAATCATTTCTGTTTTAACTTATTATGGCTTATTATAGCTCATTACCGAGTATTAATCTCAAGTCTACTTTTGATATACAGTTTTTGAAAGATGAAAGAATTTCCCTGAATTTCCCTATGTCCATCCATCTATCTTTATCTCATTTTTAAGAGAGTTACATTACATATATATACTTTATCTGATGAGGTGGGTTTGAATTAAGGTCGGCCAAAGGGCTGATGTAGACCTACTACAATAAATAACGTAGAAGCTAAAAATACAAACATGAAAGAATAAGAGGATAAAATGCGTACAGGAAAATTACACATAGAAAATATGTGGCTTAGTTGTGACTAAGACTAAGATTTATAATTAAAACACCACAGGCGATTGAAGTACGCTCAGACCTAGTTAGAAAAAAAACGTATTAAAATAGTAATATTAGACTAATAAATAAAATCATCCTTTTTCATGGCGAATAAAGGAGCTTCCTTATTAAAAGTAAACTTAGCAGTGTCAGGCGTGTTTCCGTAAAATCTGCTAAAATCTGCTAAAATGTAACAAGTCTATTTGAAAAGTTCCAAATTACAGGACCTCTGTACTGTAAGGTGTTCCGTCCAATATCCGACTTAAACCGGATGATGTTGAATTGGTTTTGTACGCGAGACGACCTAGAGGTTATTATTATTATTTTTTTTTTTTTTTTTTTTTTTTTTGAAAACAGTTCACGTAGAGAATGACTCGAAGATTCATAAAATACTTTGTGCATAAACACGAGGACGGATCTTCGAAAGGCGTATGGATCCAGAGCAATTTCTGTCTCAGCCCCAGAACTTTGGAACTTGCTACCCAATGATATACGTTCATGCGATAATCCAAGTCTTTTTTTTTTTTTGTATCTTTTTAAAAATTATTATTTAGCTAGAAATAATTTTCAATTTATTTTATTTTTAGCATTGTAATCGGTATTTTTATCTCGTAGAACTTTCTTTTTAAAGCGCTTAGAACAGATCTGGATAGGCGGCGCAATATAAATATCTATTATTATTGTGATTATTATTGTTATCATTATTATTATTATTATTTTGAGCCTTTTGTGACTTTAAGAACATTGATATTGACGTTGAAACCCAGGAGGGAGCCATTATGTAAACACTGTTGAAATAGGTTTTAATAGTTTATTTCTTCTTTTACTTACTTTTACCTTGTATATACCTCATTTATAAAAAAAAAAAAAGCCTGAGTAGTAGTAGTAGTATTAGCATTAGTTGTAGTAACCATGATATCATGACATATATGATATGACGATGATGATAATAAATTGTTATTATTATTATTATTTTGATATTATTATTACTATTATAATTACCGAAAACTTAAGGAACAACAGAATTTCTGAATTTTTTACCAGATACATGTAAGATTCAAGTTTGTATGGAAAAGTGCTCGATAAAGTTTGAATTTCTTATTTAAATTTAAAAAAAAAAAAAAAAAAATTTGATTGCTATTATTATTATTATTATTATTATTACTACTACTATTATTATTATTTATAAAAGTAAGAAATGGGCAGCCAGTTGGATTAAGCAAGGCATGTGTCCTCTGCAAACGATGACTGACGGTCACGAGCGGCCCTCGCATGGATGGGGTTGCTTCTCCGGCCATTTTTGTAGTATTAGGCTTCGAAATGGCCCGAGGCAAATGAAATAATTCGTGCGGCTACGGCTATAAACATACTAGTAATGCACCGCTTTCGAGTGGTATAACATGGAATATCCCACGAGTCATGACATACGAGACTTTAGGTGAGTGACAAGTGAGATTCTCCATTGTATGCCACTAGAAAGTGTTGTATAATATATACTATGTCATAGAAATTACAGTGGCCAATGCAATCAGTGCAGCAGCTAGCTCCAAATACCATTGGTCGAAAAGCGGGAAAGACGAGAAAACTGTCAATCTATTATGTTTGATGAGGAACGATTTAAAATGTATATGACACGAAAAATACAGAATACAGAAGAATGGCGTTTTTCTTTTGGAAATATCTTTTTTCGTTTTAGAGATGTTGACATTTTTCTATTATGCAAATTAGATCAGTGATGACGTCATATTGTTTGTAACTAAAAAGTGGAAAATACTGAATAAACGATATCTCTGGAAATATTGAAGTAGTGTTCTTGAAACTTGGCACCACAAATGTACATCACAAAAGAAACAAAATGACACCGTTAGTGCTGTTGCCATAGCAACTCTTTCGGCTCCAGTCTCTTTCCGTCAAAAAAACAAATATCCCCATTTGCAAACTATAAAGTGAGACAAAGGGTCCTACTTGGAACAGACATAGTTCCCATATTGTCTTAACTCCCATCATTAGATTGGGTGGGGTAGATGGTTCTTGGTTTAAGACAAAAACTGGGAATTTCAGTTTTTATTACGACAGCACCAGCGGCAAAAGTGTTGTCATGGCAACAGCACTAAGGTTGTCATTTTGTTTCTTTTGTGATACACATTTGTGGTGCCAGGTTTCAAGAACACTGCTTCAATATTTCCAGAGATATTGTTTATTCTGTGTTTTCCACTTCTTAGTCGCAAACCTTATGACGTCATCACTGATGTAATTTGCTTAATAGAAAAATGTCAATATCTCTAAAACGAAAAAAGATATTTCAAAACGAGAAACGCCGTTCTTCTGTATTTTGAAAGGCCTTTCAAATAAGCAGAAATTATTTTTCGTGTCATATACACTTTAAATCCCCATGAAGTCGGTAATTTACCGCACTATAGAAACAAGTCGTCCACATTTGGAGTCAGAGGAAGAGTTGCGTGTGCGTATTACTGATGTTCGAACAAAGTTCCATTCTATTTCTGGTTAAATTTCGAACTAAAGAGAGAGCAGGAAATAGCAGTTGGAAGTATGTTAATGAATCAAGACGTACTTGTCGTGTATATTACAAACGTATGTGATTGCAAACGGGCAACAAAACAACACGAAGGCGTTTGCCCGTTTATCAGCATCGCCAATGACCAGATTGCCAAAGCAAGATCACTTGGAATCAAGTGTGTGTCCTTAGTAGAAATAAAGTTTGACAGTTTTTCTTCGGCAAAACTTAATCGACAACGGATATCGCAACTAAATGTTGTTATGAAAAGATTTACTATTTCCCCGAGAAATCTGAGCTGTCAAAGTTCATACCTCCGGTGAAATTAATTGACTTATTCAATTCTGCGGTTTCCGGGGTGGAAGTAAGAAATTTCCAGAGATCAGAGCAGGCTCACTTTCTCGCCTCGCGGTTTCGCCGCTCGATTTCGCGTTCGCGCTTGTGCTCCAACGTGAGCATGCTCACGGGCTACGGCCTATAAGGGTATACATATTGAGCTCTTCCTATTGAGAATAGAATAATAAGCACTTAATGACTGGCCCCCAGGGAACAGTGACTTTTGTTTCGAGCCCCGAGACCCTCCGGGTAGAAGGGTGACAGCTTCACCAAATGGACAACTCTCATGATCCACCCATTCGAACAGCACCTCCCCCCCCCCCACCCCTTCCCTCGCTGACAGGCAAGGAAGCTAGGCTAATAAAAGGTCTACCACAAATGAAAGTATCCAATGCATATTTATCGCGAAAACGAAGCAGTATGGCAACGTGTAAAAGTTATTTTCACCTTTGCGAAAACTGCACGTGTTAACAATCATTCAACTGAAAACCACGTGACCGATTCAGCAGCGTTTCAGTGCTGCAAAGCATTTATGTGTTGTAGTGCGTGTCAATCAGTGTCCAAAGTACTGTTGATCAACTAAGTGTGAGACAAAGCCTGTCACAAAGACAATGAAGGAAGATCGATCAAGCTAAGAAACGTCCTAGAGGTTACACTTGAAACGGCACTCTCAGAATATTCTTCAAAACCGTGAGATTTAGGTATTGTTTTAATGTCCGAGCCATAACAACAACTTCCAGCCGCCCATCATAGAAAAATAAACACATGTGAAATTGCCACATTCTAATTCGACATCTGATTTGTCCATGTAAAGGGTTAAATAAGCCAGCAATGGAATAGCATAAGTGTTTCTAAAATGTGCAGTATATTGTTTACCACCAAAGGTTAGAAAATGATAGTCAGGAAGTGTGATGTTTGACGCATTTAACACCAAACGTATAAATACACGATATGTATCTTCTTCCTCTAGCTACTGATGGTTCCACTTTACTCTGACCGGACGGACTGGCGTTCGAAACCTCAGCTTTACAAACTCTCGATGGCGGTTAATTTATATTGATCAACTTCACGTTGATAAATAATGTTCCGCTTGCCCCCAGACAAAGCATACGTGTTTCTTCAGAATAACAAGTTTGGTCCTATAAATTGCCTGTCTGCATTTTTCATTATCAGTTGCATCCTTAAAACCGGATATGGCTTTGTCTCTTCTATATTTAGATTTTATTTAAATTGTCAACTCTTTGTCATAAAATGTCATTCAAAAAGGCGAAATTTAAATTTTCACATGTAAGAATATCCGGATCCGAGTAAATATTAGAGTTCTAAATTACTTTTTAGGGAAGTTGAGTGTCGATAGCTTGATCGCTCCCAAAGTGGATCAACAGGTATCCTCTCCTTAAGAAATACGTGATAAGAATAAAGAGACAGATCTCGCAGATGAGTAGCCTGCGATGCAATTAAAATGTTCTTAACCAGTTCTTGAATCTATATAGGAGCTAATCTATATACTCAACAAAATTTCTGAATTTTTGTACGGTCTCGACTCTCGAGGATCAGTGATTTTCTGTTACCTTCACCGACGGGTAGCTTTATTTGCAAGACACGGGTAGCTTTATTTGCAAGACACATTGTAGACTGATTGGTTGGAATAAAATGAGTGGTTGATCGAGCCCATTTTAACAAAATTTGCATGATTCGCAATGTTCAAATTAATAAATTGGGTTGTGCATAACCGCATGCAAACAAAGAAAGTAATACATCGGTAGCAATATTCTTTGGAAAATTCTCAAACTTCCACGGGGTCTGCCTTCATGCAGTTGTCTGTACCGATCACGACTTATTTCTTCACAATTTAATCATTTTTTGTAAACATGAGCTTTGTCACGTGTAATTGACTTTCAATTCTTTAACAGCAAACTTTAAACTTTAAACAGCAAACTCCTATCCATACCATCCTCAACAAATTTCCTGCTAATTAATAAAATTACTAAAGGCACTAGGGGGCTACCCGCCTCCAACTGTGAGAGGAACGCAATGAAAGACCATGAAATAATGTATAGTTCTCGCTCCTGTCAGAATAAGGAAATAGTTTGCTTTGGCTTTTGATCATCCGTGCATGAGACCAATTGTTCACAAAGTCAGAAATGCGCATATATTAATTACTATCCTCGTAAATTACGGATCGGCATGAATAAGACGAGCCACCAATGTTACTGGATGAAAATAGGGTAACATATGAATAGATGTATCAGTTTGTCTTTGTGAACGTCTCAAGATTGCTGTGAGAATTCTAGTTCACTTAGCCCTTGCTGCTTCATGAGATAGACTTGTGCATTCCATTCATGAAAGCGCGCTACAAAAACAATGTCTGAAAATAACGTCTGGAGCGCAGAATCTTGTTCGTTGAAGAGCTTTGTACACAGCTACACTCTTCCACAAGTAGTGAAGGTCGAAGAAGGGTTCTGTAGTAAAGATGACACCGAAACTCTTTCGACCGGGGAGATTCTTATGCTACACTCTGCCACCACTGAGCTGCTCGTGGAAGATGCTGATCACAGGCAGTATTTTGTACCACTCAATTGTCAGTGTAAAGTGGAAATACTTCCTAGGATCTGCGAGGACAGGTATTACACCGTGAAAGATGTTGTCGACGCCTGGACTCCCTCTGATTTCAAGTTCATTCGTGTTGTTGAAGTCCACTCGCCTCCCCCTTCGTTAGGTATAAGAGCAGGACAAATCTTGAAACTCAACAAAACCGTCGAACACAACCGTATAAAGTTTCTGGAATGTGTGTTTTATCGCAAGACTGAATACCTTGTGAAGCTCCCTTTCGATGTCAGAGCTGTTTTTGAGCCCTTAGCCAGAAAAGAATCATACTCTTTCCAAGAGGTCCTAGACTGGTTTGAGTTTCCTGTTCGAGTGAAATTCAAGTCAAATTGCAAGACACAAGATACAAACAACAACCAGTCGCGAGGCTCTGTTCTCCTTACGAACATTCGACGAGAGTCGAAAATTACTGCTACCAATCGGGATGACGACATGAATCCAGTTTTAATGATTCCGACTGATTTGGATGTGTACGTGTTTCCCGCGCGTGGAGCTATTCTGGGCGATAAAGAATACGCCAGATTTTGTAAAGCAATCCACAATTTCACGAAGCTCTCAAAGGTCGACCTCTTTAGAAATAGTTCCAGATTGTGTGAATGTTTAGTAGATCCTGCTGAAGAGAAAATTGAAAATAACGAAGTGGTAGACTTGCTCCCATCCCAAACGATTCAGGACACTCATAGACATTCAATACCAAAACCAACAAATCCTAAACAGGCTTCATCTTTGAGCGGCATGCTGATACGAACTGGTGGACATGTTTTGACGACATCGAATGAAAACCCGTCTAACACTTCAAATGACCACGCACCACCTCGCCCACTTCGAGTTGAATCGCCGCCGCGATCGAAACTTCCAATACCTCCAGAAACTCCTAAACAGGCCCCATCGCCTAGCGCCAGGCTAAACCAGTCACCGCATCAGAGCATACAGGGTGAATATCTGTCAACAACATCGAATGAACACCCGTCCAATTCTATTGATGACCAGGCACGACCTCGTCCACCTCGTGTTGAATCCACGCCGCATTCAAACGCTACCGGCGGTGATAAGGAGGACGATTATCATCATTATGATGAAATTTCTTTCACGAATAGGAATTCAGATCTTGCTCTCTCACTTGAACGCTACCACATGGACAACGACAGTGAGAGAGTACCGAAACGTCAAAAAGACAAACTCGGCCAAAGTAAAAGTTCTAAGAGAAATTCGCTACCAACAGTGATTACCAAGTTTCCCTCGTCCAATTCTATTGATGACCAGGCACGACCTCGTCCATCTCGTGTTGAATCCCTGCCGCATTCAAACGCTACCGGCGGTGATAAGGAGGACGATTATCATCATTATGATGAAATTTCTTTCACGAATAGGAATTCAGATCTTGCTCTCTCACTTGAACGCTACCACATGGACAACGACAGTGAGAGAGTACCGAAACGTCAAAAATACAAACTCGGCCAAAGTAAAAGTTCTAAGAGAAATTCGCTACCAACAGTGATTACCAAGTTTCCCTCGACCCTTTCTGGCCATTTGCAATGTGAAACTAATGATTCTGCGGTCTCTCCACAAAGACCTCATCTGACTAGTCCTTTATCTGGAGCATCGTCAAGCGTCTTGTCTTCAGATGCTGCATTTTCGAGTCAGAAATCATCCACCCAGGAAGGACCTATACCTGAACAGTCAATCCTTCCGACTCAATCTCTGGTATTCTCTTGTCTGGAACAATCCCAGGATTACCCAGCTGCGAATTTATGCATTGAACCTGTACCCGCACCATCGATCCTTTCTAATTCTATTTCAGAATTTTCAGTTTTTTCTCAAGATCTTAAAGACCTCTCTGTGGCAGGAGTAGTGGAATGTCTCACAAATCTGCACATGGGACAGTATGCTGAAATGTTTCAAAGAAACCTAATTGATGGACAACTTTTAATGGAACTAGATCTGGAGTCTCTCTCAGACCTTGGAGTAAGGAATCCCTTACATCAGAATAAAATACTTAAGTTTATAAACGGATGGAGGCCTAATGCAAGTTAATAGACACTCAGTTGCACATAGCTGTTGCATATAGTATTTCTTAAACCCAAGCTAAACGATCAAACATGCCAAAAATTCACGCAACATTTTGTTGCATGAGCTGAGCTTGTTGCAGACCTTGGAGTAAGGAATCCCTTACATCAGAATAAAATACTTAAGTTTATAAACGGATGGAGGCCTAATGCAAGTTAATAGACACTCAGTTGCACATAGCTGTTGCATATAGTATTTCTTAAACCCAAGCTAAACGATCAAACATGCCAAAAATTCACGCAACATTTTGTTGCATGAGCTGAGCTTGTTGCAGACCTTGGAGTAAGGAATCCCTTACATCAGAATAAAATACTTAAGTTTATAAACGGATGGAGGCCTAATGCAAGTTAATAGACACTCAGTTGCACATAGCTGTTGCATATAGTATTTCTTAAACCCAAGCTAAACGATCAAACATGCCAAAAATTCACGCAACATTTTGTTGCATGAGCTGACAAATCATCTTACTAGTATTGCTTTTCAGTCAAAATGTTGGATGGCTCCGCTATGTTTGAACCATGTTCAGCTAATGACCTTAGAAATAACAAATCTAAACGCTAGCATGAATATGTTAAATTAAGATTGAAGGGAATATCTACAGGTAAACAGTGATGAGTCATATATTGATTGCAGATAGATTATAAAGTAAAGAAATGATCTTGTTGTCTAATCACCCTATGGTGAAATGAAAACAAAATAATATCTAACTTAGTACAAGTAAGAAAGACCAGTCGAAGAGGATTGGGGCACCTACTTTATTGATCAGACATCGGCCATAGCATATAGTTTTTTACAACAAATGTACTGAAGAAACATGGAAATTGAAGTGATCAAAAACGGAAATGCCGGCGAGTGACAACTCCTCACGGACAAACTCATTAAATGTTCACTTCTTAACATTATTACGCGACCGGCATACCAACGAATCTACATACCGACAAACAACTATCTAACAATAACAACGTGAAATGTTACAGGCTATGAGAAGTATCTGAGAGTACTTCAGTAAACATGCCTGAAAACTATAGTCATACAATGGACCAACTATACATAGTTCTTACATGTAGTTATAAGTCACGCATAATGATTTTTTTAAAATTATTCGTGAAGTTTTACCCATATCAAAGTGATTAAATATTCACGGATTTTTTTTGGAAAGGAAGTCTAGAAGTTTCCACGTTGCGCAACAGTGGTCGTCGTTGTCGATTTATGAGCGTTTTTGCGTGTTTTTTT
The DNA here is from genome assembly GCF_964199315.1 of Orbicella franksi. Lineage (NCBI taxonomy): Eukaryota > Metazoa > Cnidaria > Anthozoa > Scleractinia > Merulinidae > Orbicella > Orbicella franksi. Next base: position 8,632,616 of record NC_138157.1, read on the forward strand.
TTTTTTTGTTTTTTTTCAGTTATCCAATCAGCATTTATTTACAACTCTTTAATTATATTGACCGCAATCAGAATCTTGCTTCAGGGGTCTTCTTCATCAAGCTTATTGCTTCAGTAGGATCTTTTATTTGAGCAATGAATAATAGTTGGAATGAACTATCATTTCATCCCAATTATGAACCACTCAATCTTGTTGGTAAACGATAGCAGCAAGAATACGTTTTGTTTAATCAAATATGCTATATATCTAACTCATTCGACTTCTCCTACAATCCCTCCCCCACCTTTACATGACCAAGGCAACTGAGCTGAAACGAACCAAAAATTCAGCTGCGTATGGCTTTCGATGATTATGTGTTCGAGTTTTGGGGAATAGAAGCAGCAATATATGTTGTGCATAGCAATTTGTGGTGCTTTCTTTGACGAAAGCCGAGAAATATTGAACTTGGGTCCTTAACTGTAATTTGGCTAAATGCATGCATGCTCTCTTTTCGGCACTCTGTTTCACAGAAAATTGCTAACCTGGCGTTGAGTCTGCTTTGGTGTGTTAACATAAAAATAAGAAATCAACCTCTCTTCATGTTAATTCATTCATTTAAACGGCCGGAATATGGCCAGCTACAGCACCAACACTACTGAGTGCAGTAAGCACTATTCTTACAGAAAACCTCATTAGTAGATCAATTAATCTTAGCTTTTCTTTGGAGTCCAGCCCTTGCGGATAAACAACTCGAGTTTCTTTCTCTGCAATGGATTTGAAATTCCAAGATGCAGCATCATTTCGGCATCCAACTCTAGTAGCAAATCCCCGTCAATCGACTCATTTTCAAATCTGTCCACATGTTCAGTTAAGCCAAGCTTGGTTAGCCATGTACAGACTTCGGACACCGAAATGCCTCCCAAAAGTTCTTTAGCCGCTTGGCCTTGAACCATTCCAGCGTCGCCTCCTAACTTCACAGTTCTCTTGTGTGACTCGATGTTATGCGAGGTCACCTTAGTTGCGATCTCTTCACTGTCAGATTTTTTAAACCGACTGCTTGGATTTTCCAATGGTGAACCAGTGCACGTGTGAAGTGAGCTCAGTGTTTCTTCCTTCTCCAATGGTTTCCGTATGGTCACATCTGGCGTCGGTTTGCCAAGAGGAAGAGATAGCGCTTTGACGCTTTCCCTGGCAGCGATGGGATCTACAGGTTCTCTTGCAGGTTTCGCCTTTGTAGGTGAGACATCTAGAGTATCTCCGATAAATACCCTGTCCAACTGTGCCAAACCGAGTGTGCTACAGTTGTTGTTTACTTCTGGCCTTTTTGATATAGTGTTTGGCTTGATGTTTTTCGAGGTCAACTTAGTTGGATTCTCTTCACTTTCGCGGCATTTCTCTGAGACGATGGAATCGTGCATCGGTGGAATGGGATGATGAGAGTTTGGTGACTTCTCTTTTGGTGGATTTTGTGTGTTGTCATTTGGCTTCGGTTTGCAAAGTGTAGGGGAAACCGGTTTTGTGCTTCCCTTAGGAAAAACAGACGCTTGATGTTTATTGGCAGCTTTTGGCGTAACTGGTGAAACAGACTGAGAGCCACCGCTATGTCTGGTGTTATCTCCTGCCTTTTCAGGTCGGTTGCAGTGAGATTGTGCTTCTGCCCTTCTTCGTTCAGTATGGGATTTGACGTCGTTTCGCGAATTAGTGTTAGTTGGACAGTCACTGTCAGTTACCATTTGAGAGTGACAAGAATTCCGTTTGTCCATACTGGGTTTTTTGGCAACTGGAGGTGGTCCCGATTTCCCGGTTTCCTTTACAACCACAAGACTGTCAGGTTTCCTTCGCGGTTTCAGCTGGGAAGGTGGAACATAACGTATTTCATTATCCGGTGGTTTGTTTGATTTCGTGTATTGGTTTGAATTTGGCCCCGTTGGTTTATTTGATGGTGATCTTGGTGGCAGGCGAGGGACTATTTCTTCATAGAAGTCATCAGGTTGTGCAGCCTCAAGGTCTTGTTCAGTATCTGAGATGTCGAAAAACCAAGATGCGGCCCTGTTGCCGGTTGTGATCGTTGACTCAATGTTCACGTCCTCGTCGATTCGTCGACAAATTTCGGTGAACATCTTTGGATCAAGTTTAGAAGTCTTTCTTTTGACTCTTATTTCCAAGTCAATCGGAACTTTCACAACTCGTAAATCCTTTTCATATAGGGTATAAACAATTAACACTTTCTCTTGCGCTATTTCTTGGATAGTAAACAATCCCTCCAACATCACCTTGTTTATGTTTGTCTGGTTGCAGAATCGTCTACCGCCAGCTCGAACTCGCACTCGTGTCGGTAGGAGATGCTTGTCAGTGATGTCTCGCATAGTAATCGGTTCTATGTCTTCGAGAGTTTCAAAAGGTCCAAGCTGGTCCTCAGAGAGAGTTACCGGACGAGCGTTTCCTACTACCTTGCACTTGAGTTCCGCGCAACCAGCAACTTTAGACGATGTCTCAAGAGGACAAAGTATGTCGCCAACTTTAACACCACTATGAGGTATGTTCTGAAGCGAACGAACATATTTCGGAAACTCAACGATAAGTTCTCCAACATTTTCATACCTATCGCTGCATCTGTTCGGAATACCCTCGAATATTTTCTCCGGGTAGTTAAGAGGGATGCAAAAGCGATTTCCTTTCCTATCCAGAGCTAAAACCTGAGTCACATCCTTCATGGCGTGCAGGTAAACAGTTTCGCCTGAAGACCAAGACATTTCCGCGGACTCATTTGAATCGTATCCTTCGACAATTTCGATTGTTTCGGGGAGTTGACACTCTGTCAAGAACTCGCAAAGCAAAGAGGAATCGAGCAGGCTCATATCTGGATTAAACGGCAGCGAAACTCATCACAAGAACTGAATCTCCTCCTTTGTCTATAAATGAGCTTAAGTTTGTTATTCGCGCAACCTCATTTCCTTCAGCGTGACCGCGTGACACTGAGAGAGTCAGGGGGTATCCCGAGTTGTTTCCTCTGTAACTTATCTATTATCCGGATGCTTTTGACGGATAAATCGCACTCACTTTTCTTATTTAGATTGTTTCAACCTAAAAGTTGACGACATTTTAGTAATAAAGACCTCCTTTTTAAACATACAAATACCTCAGAACTCGTTTTATGCAATTGCACTTCCGCTCTCCGGTCCCCCCCGGAACCACATTTTCCGTATCAGCGATAACGGAATGACACGGCTACTCAACTGCATAACCATGCTGTTGTCTATATTTCATTTTGTATCGCTTGATCTCGAACAAATTGAAAGTAAAACTGAACCGCGAGTAAATTGAGGCTCATTCAAAGCAAAATTGGCCGTAGAACTAAATTTGCTTAGAGCTCTTTCATGTAATTGTGCCGCTGTTGTTTGTATCAAACCCTACCGAATGACGTCAAGAAATGCTAATGACATACACGGTTTAATACGCATGTCAATATAGTTACCTGTCCGTGTAAATTGACGATAGGCTCGTCAGCTACACTTAGCTGTGTTATCTGGAGAAGAAATGAAATAATGAACGTAGTCTTCCCTCTCTAACGAGCTGTTCATAGCAAGTGCATCGACGTAAAGTTTCAGCCGAAGATGTCCAGTTCACCGAACACGGTACGTTCCGCGGTTTAGTCCTTTATGACGTAAATACTGTAGAGGAAGTAATGTTTGAAAATATTGTGTGGAGCGAGGAATCGTGTACCTTGAAAACGTTCGTCGATAGGTACCCTCTTCCACAACTGGTGAAAGTCGAAGACGGGTTCTATAGTGTCAAAGAAGCTGAAACACTTTCGAATGACGATATTCTTACGCTACATTTCACCAAACAAACTGATAAGCTGCTCGTAGAAGCCGCTGATCACAAGCGGCATTTCGTACCACTCAATTGCCCATGTAAACTTGAAATACTTCCCAGATTCAGCGCAGACAGGTATTACAGCGTGGAAGATGTTGTCGACGCCTGGACTTCCGCTGATTTCAAGTTCATTCGTGTTGTCCATAACGGTCCTCCTCAACTACGTATAAGAGCAGGAGACATCTTGAAACTCAGGAATACAGTCGAAGAAAAACGGGTCAAGTTTCTGGAATGTGAATTTCATGACAAGACAAGGGACCTTGTGAGGCTTCCTTTAGATTTCAAGGCTGCATTCGAGCCTTTAGCCAATGCCGAGCAGTGTCATTTGCAGGAAGTAAGGAAGATGCTTCCTGTCCGAGCGAAGTTTACCTCTGGTGAAACCACGATACAAGGTGTAAATGACATCAACGTTGATTTGGCGTCACTCGGCTCTGTTCTCTTAAAAGAATTTCGAGAGGAGAGAACAGTCATTGCTACCAGTCGTCATGACAATTTGGTCACGGTTTTAATGATTCCCGAACATCTGGATGTAAATGTATTTCCAGCACTTGGGGCTGTAATAGGCGATAAAGAATACGCCAGATTTTGCAAAGAAATCCACGATGGCACTGAGCTTACAAAGGTTGACTTCTCCAAGCATGATACTATCACGTTGGAAGAACCGACTGTTGATGTTATCTATGATTACGCGGAAGTAAAACCACTGCTCCCCCGTCGTAAACGTCGGGAATCGAATCAAAGTGACAACTCAGACTCCGATGATTACGCGTTTATCGATGTCAACAAACCTCCAATACCACCAAGAACAACATCTATGAGTCACAAGCCCTTGACACAGTCTAAAGTTTGTGAGGATGCCGAGCCACCCTCAAGACCACCAAAGCCACAACCGAAACCAAAGCCACAACCGAAACCAAAACCACAACCGAAACCAAAGCCTCACACGCCATTGTCTATGAGCTTCCACCCAGTACCACTGTATGAAAACACGCAGGTTGACAGTGAGTTTAAAGCACCGATAGAAAAGCCGCTTGGGTTTCGCGTGGCACCACCTCGTCACTTTGATGATGGCAACGACGACAATGTGGATGAAGACGACGAAAACTCATACGTTAGTTCGGACGAAGATTACATCTACCCAGAACTTGAGCCCGAATCACCAAAAGAACAACTGGACCTCGGTGAAGAACCTAAGAAAATCTCAATGAAGGAAAGATTTCTCGCCAACCTTAGGAAGGCCGTTCCTAAATCGCCAACCGGTTCGCGCCCGACTCCATCATCACTTGCAGTTCCGTCACCTTCTTCCACCTCATCGCGGGCAGCGGAGGGTCGCGATTTACCTCAGAGTTTCCCGGATGATCTCGGAAACCTGTCTGTGTCAAAAGTGAGCGAATGCCTCAGACTGCTCAACATGGGAGAGCACGTGGAAACGTTTGAAAGCGAGCAGATTGATGGACAGCTTTTCATAACGCTAAATGAGGAAACGTTACCATGTCTTGGAGTAATTGACAAATTCCAGCAGCAAAAATTACTCAAGTTTATACAGGGATGGAGGCCTGTAAAGAAATAATCAGCTCTAAGCAATTGATCGAATCACTGATTAAGGCACTCAGTGAGGGTGCAAGTCTGTTGTTATAACCTTGCAAGGTGCGTGTTGTGGATATCTTTGAACAAAGAGTGATTTCATTATGAGTTGTGCTCATTTCTAAGTATCAGCGACTATATTGGACATAGATATTATTACTCTGCAAATCCGAAATAGGAAACCACTTTGATCTGAATGTATTATGTTTTAGTTGAAATCTACTTGTGCTCTATCACGAATGCCGTTCTTCTGTTGATTACGCTACTCATTGTCTATTCTTTTGTAGATGTTGAGTAGCCCGCGGTTGTTAACAAAATGGCGGCGGCGTCTTTGCGTTTTTCACGACTAGTAGGCCTATACTAAGACAATACATTATTCGCTCTGGATTTCTATGCATAGTAGTTGACCCGAGTTGTGCCGTCCTCGTCAACTATCACGCAAGCCTGCAAATAACAGTCGGTCATCGGACAATTGTCTGGTGAATGAGGGTTTTGAGACTTGTTACATATATAGCAATCGCATGTCAGTTAGCGTCAAGAATTGTCTGGTGAATTTGAGGTTTTGACAGGTAAAAGCTTAGTCAGGTCGAGCAGTTTCACCGGGCATTTCTACTACACGAAAAATATTTTAGCTGGAAATTTGTGACCGAATATGAAACAAGTTATTTTATTGCGCTGTCACACCCAAAAAAGCTTTGTTATCGCAGTTTCATTTTTATTCCATTTCTGAGAAATAATTTTGTCACGCGCAATGCGTCGTCACAAATGTCACGTCGAATTGTAAACACGCCACATCAGCGCCACCATTCAATCTGTGTTAAATTACGCATTTTGCGGTGGTGTCGCGAAAGATCGTGAAGCCCCATTTAAGTCTGAATTACGTTCGTCTGAATAAGTAGTAAAACCTGAGTTCTTATGTTGTTACTCGTAGTTTGATATCTACAAGTGTTGTGGAATAAATTTTTAGTCGTATTTTGACCCGATTGAAATATTATGCAAATAGCGAAGCGCGCGAGGTCTAAAAATAGATTGCATACTCTTTGACCCCCCGCGAGACTGAGACAAACATCAGCGCATTCTGGGAGAAATAGATGGAAGAAGGCAAGTGTTTCGTCTGAAAAAAGTGTTTTAGCCGCCTTATTTCGCTCAATATGGTAAGTACCAAACACTGCTGCGAGGAACATGCAACAGTGATTCCAGATAGCCGGATAAACTGCATAAATCGCTGAAACAAATGTCGGAATCAGGTATGAAAATATTTATACCCTTTCCGAAGCCTTCGCAACGAATCGAACGCTGTCAACGATGGATTAATGCTTGTTCCCGTGAACATTTTACTATCAATGAGATTACCAGAAACACATACAGTACACTACACTGAAAAAGACAGAGAGATCCAACTGACGAGTTTCCCGATCGCTTGAAAGCATACTTTACAGCTCATGAAGTGATTAAAGCATCTCGCGCGACGCGTAAAGCACCTCAGCCAAGAGTCTTGGTGAACAAACGATGTTTTGACACTTTGAAAATATCACACTCTGATTCCGGTGTCAACTCTCATAGACTTGAGTCCACAAAAATTACAGTTGAACCCCCCTGAAAGTACTCAATATTTGTTCAGAAATGCCAAGCGATTCTAAATAATGTCTTGGTTTCGTAGTGGACGAATTCTCGACTCACAGGCACGGTTGTTCAAAAAACTGGATACCCAGCAGCCAAAAATTAAGTTCATAGATAATCAAAAAAATAGTGTTATTATTTGAAACCTCCCGACAGTATTTAGTATTTTGATCGATCTCGGGTCAGAAACGTCTAGGCAGGAAACACAAGTTGCGTGACATTGTTGATACCATGACCCACTGATTGACAGAAGAGTTTGCAGTTTCTAGAACAGTGCAACTGTTGGCTATAAAGCTTTTAAAGCAGCTTATTCGATATTCGACGGCCAGTTAAAAAAGTGTGTTTGTAATAGATATAAATTGAAAAAAATACGACATTCATGATGGTCAAGGACTTCATGGTTTGAAATTTTTGACTGCCGGGTATCAAGGTTTTTTTTTAACAACCGTGCCTGTGCGTCGATATTTTAATAGTATGCCGAAGCTAAAAAAAAACAAAACATTATTTAGAACCGCTTGGCATTTCTGAACAAACATCGAATACTCTCAGAGGGGTTCAACTGTAATTTTTGTGGACCTAAGTCTATGAGAGTTGACACAGGAGTCAGCGTACGTCAAAACATTGCGGTTTTATAGTGTGTCCAAGCTCGAAAATTTCGTCTGCTACAAAGCCAAAATAATACTTGAAATCGCTTGACATTTCGTTTTAATTGCTCTACAGTATAGTCTTCAGGTTCACCCTCAAACTTACAGCCCGGAACACCGTTGTTTTGTGTGAGAATTGTGGCTTTCGCGCTTGAAGAAAGCTTCAAGTCTTCCGCCATTCCGGTTTGTTTATCCGAGTCTTGTGGGGGGTCTAAATTTTTATGACGTCACTCGCGCACTTCGCTATAGATCATTTTCACGTGACGTCATCACTTTCTAAAATCCAAAACGAAAGAGCCACCAAAGGTTTTGTCCTCATCAGGCACAAGAGGCGGTATATTTATCTGTTTACAATTTTACAGCTCAATAGCGTGCTTCGTTTGGAATCCAGAGCATATTGAATTTCAGGGTTATGGAGGTGCGTGACACAAGGCTATGATCGAGTTTGTCGAAAAATATATACTTATCTCATGATTTTGAGCCTTTTTAGAAGTTAAAGCATTACAAAAAGTGCTTATGTAAATGCTTGTTTGATCAGTACTGATAATCAGTCGCCTAGATAGCCAAAGTAAGTTCCAGATGTTTACACTATTTTCCGGCCGCCATATTGGTGTACCGGGCTCTGTAAATATCGGCGAAACATTTCGACGAATATCTGAAGTTTGGGGAAACGCACAGGCCTAAAACTTGGAGAAGTGGCTTATTTAGTTATCTTCTATAACATCATAATTTCATAGCTTTTTCCACTGGATGGTTTTCGATTTATTTTTTTATTGCGTGACAGTGAAAACGATTTATTAAATACACGGTCCAAATTCTCAAGTTTTGTTTATCTGAATGCAATCGCTTTCAAAAATTTTAAAACCTCTGAAACGTAACCAAATGTTTTTGTAGTCCGCATGATCAAAAATCAGTTTTATAGCTCCATAGGTTTTGTTACGTCTGTGGTTTAATATACTTTGAATTAGTTACCGTGCCACAGACAGACATGGTTTTGTTTTTTGTTGAAAAGCGTGAATGTACAAATTCGTCACGCTTTATAGTCACGACCACGCAAATTTTTTATTCAATTGACGCCGAAACGTTTCAGGGGAAACTTGCCCGCAGAAATAGTCGAAGAATTCATTTCAGCCAATTTTCAAGTCTCTTAATGTTATTGTGAGTTTTTATACTGATAAGCTGTTCACGAGGGATTTTCCCGTGGATTTCCTTAGACGTCGTGGGAAACTTATTTCGCGGGAAAATACGGAGCAGAGTGTGTTCACGTGACGTCATCAAATTCTCAAATCCAAAACTAAGGAGCCCCTAAAGGTTTTATCCTCATCGAGCTTAAGAGGTGCTAAATTTGTATCGGTTAACAACTTTCCAGCCCAATAGCGTCCTTCGTTTGGAAACCAGCGCATTCTGAGTTTCGGAGGATGACGTAGCCTGCGTTGCAGCCGGACGTGTCATAGAATCCCCAATATACCGGCGGTTTAGACTGTCTGTGACGCAGGCTAAGGATGACGGTGCGTGACATGGAGTTAAGATCGCGTTTGTCGAAAAATGTACACTTATCTCGTGATTTTTAGCCATTTTAGGAGTTAAAGTATTAGGAAATGTGCTTATGTAAATGTTTCTTGGTTCGGTTCAGATAATCAGTCGTCTAGATAGCCAAAGTAAGTTCCAGATGTTTACACTATTTTCCGGCCACCTCTATTTTTTTTTTTTTTTTTTTACACTTAATTTCAAACACATAGCACTATATTACAATATAATTTACTTAACCAAATTACACTACTTTACACAACTTACACTACATTTCAGATAGACTACATTAAACTACGTTATACTGCTTTACATACATACGACGTCTAGTCGGTGAAAATAAGCTATTATTACTTTTTCTACAGCGAATACTGTGCAGATCATAAAAACGTTTTTTTTTTCTTAAACTTACAATTCCCTCTTCTGTACATTTCGAGGCATAATTACACTTGTATGTTGACTTAAAATCCTTCTGAATGATACTTGAATTCCAGTTTCCTAGTAAATTCGTTCAAGCTTCCTTGTTTTGAACTAAGCTTATTGTTATAGATATAGTATTTGGCAAACAGAAGGACATAGTTAAGCTTTTTTAACATGTTCTGGGATGAACCAGGGTCAGGTTCATTTGATAATTTCCCAAAGAGTAATTCAATTGTGTTAAGTGAGTAGGAGGTGTCATTTTCCTTATTAAACCATTTAATTACTTCAGAGAAAAATGTTTTTGACCATCGACAATGGATGAATGAGTGGCTTATCGAGTCAGACTCCTTACAGTACACGCATGCACTGTTGCATTCTATACCATACAGACATAATTCCTTTTTCGTTACAATGATTCTGTGTAGAAATTTAAAGTAGAATTCTCTTAGTTTATTTTCTTTGCAGATACCTTTTAGGTTTTTGAAGTAGTCATTAAATTCTATATCACTAGTCTGCAAATTACGAGTCCATTTTCCAGGCGCCTTAAGTTCTGCATCTAATTTGTTTTGAAAAGACCAATAGTAATCTTTACTCTTCATTTTCAGAAGGTTCACATTTATTGAAGGTGATAGCTGGGAAAAACTGTTTTCTGGTGAAAAGGTAAATTTGGCATCCAGGTTTTGCTTTGCTTTTTCAGCAAGTCGCCGGGGTATTGCTGAAACTACTTGTAAATACTGTAGGAAATTGCATTTTAAGTCATACTTGTGGGTAAAATCACCATGCGAAAGAAAGGTGCCATTCCTCGTGAGGAGGTCGTGTATCTTCCGGCCACCTCTATAATTTTGCGCGAAACATTTCGACGAATATCTCAAATTTGGGACAACGCACACACCTTAAACTTGGAGAACTGTCTTCTTTATTTATCGTCTATAGTATCACAATTTCTTGACTTTATCCACTGAATGGTTTTTGATTTTATTTTTTATTGCGTGACAATGCACACACTCTATACACGTTTGATCAAGTGAGTGAATGCAAACAAGAGAGTTTCCTCATTTTCTCTTGATGCAAACTAGGGGTACAAACGTTTATAAATTTGTTAATTTTCAAGGGTAAAATAATACCTGACCTAATGTAAAGGTCCCCTTTCTGGTGTTAGTATTGATTTTACACTCAATTGACTTAACTCTCAAGCTATTCAACATTTTGTCGAAGGGTCTACACTGAAATAGCAAAATGTGTCAATGTTTCTTATTTTTAATTTCTAACGGCAAAACATTTTTTTGTCTGACCAGACTGGTTTTTTGTCAGGTCAAACTGAGTTGTCCTTGGCCTGACAAATGACCTGCTTATAGACAAAAATTATTTGCAGGCTTCATCACGCGATAGAAATCTCGAGCTCCTAATATAATTGTTGAATGTAAGTATGGAATTTATTTATTTTGTATTTGCGGTACAGTGGATAGCACAGCTAAAAATAACTCGAGAGAGATTAAGGCAGTGTCCACAGCACGCCGGAGAAATTGGAAAACGCAACTTTATTTCTGCGGTTATGCCTACCTTCCGCACTAATCCGTCACGGAAACGGAGTTTTTCGAAAACACTCTTCAAACCGGAGGAATTTGAAAACGCCGGCTTTTCGTTTTCGCTTGGACCAGGAAAAAAAGCTTCTCCAAAACGATGCAGTCACGATAATAATGCGATCTCCTCATCCAAGTTTTCTTCGAACACAAATCCAAAATTCCTCCGGCGTAGTGCGGATGGAAAAGATCTGATGATTAATAGTAAGAACTATTTGGTCCGTTTAAAGATAACAAGAACCTACCCGTGTCATCAAAACCAGCCCACGTGCCTGTGCAACAGACTAATGGTGTCACGTTCCCCACGGGGGAAGAATCCCATATGAAAAGGTCGAGGATGTTCGTCGTCTCACTTAGGGGTATAAATCAAGGATTCTGGCATGACTTAGGATGGTCGAAGCATCACCATTTTTAGCGGTCAAGGTATCTTTTAGGGTGCACTCGAAGAAATAATAACAATGAAAAAACCGCTCTTATTTCTCGAGTCCGGTCTACTAGCGCAGGCTCCTTCTCTGAACAGCAGCTGGTAATCGAGTCTATTCCGTTTTAAGTGGTGTCTTTTAGGAGTCAAATAAAGCTTGAACCACGCCCAGATGGTTCTCTTTTAGGGGTTTAATTCAAATTTTCCCACGAGCATCCCCGAGCTTTAAATATGGGAGTCCCGCCCGGGTCACGTCACCAGTTTAATGTATATAACGTACATTTTCTTTGTTTATGTTTTGATGTGAACGTAGTACGCTCTCAGTCAGTTCGCGAGACTAGTGAAAATAAAATATACCGATAAAATAAAACACATATAAAACAACTTCTGCATTCCTACGCACGAGATCAGACTTTCAACCTCATTCTTTAACACTGGCAAAATGGTTACGACCAACAATCTTCCAAAATTTGCATTATTAACCTCGTTGAAAAAAAAAATCAAGCAACAGCCTTTCCCTTTTCCCTTACAAAGTTGTTGCTTATAGGTGTTGCTGCTTAAAGAGGAATGGAAAATACATGTGCAACGACGTTTCGTTATTAAAATGTTCAAAATGACCACCTTATGGCTATAGCTATCAGAGTGTGTTCTTTCTTTTCATTTTCTTTTCGCTGATAGTGGCAGAACATGTTTGTACAGCAACAACAACATCTTTATTTCTCAATATCAATACAGTGGAACCTCGATTTAACGAAGGGCCAAGGGACTGGAAAAAGTTTTTCGCCATAACGAGGTTTCGTTGTATCGAGATTCTTTACCACATATTTTACTATTACTAGGGCGAAGAATGTCGCTCGTTACACCGAGGTCTTCGTAAAATAGAGGTTCTGGTTAAATGGAGGTTCTACAATATAAACATTATAACATTGTTAGTTTATTTAATATGTGTGGTATGTTTTAGATGAGGCAGCCTGAGTATCAGGCTTACCTTACTTGCGGGGTAGGAAGAGGAAGCACCCGGCAAAGAAAAGGGCTTTCTATGCATTTCCCCCTAACCCTACCCTCTTGCTAAGAAAGGCCTGATACTCAGGTTATAGATGAGGTAACTGTTATTGTCTTGTTTAAATGAGACTGAAGACTTAATGAACCGTTCGGTTTTCGAGTTAGCCAGCAGGACAGGTGAGATGTAGAAAGAATTTGCAGTTTACAGTTTGGTTTCAAGGAGCTACGTCACGGTATGCGCATATTGAAAAGTTTAGCCTCAATTTTTCAAATTCGTCGTTTGTAATCCGTGTCAATCTTCTATATCCTTAGCCATCCTTGTTCCTTTATGGTTTATCATTATCTCTCTGATGTTTTTCTGTCTTATTAAACTGTTATTTTCAGGTTTCCTACCATTTAAAGGTAATTTTGTATGTAATTTAACTATAAAACATTGCGATAAGACAAAAGTTAAAACCATCACAGTTAAAAACTCTAAAAACTCTAAAAAAAACTCTAAAAAGCGACGAGTCAAAATGAATAAGAAAACGTTATTTGAATATAAATGTACAAAAGAAATCCTTAGAGACTGAAATAAAACACTATTAAATGCGAGAAATATTTGCACGCAGTGTCACGTAAACAGTTTAGCACGAACGGAGTCCTTCTAGGTATTTAGCCCAGGTTTTAGCTCCTTAATAAACAACATCTCGAATATTAAGCAGTCAAACTTCGTTCTACATTTCCTCAAAATCGAGAATTGTTTGTCCTTCAAATCAGACTTCGATAGGCCATGGTCTTTGTAACGTTTGTCCACATGGCTGTAACAGTGAAGGAGCAGGCCCGTGTTTGTGGACTTTCTGTGTACTGATGTTTCAAGTCTGTTTCCACATTTAGTAATGTTCATTACAAAGGCTGTTTACTTTCCACAATGATAAACCGCGCTTATCGCCTGTCATCGACTCCTACCGCGTTTTCCGAGGAATGCGACAAGCTTCGAACTACCTTTTTAAACCTGGATTATCCTGTTAATTTGATCAATTCTTCGATTAACAAATTTCTACGCAATATCGACAATATTACTGCGCTTGATGATGTACGTGATGGCACCTCTAATATCGTGGTACCACTACCATTTAAAGATCAACAATCAGCCAACTCAGTAAAAAGAGAAATGCAAAATCTGAGCGCAAAAATTGGATTACAAATAAAGCCTGTCTTTCATTCAAAAAAGATCAGTCAAGTCCTTGCCTCGAAAGAGAAGAAGCCGCCGATTGTCAACAATCAGTGGTCTGCAAATTTCAATGTGATCTGTGCGACACAGATTATGTCGGGTACACAACCCGACACTTGCACCAACGCATTGGCGAGCATAAACATTCTGCAATTGGAAGACGCTTGGAAGACCATGGCCTATCGAAGTCTGATTTGAAGGACAAGCAATTCTCGATTTTGAGGAAATGTAGAACGAAGTTTGACTGCTTAATATTCGAGATGTTGTTTATTAAGGAGCTAAAACCTGGGCTAAATACCTAGAAGGACTCCGTTCGTGCTAAACTGTTTACGTGACACTGCGTGCAAATATTTCTCGCATTTAATAGTGTTTTATTTCAGTCTCTAAGGATTTCTTTTGTACATTTATATTCAAATAACGTTTTCTTATTCATTTTGACTTGAAAATGACGTTGAGTCAACGTCAAAACGTCGTCGCTTTTTAGGGTTTTTTACAGTTTTTAGAGTTTTTAACCGTGATGGTTTTAACTTTTGTCTTATTGCAATGTTTTATAGTTACATTATTGACAAAGCCTATTCTTTTACGAATTTTGTATGTGGCCAAAATAACTCAAAATACTGTGACTGAGTTCCTTCAAGGGAAAACAAAAAATCAAAAGTTAGCTAATTCGGGTATTGGTCTGACAGTAAATAATATTTCATTGTTTTTGTACGCGCTGAGGTGTGCTGACAGGGATGAAATGTATCTTTCACTTACTGCCTAAGGCTGAATGAAAACAAAGCTTCAATCCCGGAGGCTGATTAACATTTTGTTTCTCCCAACAACGCTTAACAGCATCAACACATCTGTCCAGTAGATCGGTGAGGAGAACAAAGAAATTGGTCAAGTATGGATTTGTTTGTTTTATTTATATATATATATATATATATATATATATTTATTTATTTATTTATTTATTTTCATTTATTTATTTTTTTTGGCCATTTTGAAATATATTTATAAAATATGAATACATAAGGCAAGGAAGCCCAGGGAAGCTAATAAGCCTTATGCAAAGGACAGTCTTAAAGATACCTAAGAGAATAATTAGGTCTTGATAGACATGCCAGCCGACATCATGAGCAGGAGTGAGTGAGTGAGTGAGTGAGTGTGAGACGTAAAACTAAATTCTCACAACTGCTGTCCCGTAAGAGGAAGTTTACGTAATTAAGACTTAAACTGCTTGATACGATTCAGATATTACAATATTTCAGTTTAAACTCAGTGTAAGCTAGATTTGAGGAACAGTGGTTTTAGAAAACACTGACTGATTTTGACACCAAGGATCGAATATGACCCAGCCTGTGGAGGGTAAGCAACAGATTTCCATTCTGAAATACTGGCACAAAATCAGATTTATGATTGTCTTTGTAGTACAAAAAGAGCTGAAATTTGCCTTTCACTTTATAGCTACAAGATACAAGACTCAACCGCTTGAAGACACACTTGCTAACTTCTTAATTCGATACCGACCTCCTTATACAGTCCAAGTGTTGGAGGGAGTTGACAGTCCAACAGGAGCGTGTTCGCTCTCATTGAATGAAATAATCACAGTTCACACAGTTGTGCGGTTAAAGCGAATCAAAGTGAAGAATTCGAAAGGCGGGTATTTTTTCTTGCCTGTAGACAACTCGGCCAGAGTCGAGATAGTTCCCAAAACACGCACGCGGCGGAGTAAAGGTGGGCTACGTTCGCACGCTCGACGCCCAATCATGATCACGTTTCTGCGCACCCTTACAGAAATCCCTGAGCTGAATCTAGAAGATGGAGATATTCTGGAACCAATCGTGGCTGAAACTCCGCGGGGAAAGAAAGCAGGACCTGAAACTTTAACATGTAAGATTCTTCGTAAGCCCGATAGGGAAATACGATTGCCACTTGATTATGTTATGCCTTTCGAGTCGTTTGAAGAGTTCGACCCAAGGCGCTACTCTTTGAGGTACGTCGCTGATAACATTGCTTTTCCCGTTGCTGTGCGGTTTATCGGAGACGTAAAGTTCAGCCCAGAGGCTAGGATAGCCTTAAAAGGAGAGTTTCGCTTTGAAGAAATAGTGGAAGAGTCCATTGTGATCGCAACCACGGAACTACGCGACCAGTTTACCATACTGAAGCTCCCAGTTGATCTTCAAGTCACCGTATTTCCGATCAGAAAGCTCCGTTGCAATGCAGAGTACATAAGGAAATATTGGGAACGTCTACAGCCGGAAATTGACAAGCTTGAAACGCAGATTACAAGTGTGAAAGACGACTTGCTACCCACGAGCTATTTTCAAGAGAACGCACTTTCAGCTGGGCTAGAGGAAAGTGGGGATACTGGTTATCACAAAGCAGTGGATGTCTCCATTGTTAATGAATACGTGTCTCCACTAGAAGGAGATGGACATGTTTACGAAGCTATAAGCCCCTCTTTTTCAGATAGGCAAGACCAGTGCTTGCAAGTGCTAGAAGAAACTGAAGATTATTACGAGACAATGGAACTCCCCACTACAAGGAAGGTCTGTGAATACATGCCAGTTCCAGGAGAAGGTGAGGATGACTACGTGGCCGTGGAAACCTCCATCGCGCGGAAGCTCGACGAATACCACATGTCACTTCTGGACAGGTGTGAGCATGTTTACGAAGCAATGAAACCCTCGCACGCGCACAAGTTCAGCGAGGGCCTGCCGTACTCAAGGGCTAGGAGCTGTGAACGTACCAACAGTAAAATTACTCAAGGCTACGGAGAAAAATCACTTAATTCATCTGTTGCTTCCTTCCCACAAGACAGCGCTTCCATGGAGAGCAGGGAAACTGCAAGATCAAGCAGAAAGGATTAAAACTGAATTGGCTGGGTTACACATTTAGTATGTTACTCCAGATGGCTAAACAGACCTTTCTTTTCTCACTACATAATATATCATTATAATCAAATAGTGACGAGTAAAATTAGGATATAAGTTCCGGGTGCGTTTTGTCAAAGTTCGTATAATTTCCCGAGCCTTTACGCGAGGGAAATTATAATAATTTTGACCAAAAGCTAGCGAAACTATTTCCTAATTTTACGAGTATGCCATTCGGTTACCTTTCATCGTCGGTGACAAATTACGCTTACAATTGTGGGCTTTTGGTTTGTTTATTTTATCGATAAATTTCGCGTCATACGTTCCATTTGTAATTTCACATGTGAAATTATAAATTAGCGCTGAAATTTCGCGCCAAAATTAAGGAGTAATTTGTCACCCATGATACAAATGAAACGTTAAAGAGAAGAACAGCTTACATGTAGGTTAAAAATGAAGCAACAAGTGCAAATGACTTTTAAAACAAACTTATATTGCAGTTTTGGATTCATATCTTGTGTTTTTTTACAAAATGTCGTCTCTGATTACTTCGCATCGCTGGGAATATCAGCTGATATCCTGAATCCATTGGTGGATTGTTTTCATCGATTGGCAGGTTAAATATTTGGTAAAATAAAACGTTCAGATGATTTACGTTGGCCCAATATGGCAAACTATGCAAGTCTACAATTTTTTGACAATTTCTCCGAAGAGAATGTTAATGGGGCCGGAAAGATCCAGCTAAGAGTATCACTTGACCTTATAAACTGATCCAGCTCAGAGCTTTATAGATTAGAAGTTTGGAATTTAATCATCCGTATTACATCGTATTATAACAGTTTTCCCGGAATTACTCCTTTTCTTCAAAATGATCTGATATTTAGAGATGATATGCATTTTATTCAAGCCTTTAATTCTCCCTGATATAATGATGACCGAGACATCGCTTAATGATATTAAATGTAAATAAGTCAATCTGTATTCACAGTTGTTTTTTTTTTACCTATAATTTCGGACAAGTCACATTGAACGAGGTATTCAGTGAAATTAAAAACTCCTAGACAGCGCGAATTACAGATAGGAATTCCAAAAAATTCTCATGACCGATTTATTTCAACGTTCTCAGTCATTTGATTGTCGCAAAGCCATAGACAAAACGATACACTGGGGAAAATATACCCCGGGCTACTGATAACAATGAAAAAGAGGGACCAAACATCTCAAAAGTCATCTACTGCGTGAGAGCAGCTGAAATCTGTTATTTTTGTTATAATCTCTTTTTATCTATGACAAGTCCTTGCCAATTCTTGACATTTTTATAGACCTAAGTTTAGAACTGAGTGCATTAATTCATTCGCATCTACAATTAATAAGTGACATAAGGCACAAGTCGCCTCAATTTCTTGTCAGACAACAGGCCCCTTTACAAGATTGCATAAATAAGGTCCAGTATCGGTTTTTGCTCTCATTAAGTAATATTGCGCTCTGTCTCAGTTGAAAGTGGACCGCTTAGCACAAAAGGTAATCGCAGTTAGACTCCGCACGAGTTACCAATAAAACTAATGTTTACAGAATAAAGTGGAACAGATGTTTGGTGATGTTTTTACTCGGCTTGTATGCGAGACGAAGGGAGGGAACGTGAGGTCAATTCTTTATCGAGAGTACAAGTATCGAATTAAATATTTCAAGACTTTGGAGATCGAATACAGAACAGACAAAACACACAACTTTGTGACCTCTTCAATGGCCCCCAGGCCATAAATAACTTACTGAATTGTTTTCATGACAGAGTGACTTTTCTAGAATAATTGTATTCTGACATTAAAAGCCACTCAAATGCAGAAACAGTTAAGAAGTATCTTGTCGGCCGAAGACGCTGAGCTGGTTTGGAGTGCCTTCGCGTCAACGACGGTGAGTAGAGAATTTTCCGCCAGATAAAGTTTTTTTTAATATACAACTTTTCAAGAGAAAATAACTGGTTGCTTTTATTGCTCACAAAACACCTGCAAGTGAAGCTACGAAAGCAACTTTTATTAAGGGCGCTCTGCATAATTTTGGACACACAGCGGTCAGAGAAGTCAATCACCAATAACTGTGACGCTTTCCATTTCCTTCTTTAACGTTCGAAGCTCTTCACGTTCGGAAAATAAGAGAATCGATTCAAGGTGTTTTATCAGTTGAAACTGTTGAGGATTTTTAGGAAACTCTGCGCGCACATGCCGCATACAAACACGTATGATCTATTCACAAGAATGAAATCTCCCGCTGAAAAAAACGTTTCTTCTATTGTTTGCTGGAGTAAACTACTCTTCCTTCACACCTCCGCTGCAAAAATCCATATGACTGTAACTTTACAGGTAATGTCAGTGAAGCATCCGCACAAATTTGAAGAGGCAGAATTTAATTAAGAAAAAGATTTATTTCCTCAAAAAGTATGTATAAAGTAGCAAATTAAGTACCGTGGATTGACGTAGGTCACCGTCGCGTGTATGTTAATTTTCGCTTTTTTTGAAATCCATGGCGTGACATTTCTGCTGCTCTTGGTTACGTCGTTGGCACTCTTTGACAGCGTCTGCAAATGAATTTTCTTTTTACTGGTCTCAAGACATATCTTGTATAGGATTTGTTTGGAGAATTGACCTATTTTATAAGACGATTTCCCGTTTGTGATCACTCGCTTTTTCTGTTTTCTCACGATTAACATGCATCACTTAATATCGAAACGTTGAGGAGGAAATTATTGCTGGCCACTTAGTCAGAGGCTCCAAATGTTTACTAAGCGGCCCCGTGTTGCGAACCTCATTAATATCGAAACTAACCGCAGAATTAATGAAATCTAAAGTGGCCGGCTACCAAAGAGTTTCTGCTGCTGTATTTCTGGTCAAAACAGTGTCAAAATTGACTAAGTACCCTAACTTACACCCAGTGCATACCCAAAATATGATGAATTTCTGAAGACTGAGTAAACTGATATTGTTTTAATCGATTTTTCGAAAACACAAGGCAGTGTTTGACAACATCTGCCAGTCTTTTTTCATTTTACTTTTCAATGATGGGGGGAGGGGTGGATGATTTGGTATTTAATTTTTTTTCTTCTCAGAACGCGTGTATCATCTCTGGCTTGATATTTTTTCTCCATGTAATGTCTTTTGTTTCTGCTCACTGGTCGTGTGCACGTGTTCTTTTTGGTACAAATATACTTGAAGGATATATATATATTTTTTAGTCACCTAACCACCGCCCCCCTCCCCCCCCCCCCACCCCTCAAAAATCAAATGGTCCACTCCTTAGTTTAGATCTCTGACTTCCTATATCTATATTGTTTTACTCGTGGTAACATCACCGCCTCAGTGCACCACAATAGAAACTTTAAAAGGGTTATTGGCAGGACGTCTCGTCAGTTAATGGTTTAAGCTCTATTTTTAATTCTTTACACTTGCCGCTTTAAAGGAAGGAGCCGCTTTTAAACACGAAATGTATTTTTTCGATATCTCTTTGAAAATTTCATGCAATCTACAAATGCCTTCACAGGGTTAGAGTAGGGAGGACTCATGAAAATTTAAGAATTTTTGGAGTAATTTTTAAGACGTTTAATTATGAACAACGAGAAATGGAGAGGGACTATTGGATTTGATACAAACAGGGCAAAATGAAGTTTAAATGAAGAATTAAAACTAGACATTTGTAATCTTACTAATTGATAGACCTTTGAACTTCCGTCCTTGACTATCACTCAATTTCATAAATACGCATTTCATAAAACAATATAACTCCCACTTAATAATGAGAATTTGTTCAGTATTGAATTAGCTAGCATTTTGGGTAATCTTGTTCAAACTGTGAGAACGGGGTTAAAATTTCGTAGTCGTGAAACGGGAATCCGGTCGGAAGTTTATTACTATTCGTTTTCAGAGAACCCGTTTCTGTTCGACCTGATCCTGTCTCAACTGGAAGATTAATGTGATACATGGAGTTTGAGGTTGAGACTCAAAGAGCACAATCTCCCCACCTCCCCCTCCCTTCCCATTTTCTCCAGGAGTGTTGTAAGAAATCAGTCGTTGTTCTCATCCACGGGACTGGGACCCAGTCAGGTGCATGGTAACCATGGTAACCTTGACAGTGATGCCAGTCGGTCGGGGATATAATTGGACAAACAAAATACACAGACACAGCGCTGTTCCACGTTAATGGATTTCTCCGTTCACTTCGTAAATATAAGCAGATGTCGTGAACAGATTCAATTAATTGGGACTACAATGCAACTATTTCTTGCCGGATGCCATTAGTAACGCGTTTTAACCAGTCATGCCAAACATTAGAGACATTTCCTGTTTACAAAACACTGACGTCAATGTTTCTTAGTCATTTAAATTTGCGCGCCCACCAAACATGAGCAGCGATTGAAAATAAACGAAATTGAAAACACAAATTAAAATATAAGGGTAACTTCTATGTTCTCTTTGTTTTGTTGAGGGCCTCAGCTCTGTTAGGATTACAGAGCACAGGATATTTTAATCGGTTTAGACTTAAATTGTGAAGTCTAACTTATCCGCTTTGACAGATATCCCCTACAAACCCACTGTGGAATACATCTGTAATGAATGTGACCTCTGACTGTCCCGTTTACGCATGATGTCGCATGTACATCGAAATCATCATAAATGCTAGGTCGTTGTTTTCCTTCTTTTTCTTTTCCATGTTGGGTTATTTCCTCACCAGATCTTTCAATAGAGCATCTTTCAGCGATGTCACTCGTGAAATCATCGTGTAAAAGCAAAAAACGGCAACACGACAGCCATTTTTGGCCTTGAGTTGGAAAAATTTGCTTTCCCCTGTCGAGTGTGAATGGGGTTTAACTAAAAGTTTACAATCGGTGACGAGAATTTTTTTGCTGATAGCTGAGTTCTGACACCTACAAAGTTTACTGAGGAATGGGCTGAAATTGTAACTGATGGCTGAAAGGACGCGGAAAATTTTCCTGATCGCCCCCTTCCCAGACCTTTCCCCCTCCCAAGTACTGAGTTTTGATGTACAAGGCCAGCCATATCAGTTCGGCTCGAGCCTTTGAAGTTTTAGATAGCGAAGGCTTGGCTTAGAAAGTAGACATCAAAGAAATTCTTTTGCGCATCAATGCATCACTTGACTATTTTCCGTATTCTCAACACCAGCCCGTTGGCAATGCATTAGATGATATTAAGAGAAAATGGATACTAATTAAGCAAGGGTTAATTTCTCTGACCGTTTCGATCCGTGTTGAGTTCTCAGCTGTCGTGGTGTTTTCACATCTTTATTCAATTAAAATTAATTCAGAACTGAATGCCTTGCGTGATTGCGTGCAGTTCTGCTCAATTTTCTTCTCTTTGGCCTCTTTGCGGTGCCCGTAGACTCGGTTCCACCCCTCGCGCATCCTTCCGAAACCAACGTCCTTTTCTAGAAACGTCCGATTTCTCAATAGCGGTGATCAGATAAATACTCCCGCGATTTTTTCCCCCGGTGTTCCTGTACGTAGAAAGATATATATTTAGCCCACGCTATCCAGGTGGGTACACTTGACGTGACCAATATCACTCGTGGCTGCTTTTATCGCATCGTTATTTTCACTGTCACAATGTTGTTTCAATTGCACGTCAAGAGAAACTATAAAAATAGCTTTTCTTCCGATTACAGCACAGACATAAACTAGCATGGCTACTTAGTAAGCAAATCTTGCAGTTTCGATCACGGGCTGGGATTTTTTTTCTTTTTTAACAAGTTAGCTGATTCGCGGCCTTGTTGATTTGGTGAAACTGACCTGATCCGAAGTAAATTCTGTTTTAATCGCTTGATTTTAACTTAAGCTATTTTCAAACTTCAGGGATTACACATTTGACTTTTATTTTGAGAAGAAACCCACGCTTGTCGTTCGAACTGTCTGTGGAAAAAAAAATTACAGGAATGCGAACAATTTGGGTAGCTGACTTCCGGACGTAGCGCAAAGATATCTAATCTAAATATAATATTACAAACTGGGATATTTCGCTCACGTTCATGTCTGCTTTAAAACATCTTATTTGGATCAAAAGGAGAGATACGTTGATTAAAGGCTTTGGATATTGCTCTCCATGAATCATGTTGATGACGTAAACTTAACATCTTTTATTGACGTGAGGGGCTTCAATAACAAAAGGTAGATAAAAGACCACAAATGTTTACTTGCGCCATAAACTGAAAAGAAATATAGCAGTGACTTTAGAGGAAATTGTAGGAAGCCGGCGCGATTTGTGACTTGGCGTTTTGAGGCATAAGCTCTATAATGATCAGGAATTTCAGAGGATCTACGTAAAAAGGTCACGCGCGCGCTGTAATCCGGACAGCTGTTTAACCCCTCCTTCTTTGCCAGTGAACATTGAAGTCTTTCATATCAAGTGTACGTACCAACAGTAACAAAGCCGAAGGGTTCTGTGTTCAACGAAGCATCACATCGCTAAAGGATTCAGCTGCAACTAAAGAAATTTAACAAGCAAGGAAATAAGGTATTAAGGTAATATGTCTTGATTAGAAAACGGACCATTGAGGCTTTTTAAATCGATCGCAAATGCATTCTGCTCAATTCGCGAGCGAGCAATGCCCTTTGGAATTTTGATGAAGTAAGCGGAGTGCTTTCGTTTCAATTCAAGCTTTGCATAATTTTTTCCTTTACTCTACCTTTCTTTGGTCTTAAAGTTCTTATGTTACTGAATTTTTCGGATGTAGCTTCCGAACGTTTACAATTCTGCATTAGAGCTTGTCCAACAAGATTTGAATAGCCCTGTTTTCTTTAATATATCACTCATTGGGTATCCCATCCAGTTTAAAGGAGGTGTAGCCTAATATAGAAGCAGACAGGTTTTTAACGTCACGCAGGTTTGGTTGAGTTTTCATAACACTGTCAATATTGTCACTTCTTGACTTTGTGTGCAAGATGCTATTTTTAATTCCTGGTTTGATCCTCGTCACTTTCAGAATCGCTAAAACATAGTTGTTGTATTTAGGTGGCATGCAGATTTCGGTTTCTTCCCATTTCGATTGCCTGTCTGTCTGTCAGTGTCTGTCTGTCTGCCCCTCGACGTGTCCTCAGGCTGAAAAAGCACAATATTTTGCTTTTTTGTTGTTGTTGTTGTGATATTTTTAACTCGTATATTCATCATATTTCTAAAGCTGGAAATCTTCTACTCTGATAAGATCCCAGGTTTTCTGATACAAAGAAACAAGTATCTATTTTTATCGCGAAATCTAGTTTCGGCATGGCCAAATGCAATATCCCATTGTCTGTAAATCGGTGTACCTTTCTCGGACATTCAGAAATGTCTTTTCGTCAGGGACGCATTAGCTCTGTCGGTGAAGCTTGTTTACTTTGTCTCTATGTTAGCTAAGCGGCGATCAGACGGTCTGATCAACTTCTTACAACACACTGCCGAAGTCAGCCACCTTACGTCAAATTAAACCGAGGCTACACTCCGATGGAAGTCGCCAGCTGTTATCTAATACTCATGCTCTCTTCAGGCTTTGAACGAAATTTATTCAAGCAAATCCGGTAGTTTATTTTTATCATTGCGTACGTTATCACTGCGCAGGGAAATGGTTATGTCAACTTTAGCTCGTACAATTATCTTTATAGGTCTTCGCTGTAATTTGTTACTTCAAGTTGATACAAGTTTAAAAAGTCGAGTTATTTATCGTTCAGTGTGTGTTTTACCTGAATTATCGATCGGTTTCTTTTTGATGATAATTTGAGTTTACATTTCAATGTTTTAAGAGCTTGAGTAACGTAAAAATAAACTATGAATGTTTAAAACCACATAGCGGCCCAGATTTGAGAGCATGTCCAGTATATGCGCATATATGGACATTAAGATTTGGTAAATCAGTTAATATTTATTTATGTCCTTCACAATGTTTACTTAAAAAGAGGAGGATTCTCAAAAGATGGAGTCTTTTACAACAAACGAAGGCTTTCAAAGTAAACATGTTTTTCCTCTCAAGAATTTTGAGGTTAGCCTATTTTCAGATTTTTTTTTTTGTTGGCACTTGCGCTGATAACTATCTCGGCTTAAATTAATAGAATGATATCAATATTGTCCATGAAGCCATTTGATTGAATATCTCAATATTATATAACTGGTGCAATATTGGCAGACAGGAAAACCTTTCCGCTGTGGTTACTTGTCACTTCAAGTAGACCACCACGAGGTTTCCTCGTCTCTATGGATATTTTTGTTCAGTTAAATTCATCAACTCTCTGAAAGAACGGACCACTTGAAATTATCAAACTTTCTCAGGATTTATGACTTATTGCTACTCCTAACGTATATAGAGTTGAAAATGTAACCCTGTGATCTTTACCATGTTTACAGGCTTTCAGGTGTCTGTTCGTAGGGTAGATCAGTTCTTGTACAGGCCTAATTTTCAACTTGAACACTTTTAGTTTTGTGCTCAACTGATTTTAAGGCGTTATCTCCAGATGTTTCTTTGGATCGATATCTTTCTTTTCACGAAGGAATATCGGAAAAACAACCTTCGAGGTGGTCTCTGTGTTAATCAGATGACAAAAAAAATTATTAAGCATATATCAGCTGGACTGTTGTTGCCGACCCCAAAGATAAACCAACTTCGGTCAAAACATGGAATTTTCAGAGTTCTTTGGCGGAAAGTTAAGTGAGTTCAAAATTTCCAATCTCTTTTCATTTGCCGAAAATGTTTCTAGTTCATTAGCTTTCAAGTTATTTACCGGCCAATTATAACCATCCCGGTGTAGAAGATAAAGTTCCACTTTCTTTTTCTCTTTTTCTCGAGAACGAAACTGGGAGCAGACCGCTCGCTTTTCACGCGTGTTTCGGGACTCAAGTTTGCTCAAGTTGAGAAGACTTAGATATAAAAACCCAAGGATCAGTCGACGTGCAATATTGAAGTAAGCATGAGGCCAGGAGATTTTAAAAAGAAATGCTTGTCAATGGCATAAAGAACGGAATGTGCTACTCAGTGTCAGTTGAAGTTTTTTGGGCCAATCACGGAAGCCTTTTTGATGTCGTCTTTTTGTCGACCCGGTTAGCAGATATACGCTTCGAGTTCCAGGCAGGCCGTGAAAGAGGAAGTGATGTTTCCTGTTTCCAACTTGTCGACCTTTCGATCCTAGCAGAGTAGTTTGTCTGGGTCGAGAAACACACAGCCGTGTATTTTTGTCCGTCACAGTGCGTATTTTGTCAAATCAGTCTGGCGAAGATCGAATTTCGCCAGGCCTTAAAATAGATGAAATGGTGCAATGTTGGGATAGAAAAGCTCTCATTGCAGGTGAACCTAAAGTCAAGTACACAGTATGTCAATGTCTTGTTTACGTGTTCGCTTACACGATTGCGCCAACGAAAGTTTCATTTTGTGAGCAAATCACTGACTATCCGGCATTTTCTAATCACACTCTTCTTCTTTGCTTAAGGTATTCCCAAAGACTTGGGGAGGTAACACTTACGAGAAGGTGTTTGAAGGATCAAGTTTGGTTGACAGGGTAGTAGAAAAATCGCCAGAAAGATATTCCACTCGAGAACAGGCGACAGAGCTTCTCCAGGGCGTCCTCAAAGAAGGATTTATCAAAAGCATTGGCAGATCTCGACTGTTTGAGGACGGTTCACAATTGTTTTATTGGACAGAAAACTCGCAATCACCCAACAACATGGCGACCACCGTCAATTCAAGAACACAGGTGACATCTTTATTACGTTGTAATCATATTATAATAAGCAGGCTCTGATTGACCATGACACCACCCCCTCCCCTATCCGTGCACCGCACCCCTCCCATGCCCATAAAACGCCAGCCTGTCAGGATAATCCAGATTAGTGTCAAAGTGTTATTAGTGTCATTTTATTCATTGCTGACTACTGGCAAGTCTCAAACCGGGTGACTTATCGCAAATTTTAACTTTAGAAGCTGACCTGTTAAAAATGCACCTCAAATGGGGGATTGAAATTTTAACAACTTTTTAATCTTTTTAATCTGCTTTTAAGTAAACGGAACCCGCATTGTGTGTCTTGCGAACTCTATGGTTGTATGCAGAAGTGATCGCGTTGATGACAAACCAGAAGGTTACAACGTTTTTTAAAACGTTTTTTTTCTTTAATAATCGTTAGAAACAAGCAAATTGTTATTCGGTCATGTGACACTTCCGCATGACCATTCAGTTTCAACCTAGCGTGACACCATTTGGAGTGACTGTTGTTTCTTTGATTGGATAAGAGTACCGTGATTCGCAAAAAACGGTACATAATTTTCTGGCTATTTTTGTGATGTTCCTCGTAGGCGCTTACATATCTTTACAACGTCAGTTTCTGAGCAAGAATAAGTTGATTTCTCACCCACGCTCTAACCCGTTTATTTCTGCTTAATGATAGACATTTTGTCAGGTCTCAAACCTCCTTGAAAACCTTCAAAGACTGAAATGGTGTCCAAGGAAAAACATAAAACATTATGTAGGGAGTGCACGCTTAGAATTCCTGTTTACTGTAATTTGTTCTTACAGCGCTTCAACAAAACGCAAAAAGAAGAAGCTAAACCGGCTTGGGTAACTCCTAACTTGAAGAAAACAGCCAGACCAGGAGGGGTACCCAGGAGGGAAATTAACACTCTTTCACGCGCTACTCCAAATAAGGTCTCCGAAGATGCAGACACCGACAAGAAGACAAATGCGACTAAATCTCTCTCCAGAGGATTAGCAGCCCTTCTTGAACGGGATCAATCATTTAGTACTCAAAATATGCAGGATAGCAATTGCGAAGATAAGAAGGAAGAGAAAACAGAAACAGATGGGCATTCCAACATGATTAGCACTGACAGAAAAAGCGGTAATGATCAAGCGAAAACAGAAAATTCCAAAACCGATTCTAAACCATCATCATCCACTCAGCGGTCATTCCACAAGACTCCGCAGGTTAAACTGGTTCAAACCGGTTCTGTGACTGATGATTCCAAACAGTCGTCAACGCCACAGCGGTCTGTGCACAAGGCCCCACAGATTCAACAGGCTCAATCTGGTTTAGTTACTGACATAGCTAAACCGATCGCCCATCAAAACGGAGAAGTGGTTCCCTTGAAAAAAGCCGTACAAGAAGGAAAAGTCACCCAGTTGAAGCCCGCCACGCAGTCCTACGTGGCTAAAGCTCCGGTAATTGTTCAGGGAAGAAAGATTGGTCCCGAGGGCGTTCCCGAGAAGACCAATGAGGAGGAAAATACTGGTAAAAAGGCTGATATAATTACGCCATCTATAAAAGCTTCGCCATTTATTAATCACAAAGAAGTGGAAGAGAGGGCTCCTACTAAGGTGCTAAAAAGTTCACCGATCAAAATAGTCAGTGGTGTCGATGATGGGAAGAAAAGTGAAGTGGTTACAGCAAGAGATTCTTCTACTAAGGCAGCAAAAGTTAATCAACATACGACAGTAGAATCGGACAAAGAAACCGCGGAATTCCTTAAAAAAGAAATCGAACGAATCAAGGCCGAGCATGTAGCAGAGATAACTAAATACCAAGAAACGATAAAGGAGATGAAACATCAAATTGAACAAGCAAAAGAAATGACAAACTCTGAAGGAACAGCAGGGAGTGAAACATCTTCAGATCTCTCTAGATCAAGTTCCGTGTCCAGTTTGTCACCTCCACCACCACCACCGCCTCCTCCTCCTCCAGCTCCAACAGGGCCCCCTGCTCCCCCTGCTCCACCACCTCCACCACCCCCTGGGGCAATGAGTCCTCCTCCACCACCTCCCCCTCTTCCTAGTGGCGGACCGCCACCTCCGCCACCTCCAATGGGTCCTGGCGCACGTCGCCTGGCAGGAGGAGCCAAGCCGACGAAAGCTGCCATCAAACCAGATGTGGAAATGAAACCACTGTTTTGGACAAGAATATTAATATCAGGTTGGTTTTTTAAATAGTTTGTTTTTATATCGTCTTGCCTGAGAATTAAACAACTAGATTACCTGCGACATGCTCTATTGTAGATTTCTCGGAAAAAAACCCTTACTACATGGGAAGCACGAGGGGATTCTTATATGAGACGAGCACATCAGAGAAATTAGACTTGATCACAGTTTGCAGTCTTCTTTGGACTCAAGTATGAAGACATGACAATTCTAAAAGCTTAGCTTGGTATTGGAATCCTGTTTTTGTGTTTGTTTCAGATGAACAAGATGGTGGTGACCTAAACAACAACAAACCCAAGAACATCATTTGGAAACACGTGACGGAGATGGATTTTAACAGAAAAGAGTTCCAAAAGTATGGCGTTTATTTGTTTTTTCTGTTGCGAGTTAGATGCAGTGTGTGTGAATGCGTCAGAATGCATCAGAGAAAAGGTTCATAACTTTCCAGATGCCAGAATAAGAGAGGACTTGAACAGAACAATTGTCTATTTTCTGTACAGGTTGTTTGGACGCAAAGGCAAAAAGAAGTCTAAGTGTGATAGGAGGAGCACTCTTAAAGATGATAGCCACTTCTCACATTCAAAAGGTCCACATGTAAGTGTTCATCGTCAAAACTTTGTCTTGGTCTTAACATCTGTACCTTGTCTAATTTCTTGACTAAGGGAGGTGCGCTGGCCTAATGGTTAACGCGGTAGACTCCGCTTTGACGATCCGGCTTGAGTAATTGCCTTGTGTTCGTGAGCAACGCAACACTGTTACAATGCTTCTCTCTACTCAGGTGCATAAATGGATATCGGCAAACTAAATACAGGGGGGAAACTCTCCAATGAACTAGCATTCTACCCAGGGTGGAGTAACAATACCCCTGCTCGTTTGATGCTTCACGGCAAACTGGAATAGGCCGTAGCGGGATGGGCGGACACGCCGCCCGATGCAAACTTAACCTTGTTATCAATCACTTACCTACCTTGTAGTATTCTGATTCTTGGTGTATCTTGCTCGTTTCTAGGCCGCCAAGCTGCTTGATAATGGCCGATCTCAGACTATTGGTATTATCATGAGCAGCCTGAGCTGTCAACTGGAGGACATCAGAGACGCCGTCTACAAAATGGATACCTCTGTCATTGACATGGACGGGTAAGGCAACATACATAACGTGTCACATTCCCACAAGGATATCACCCTCATTCCATGTTTCAATACGGTACTAGCGGTGATGCACGCTCGTGATAAAAAAAGGTACAAAACTCTGACCTTTTCTAGTACCAATCTGGCCATTCCATTTCAAATTTCCACAACGCCGCTATGCATTCAAGTAGCAGTTAACCGCAAATCTCTCGTCTGTAATTTAAAATTTGATTCTTGGTCAGCAAGCGTTAATCACTCATCAATTGAAGATTTTGGAATTGGTACCTTTTAAGGATGATCATGAAATTTAGCATTCTTCCCACCAGGTTCAGCAACACCGTAACTGCTGTTCATGGCTTTTCAATCCACACTTATGTATACATTTTCATTCTTGGTAGCCACAGACATCTTGTTTCTAAGGGACCCGTAACGCACAAATGCCCTTAATTAGTGAATACATGTTTAGCTAAGTCTTCAAGTTTTGACTTTAGACACCAAAATCAACTTGGTAAAGCCGCAGCTTCCTGTTTTAAGCACAGACTTGATTTTCAGCGTCAGAAATTTCCAATGTCCCACCCATTTGTCACATGAAACTATGTTCGGTATTAAATTATTCATTTTCACACCAAAGTACTTTTGTGCTTTTGAATTTTTTACAAGGGCATCTTATACGTTTCACCTGCAGATTGAAAGCTTTGTACGACATTCGCCCAAAAGCAGATGAAATCGAAATGATTACAAAATATCAACAAGATAATCCAAACGGTAAGTCTTGGTAAACTATGTTAATTTCTCTTTCGTAATTGTGCGCAAAGCAGGCAGAAATTTCTTCTCGCATTTCGATTAGGTTTTACTTATGATCTACCGGAGGATAGAGGTTAGTTTCTTTATTACATAAAACAAATAGATGCCATGTTGCCGTGCGTCTGTTCCGTAAAAGATCACAAAAGACGTTAAACTGTGGTAAGAACGTCAGTGACACTCGCGGCTATCGTTTCGTGTGCCACCTTTTTTGTTCTTACCACATTTTCACGTTATCCGTGATCTATGATCTGAACAAACGCACGGCAACATGGTATCTATTTGTTAAGTGGAAAATAGTTTTCAAATAGAAGATCCAACTAATAAACTTGTATGACTGATTTATACTTATTCGCTTTTGCGTCTCGGAGCTTAACTCATCTTCTTTGTGTTCTCTGCTTGGTTTTTTGTTTTCAGTTCCCCTAGACAAACCAGAGGAATTCTTACTTCAAATACATAAGATGGATCACTTTGCAGAACGACTGGAGTGCTGGCTAACCAGAAATAAATTCAAGGAAACCTTAACGGCCATTGGTAAGGCCATGCCTATGTATAAGAATACAGTGTAACTTAAAAGGGCGAAGGGATAGGGCTGGAACAGTCGTTGCACCTTGGTTTGATCTTTACCCCTGGGGTACGAACGTGTGTTTGTTTACTTTAGCGTCAAACGTCAGTGCGCAGTTGTGGTCTTGGAACTACGTGTATTCTGTATCTTCTTGTGAGTGCAGCCGAATGCAAGGAGACGATGGGAGAGGGAATCGGCTAATTGATCAATTGATTAATGACTAATTGATTACTTATTTATTACTAATTAATTACTTTTTTCTTTTCTTCTCTTTAGACAGAAGATTATCTGCCATATGCGAGGCTAGCAGTTTGCTTCGCACAAAGTAAGTACCCCGGTCACTAACAAAACAGACTGATGGCCAGATGATTTGGTTAACAATTTGTATCAGTAACACTACTAACGATCTGGATGGCCATAAGACTTCTAGTAGGCCAATGCAAACAACATATTTTTTTCATTTAGAGTTTTTTTTATTATTTCAGCGACGACTTGTCATTTGTTTTGTCCATAATCCTGACTCTTGGAAACTTCATGAATGGAGGCACGAACAGAGGACAAGCAGACGGGTTCCAGTTGAGCGTTCTTAATAAAATTAGAGATGTCAAAACACAGGTGGGTAAAGACTGCGAGAATAGATGTACGATTAATGTCACATAAATGCGCCTTGATTTACTTAAACCGACCACATTTTCCACCGCGGGGGGGAAGGGAGACTCCTATAAAGGACCGGTGTGCCTCTTAGGGTGTTCACTGTTCAGCCTCAAAAGGTCCACAGCAGAAAAAAAAAATTCAAGCCACACCCAAAAAACAGGATCTCGGTAACTCTTCGGGGTTCTTTTCAAAATTTCTGAAGAACATCTTCGTCCTTTTTATATCGGAGTTCCGCCCCCGGGATTTTTCCCTTGTCGCTACTTTTTTAACCAAAGTAGTCACTTCGATATCAAGTGAAAAGACGTTCCCCATTCGTCCATTTCAATTGGGAAGCCGACAAAATTCAGTTACCTTATTTTATTGTTAATTTTGCTTCAGGACAATGAGTCGAATCTTATGAAATACCTCGTGCAAGTCTATTGTGACAAGAGACATGGAGGCGCGAGAGGAGACTTTAACCTACCAGACCCCTACTCCATCCTCGCTGCTGCTCAGGTAAATTAATTTAATTTTGATTTATGCACATAATTAAGTTCCTTATTCGTCAACAGGATCTAACGGTTTTTTCCCTTTAAAAGCGTTTTATTCAGTTTTGAGCCAGTTACACCTGGCATCAACACGACTAGCTGCTGAATAACAAGGATATTCACTAGACGAAATCCTGCTCTCACATTTCTATGAAGTCAGACTCCATCACGTATTTTTGTTGTAAATACCACAGTATATTTAATGTTAGTTATATCCAGGGAAATTGGAGCTAGTGTACAATTTAGAAGAAATATGCTTTCATCGAGCGAAGTATGGTCAAACTGGGCTCTTTGTAGACTATTGTGAATAGACGATAACAATTCAATCTTACCATCATGTGCGCAGATTGTGGTCTCTCCCTGCTTATAGTAGACCTCTTGCTATGCCACCCAATATCTCAAACCACTACGTAGGGTAAAAATAAATGAAATTTTTATTTATCTACGAGACACTAAAAATGTTTATGTGCATCAAGATCGAATGAGAAGTTGGAGAGTTGGTTTTTTGTGTAGGGCAAAAAAACGGAAAACCCGGAGAAAAACCTTCGGGCTAGGACGAAATCCAAACTCAACCCACTACTAACGCCTGGTCCAGGATTCGAACCCAGGCTACATTGGCAGGAGGAGAGCGCCCCCGTCACTGCACCACCTCTGCTCCCAGTAATGTACTTAAGGGAGTAGAATTGCAACCATTAGTTCCTAGGGGACTTCCTACAAGAGTGATAAGCTAAAATAATTTCTCTCTTTCACAGGTTTCATTCAAGGATATCAAAGCAGGTAATTTTGTTTTTTCTTTGTGATGGTATGTTTAAACCTTTACGATTACTCCATCATTTCTTCTTCCAAAAGTTTGATGTTTTTGTTCCTCATTGGGTTCGAAATCTCATCTTCTTTGCTCTTTTTATTTCAGAACTCGCTGAAGCTAAGATATCGTTAGCAACCTGTAAGGCCAAGGTGAGTTGGTTTTCAGCAGTTCGTTTACAGTTAGCAACCTAAAACCTTTTTGTTCATTTTTCTCAGCTTTTTTGTGTCCAAATCCCAATTTCATTCCCATTTTTTTGTTTGGTGATTCTCAGTCCCTGTGACACAAATCCCATTTTCCCAGTGAAAAAAAAAAAAAAAAAAACAGGCGACTCCCACTTTCCGTTTTACCCCTTCAGGGCCTTGGTAACATCACTGAAATTTAAAAATAGTTAACTAGGAGACTTCTTTCTGTTGCAGTCCGAAATGGTACTTGTAGGAGATAATCCAGAACACCGAGAGCCGTTTGAAAGTTTTGTGAAAGAATATTTGCAAACAGGTGAGCACATCATTTTTGCCTTTCAGCAGCAGTTTTGATATTTCTGAACAAAGCAGACCCCGCTACCCTTATGACGTTTATCAACAACTGAGCTGGTTTCTGGCTAAATTGTTCATCCTTTTGGAAAATCACCTTACACTTTCACCATTTTTATCCATTCCAGGGGAAAAGGAGCTTTCTCGCTTACAAAAAAAGGTTCAAGCAACGACGGAAGATTTCAAGGAAGTGGTGGATTATTTCCAGTATACTGGCGAAGGAGAGGAGGTGAGTATGTTTTTCTCGTACTCAGATCTCACTGCTTGCCCGTTGGAGATCTGGGTCCGGAATAAACTCTGTTTTTCTCGTACAATTCACGCTTTGCTGTTGTCGGTGTAACTTTCTTTACAAATTTCTCTTTTAGGTTACCCCGCCATTATTTTTCGGCATTTGGGGAAATTTCCTAGAGGTTTTCAAGAACTTTTGGAAGGTATGAAGCTTCGTATTCTAATGCATTTTGTCTTTGTACATGTTTGCGCCGAGTATTTTATTATTGTTATTTTTTTTATTTTTTTTTTTTATTGTCCCTCACACTGGTTACATAGTAATACAGCTACTTACACCTCTTTGCGCCAGATTTAATTCTAACGGATTTAATTATATGATGCACATTTATTTCGTTACATTTTTATTATTTAAACTTTTCCTGCTTTGGTTGACGTACTTTCACTAACATTTTGTTAATAGTTTTCAATCTAAGTACCCTTTCAAAATTATCCCAATGCACTAATGTTTCTAATTTCTCTCAGCATTTCTCTCCAGCTTTACGTGATACGGTCGCGAATAGGCCCTTTGCACGATCCGGTCACATGGTACGGATTTAATTATGCTGGGACACAAGTTACACGGTGGGATTTCCAAAACAAAGGAACTCGTATCAGTCCAGCCCGACTTTCCTTTGTTTTGAAAGTCCCACTGTGTAACTTGCGTCCCAGCATAATTAATTCCGTACCATGTGACCGGATCGTGCAAAGGGCCTATTAGTCCCTTATTTGTCACACTGTTCTTGTGCATTCATTGGTCATGTGTTCACCTCTCGTTCCTATACAGTCGCGTGCTCATTCAACATGGCGTTTAACACTTATCAACTCATTTAATCGCACTTTGTATCATTGCTTTACCCAATCAGAGCGCTAATGCTTTCACTAACAATGAACTAACATTGCTCTTATCTCTAGCCTGATACGGGAGAGACTTTGGATGCTAACGAGAAACTATTGTTGATAACTAAGGTAGCTCAAATAAACACAAACATATACTGGTAAATAATTAGGTAACAAAACTTAATTAATCAAATAAGAGTATTTGCGGTTAACAAACATTTTGACCAATAATTTTTGACATTAATTTCTCGATCAAATTAAATTATAATTTCTGTTGAAGTGTTTAATTGTTTTAAAAAGAATTGCATTACACCTTGTTTTAATTTGTAACAATAGTAGAGCAGGTTTGTCCTAAATGTCAAAAAGTAGATCTAAACGCAATTGCTTTGGGTTTGCATAACCACGCTAAGTGACTGGCTTTAAAAAAAACGCGCCGCTTTTTCATCCAATCAGAAGTAAAACCAAAACCAATCATGACTCGCTCGTACACGTTTTCCCGCGCTTTGCGCCAGCTGCATGTATTTACATTGAACTTTGATTGGTTTGCTGGATTGTCTGTGTTTTTTTTTCGATTGGCCAGAGTGATTCCTTTGGTTTTGGTTTTACGACACTCAATTGAAATAAGCTCCAAGGTGACTTACTATTTCCTTTTTACATGCTGCTGAATTTTTCTATTTTATATAATTTTGATTTTTTTTTAACAGTGGAGGGAATAATAAACACCCGATAAACATATCACTGAACATAACCATTAAAATATTGAATGAAACAAAATGTCGCCACTTTGGAAACGAAGCGAAATCTGAGGCGAGTATCATCTCGTGGTGGCTTCTGGAACCTATTCTAGGGACAAAACAAAAGATGAGAACCTCTATTTTGTCCAGAAACGGTCCCACAAGTCACTGCGAGATAATACTCGCCTCAGACTTCTTCTCATTCCTAAAGTGGCGATCAAGATATAAAAAGACCTTTAATCTCAACTCTATGAAATATTGATTTAAAACAGGAATGGTTGATTATGTAAACCGGTAGTGTTTTAAAAAGGAATTAATTCGTCACTTTTGATTCTGGAAATGAGATTTAAATAAAATTTCGTAACTGGATAGCTTGAGCTTGAGTATGGTAGCCTCGTCAGAGAACGAAACTGATCAAATGCCGTTTCATCGTGAAACCACTGGCGACTTTTTGCTGCTTTATAAGACAATACCTAAAACGTTATGTTATTGTTTATTTTAAGGCCGAACAGGTCAACCTAGCCAAACGGACATTCCGTAATGCTGAGCATCTCAAACAGGTTTGTTGTGGTTATGTTAATCAATATTTATTATCATGATGTAGATAGGGCGAATATATTTTTTTTTTCTCAGAGAAAAAAAATTCCACTCCACCGCACTGCTAAGCATGTTTCATTTCAATTGTCCACACTAGGGCGTCATCCGCATAACCAAACTCTACAGCAAAATAAACAGGACTGCATGACAATACTGTTCAATGTAGCTTTCATTTGTCAGAGGAGTCATTAGCTCAGATTCCATCCCCGAAAATTAAAGAACTCGAGTGGTATAATAAACAGTGCCAAATAAGACTATTTTCTCTGTAGTTTCGATCGAGTTTGAGTTGTCTCGATCAATGGCCTAACCTTTTGTATTCTTATTCTTATTCTTATCCCTTCTGGGTTTTTTTTTTTCTCAGATAAGAGCGACGGCTACCAAATTCAAGAAACGCAGGACCAGCGACGTAGAAGAACCGAGCAGGGGTCGATCAGTAACTCACACGTAGTCACGTGACTCACATGCTGCGGTCGCAAAACGTCAATCATTTATTGTACTTTTAGTATTTATTAGATTATTCTTAGCTTTAATTGGGAGTAGGGAAAAAGAAAATGATGTAGCATCGACGATGAAGCGGTAGTTTATCGTGGACAGATCTTTAAGCCAATTTGGCTTGGATACAAAAATTTGAAGGGGAAAAAGTTCCTTAATATAAATACGAAAAAAAATTAACAACTGAAGAGTTGAATAATTCTTGTACAGATAGAGCTCTTTTATCGTGATTTCACAGCTGAACAGCTGGGAGCTTGTTTTGCTTTCCTGTCTTTTCTCATTTTTACAGTTGGTTAAAACTGGGAAACTCGCGCGATCTTATTGTCTTTTGGCCAATCAGAATCAAAGCCCAGACCAACCCTGGAGCCTGTTTCTCGAAAGCCCCGAAAACTTTTCGGGCCCGTAAAGCCATTTTTAGATAATCTGTAAAAAACAGAAAGGTGTTTACGCCTGAAATTTCTTGTATGAAGGGAACTTCCGGTCATATTAAGAATATGTAAATAAAACAGTTCTGGAATGATAAGGTTTGAGATTTTGCTCCGGCTTTCCGGGTGCGAAAACTTTTCGGGACCTTCGAGAAACGAGCCCCTGATTGAATTTCTCGCGCTTTGCAACGCGCGTTTGCAACCGACTAGGGTTCACCGTTCGCTGCAGCTGGATTTGCCGCCAAAATAACATTAACTTTGTAAATATGCTGGTTTCCTTTCTCATTCAGTGGAACTAAACTTCCACTCACGAAAATAGTCCAAAGGATAAGCTTTACAGTTTTCATGAGCATGTAAATCATTAGCGTGATCATAGTGAAGTATTGTAAATACATGGTAGTTCTATATCTATTTGCATGCGTGGGATAAGATAGATCTGATTTTTAGATTGGTAAGATGGGCTTTTGACAACTCTGCAGTTTATTTGTTGAACAGAACTTGTTTCTACATTATTTCGGCCATCTTTACTTTTTAGCGGTAAACTGGTTCTCTGGGAGCTGGGAACTAGTAATATCGCTACTGGCTTTAAAGATGATTTCCAGTCCGTATTGCGCAGTCTCAGCACCCAATGTTTATAAACATTATATTGGTCTCACTCGATAAAATGTGAATCGATGTTATTCGTTACGAACCACATACCTTATCTTTGAAGCCTGTCAAATTCTTTTTCCAACAGCTTCATTGCTTTTTACAGCTGCGAAGTTGTTTCATCAAGTGATATAAGAAAGAACGTTAACGAAGCATGAAGCTTCGACCGCTTCGCATCCATAATGGCGGTTGTTTTGAAACTTTGAATTTACTTCATGTAAGTAGTTGCTAAATGTTTACATTTTGTGATGTCGTAAACGAAACGATACAAAAAAACGCAAACAAACTCTTGAGAGTGCGCAGTACGGACTAGAAATCATCTGTTAGTCGGTCAAGAAGAAACTTTTAGAATGTTCGTTGTTTTACAATCAACGTTACTCATTTTTGACATATTGATAGACAGTTTATTGTATAGAGTTTGTAATGTTTATCTGCAAACGATTTTGTAGTCTTATTACTATGAGCGATATTGTACAGACTAGTTTCACAATTTGCTTCAGCTAACAAAATAAGAACTATTTTGCATTCAGCGTAAGTGTTGAACCGATAGGTGCTTGTTTTTTGGCTTACTCAAGCGTTTAAAAAAACTCCCCCCTCAGTCCCTGATTCGGAGATATCACATATATTGATCTAAAATGTTACACTAACATTTGATGTGTGGGCAGTCACTTTCATGTAACCCTTTGATGTGTTTCTGTTTAAATTATTATACACTCATTCCAGCTATTTCCAAAGCTGCCCCGACTATAAAGTTTCATCCTGTCACTCGTGCAGCAAGCGTGACAGATAACCCCAATCAGCAATATTCAGCAATCGTGATCGAGTTTTGTTTTAAGAAAATCGCTAAACAAAAATGAAACGATCATGTGACATTCACGTGATCAGTACGTGGTGCTGAACCGCGGCCAATAAAGTAGAATTTAAAAA
Organism: Orbicella franksi; assembly: GCF_964199315.1. Classification (NCBI taxonomy): domain Eukaryota; kingdom Metazoa; phylum Cnidaria; class Anthozoa; order Scleractinia; family Merulinidae; genus Orbicella; species Orbicella franksi. Next base: position 8,671,200 of record NC_138157.1, read on the forward strand.
CAAAATATTTGTCTGGTTTTGAAAAAAAGTCCCCGTCAGTTTCTTTATAGCGTGAGAACCATCAGCCCTGCCGGTTGCTGAACTCCATTGTATGATTATTACACCACGTATCTATGGGCAAATGTGTCCTGCCGCTAGTCATCAGGAACAAAGGCTCATGCCCATTGGTTCAATCGCACCAAAGATAACCTACGTGTAGCCGTACCCACCTTCCCGACGAAAAACCTTTTTCCTCGGGGAGTGGCTACAGCTTCACGTAGGCTACACCAAAGACGAAGGGGTTTAATGTTAGGAATATATCAACAATAGCTTAAAACAGTTACACAGAAGTTTGCGATACGTTGTAAATAAAGTTTTTGCCCACTTGTTACTCGACCTTCTGCTGGATTTCTTCTTAACTTAACAAACTCAAGTTTAGTTTGGGGGAAATGCGTGGGCAAAGTATACTCTCGTTTACGTGCAGAAACTAGTGAGCGGTTTATCAAGATAACGGTCTTGTAGTTCTCGAGAGGACGTTGATTTAAAATTATGCTTTCTGTCAATGATTGTTTCATCTGATTTTCTCATTTTTTCTACTGACAGAATGACAGCGGGAAGCAGGAGCCATAATCGGGGACGGAGACCGTAAGTCTCGGGATTCGCGCGCACCTATGATATGGGACAATTTTTCTATTTTTAGAACAAATTGCGCCATCCTGACGTCATATATCCGCGCGGATTCACGCACGTGTCTGGGGCTCTCGCGTGGATGTTGTCACGTTGTGTGATCAAATGGTGAGAGTTGAGAGATTCTTTTGCGTATTTTTCACAGCGATGGCAGGGAATAAGGCAGGGAATACGAACCAGGGCGCTTATATGTAGTTTTATGCTCTGAGCTAACGGAAAAGGTGGGTTTTTCAGGGTCGAAAACAAGACTTCAACCTCGCGCTGGGGATGAATAATAAGATCTGCTCACGCTAGTTGTAAGCTTACGCGTATGCTTAAGAATATAGCAAGAAAACTCTCTACTCTGGTATCGAGTTAATTTGTGAGTTTCTCAGACAATGTTTAATCATAACCAAAACCTGTTTTGATGGTTTCTTATTGTCTCTGCTTGTTTGGTGAGTTTGCATAGGTTTTTGAAAGGAAAGTCTGACGCGTACAATTAGCTCATTTGCATAGTGCAGCTCGTGCACTTTCAAGTCCGAGTCGTTGTTTTCAATTGTCAACAAATCTTGACAAAGATTTCTTTCGTTATCTTTTGTGCTGAGATGCTGCAACAAATTTCACGAATGTTAAAAAGGCTACTAACATCATGTGTGTTTCTTCAACATAAGCATAGTGAAGTTTTACACTGCGGAAATGAAAATAGACAAGGAGTTTTGATAACTCGATCAACAAAATCGAAATCGTTATTCCAAGTTGATTAAAGAAAGCGTCATCGTAACTTTGCTGATTGTTTCTGCTCTATTCACATATTTTCAGCTTAGCTTTTAATATGTTCTGAAACATTTATCAATCTTAAACATATTTAAAAACTATAGAGCTATTGTTTGAGTTCGATGTACGCTTTCACACGAAAGTGCGGCGGAAATACAATTTGTCATGTTTACTGACTGCACAAAACACGCATCGGCGGGCGCTCTCATTCATCGACAACAGAGACTTTACTGGATTTTTACACGAATAAAACTGAGCAGTATCTACGGACGTAAAGTTATTAAGCCTCGATGAAACATCAAGCGTTGCTTACAATTCAAGCCAAACTCAAACTAGCAATTATTGTGTTTTACTTTTCCGTCGCGATAGACTGACAAATTCCTCGCAAGCGTGTGGCAAGAGGAGCTATGAAACTATGAAGTCCTGGAGCTCTGCTATATCTAATTATATCCAGCTAGCTTTTTGCTGTGTAATGGAAAAGCTGTTAATCTTCAACATATGTGAAATTTAAAGTGGAGTAATGTACAGCTCATGTAAAAGAAGCATCAGTCGGAACACAACTTGGTCAGCGATATATATAAGCTTACAGCGGAACATACCTAAATTCGACACTGTCTTACTTCAATCAAACTGGAGCAGCTTACGACGAAAATACTTAAGCAAAATTCCAACAGACGTAAACGCGTTGAGTTGTGGGGCAAAAACTTGAAACATTTCGGGAATTTCGGACGCCATTTCCCCCGCGCGACATCCGCAAAAATCCTCGCAGCATGTACGCGCGTGTGCCGCAGGCGATGGCGCAATTTGTTCTAAAAATAGAATTATTGTCCCTTATTATATAGCTAGCTCCGCGAGCGGGCAAGATGAATCAAATCCTGCGCTGTGATTGGCTACCCGAGCGGGCAAGATGGAGCTATCTTGCCCGCTCGGGACTACCCGCCGTGTCCCGCGAGAAAAATTTCCCCGAAAGCCATATAATAAATCCTTTATTGACCAAGCTTGTTCGGCCAAGATGGCTGGATATTGGCCTCGTTCTTTTTTTGCGAGTTTATGGACCTCGACTCCGTCTCGGTCCATAAACACGCAAAAAAAGAACTTGGCCAATATCCAGCCATCTTGACCTCACACTTGGTCAATAACCCATATATATCATGGGGACAACCCCAATACTTGAAATGGCGCGCGCTTACGGTCTCCGTCCCCGATTATGGCTCCTGCGGGAAGCCAATACATGAAGAAATCCCTCATTTACCGAGCTTGCTGACATTTGCGAACTCATTCAGCGACAACAGATAGTTTTTATTGTTAGATTTTTACAAGTTATCTCTTCCATTAACGTTTCCGTTTTTATTAAGACAGGCAATGTAAGGGTCGAATGCAATGGCGATGTCATCTCTCGAGCTGGGTCACTTAACAAAGATCTCGCATTTTATTTACTTTTCAAGGCTTGCATCATTTCTTGCAGTGGTTTTAAAATTGATTAGGAAACGCACTTCGAACTGTGAACTGAGCAAATTGGGATGGCTGCAACCACATCTTTTCCACGGCCGAAGTTGTGTATATGTGAATAAATATTGCCAAAAGAACCAAAAGAAAAAATATACGTTAAAATGCAAATGACTGTGCGACGATTTGGGTAAAGAGCAGCTGTAAATGCTTGAATTTGTCCTAAAAAACCACAACATTCGATGAAATTACATCCGATAACAAACCAATATCGTTATTACCTTTACAATGCAACCAAGAAAAACAGTAGTTTAGTTAAAACGAAAAACTGTAAAAGCTCGAAATGGAATTTTCCTGAAAGAAAAAAAATCCGTGATAATTACATATTCAGCTATCAACAGTTCTTCTCGCTTTGTGACCAAAATTTTAAAATGCTTGCAAACAAGATTTAAAGCCGGCCAAAGCTAATTTGGTTGCTTGAAGAGCTTTGTCATAAAAGGCTGAAAATTACCCTTAAAGTACATTTAAATTGTTTCAATCGACGAAATTGCTCGTTCGTTTTACCGCTCAGTAATGCATGAAATATTTTTGTTATTCTACATCGATCACGCATACAACAGGCAAATAACAGGAGAAAGACCTCGTTAGTTAGTTAATGCACCTTGATGGCTAAAGGTAATTTAAGCGACGTATCAAGCTAATGTACCTGCAAAAAGAACTCGAAAAGCAAATCATTTGTGCGTGATAAGCAAGTAAGGAAGTAGCGAAAACTACGCATCGTTCCCAGTGGCCCTAGATTTGCGTAAATGGACGATTATCGCTTAAAAGCCATTTGCAATGTAAACGACGTAGTGAGTTAAATGTTTCCGTAAACTTATACCAGCGAATTATAACAAGTCAGGAAAATATATTCGCTTACGTGCGGCCCGCCGCTTGTTAAAATTCATAAAATCGCGAAGTTCTCGTAGAAAAATGCTCAATATTAATGCAATAAAATTCAACGGGCTTTACAGTGTTTTTCAACCATTGAATGAGTTGATGTGTATTTCATATATTTTTTTTTTTTTTTTTTTTTTTTTTTTTTTTGTAGAGCAATACTCTAAACGACCTACTGGCAAAGTGAGCAACATCAAATTGGTATTGGGGTATTGCTTACAGTTGCTTGTAAATTTTCAGTTTTCTTCTCCCGCTTTCTAGTGGGTTCTTTCCATAAATATCGTTTAAGCGAAATAAATCAATCGTCAATATTTTCCGACAGCTCGAGTTCTTGACTTGTCGATTCTTTTCCCCGCGGGGTCGTTTCACTTACGATTCTTGTAAAAACAGCTTGATCTGTCTCTGAGCTTTGATTCGCTCCATTTTCTATCCTCTGCTTTGCTTCATCCGTAGTTTCTGACCAGGCGAGAGTGGCATCTTTCAGTGTATCGCGGCTATCTATGGCATCCTCGTCATCTATTTCACTGGTTTCGCATTGTTCATCAGATGTTTGATTTTGTTGTGTTGCTACCACAGCAACTGAAGAAGCAGAGCTTTCCACGTTAACCTGCTCGAAATTCTTTTCCTCGTCACTTAAATTGTCCTTTACCTCATGTTCCTCCTGTAGTCCATCTGAGCTTTGTTTGTAACTGTAAACTTCAACAGTCACGGAGTGCGCATTTGGCGATTCGGGTATTTCTGTTGTTTGTAGCGCATCATTGTCGCAAACTTTACCGCTACTGTCACTGTGGAGATCATCAACATCATCGCATTGTTCTGTTTGTTCCTCGACGACTTCGATTCTAACCCGAACGTTTTCCTCCGTTTCGCTTGAAGCGCTTGATGGCCCGGCCGCTTGCAAATCGATGGTGTTGAGTCGCTCCCGCCGTGCGCTGCGAAGCTGAGGATGAAATGAAAGAGGATTTTGAAGCTGGTCTTGTGCGTCGCGAAATCTCTCGATGGCGGTTTCAGGATTTCGCTCGTCGACGTGGTAAACTCTCAATTCTCCAACGTCTTGTAAAAGACACAAAGTCGATTCCGAAACCATGTAAATTCGCGGTTGCAAACATATCGTCTCTTGTGTCGGCGATTGATTAATAATAACCGCGTGAGAAGGACTACAACCCATTCTTGCCTCGTGAAAAATGTCTGCCTTTTGATCAAAACTTGAAGAATACGTAAGTTGCGGACTATGTAATCATGGCAAATTGAAGAAGATTTTTAAAAAGCCAGCTTACTGCAAATTCTGCCAATCAAAAGCGCCCGAACAAAACAAAGCTATTTTCCTTGTCTGGGCAATCTATTCAAATCGTCATCCGGAGCAAACAGCCTTCTGCCAGCTGTCCGCGGTAAGTCGCCGAAATAAAAATAGTTTTTGGTTGCTTTTATTCAAACGCTTGTCTAGTCCGAGGGATCGGATTCGAGGAGGTACACAGTTTGGAATATGACAGCGTGGGTCGACCTAAAATAGTAGCACTCTTCATAAAGTCGATTCCATACGTGAAAGACTTTCTACTTTATCTCATACGTAGTTCACAAAAATAAACACTAATAAACAGAAAGACGACGAAAACCGAATCCTTAAAAAAAATTGGAAGCATTTATCCCATGGAAGCAGATTCCGTGTCGTTCTTGTCAGGCAGGACAAACTCTTTATCATTTTCCTTAAATAAATAGAAAACTATTAAGTCTTTGAAAAACGAAACAACATTTCAGCACTATTTTCTTTTCATGATAATTTAGACCAGAGAAGGCGGAATTATTCTATTCAAAATTTGCCGAACCAAACACAAAACGTAAACGTCATTTTTCATGCATGTGCAAAGATTGGTTGGCATATTCTTTGTTCTGATACAGTAGGTTCAAAATAAGAAACATGACAAAAGGCAAATTAACATCGGGCACGTGGTGCAAAAAGAATTGAAACTCAAACAGGTGACGAATTTTACTGCCGTTTGTCCGGGCCCACCTCGAAGTTTATTGTCCGACTCATGTCAAAATTGAAAATATTCTACTCGCGAACGTCATCTACATACTTTGCAGGGGACATCCGAACTTGAAGCTGTATGGTGCTGTTTACACCTTTATTGCCTTACTTTTCTTCTGCACGCTTTACGCGAGACATGGCAGTGTCTTCTCATTTTCAGTACCAAGCGATATGCCTAAAAACATGTTGTCGGTGACCTTCGATTTGTCCTCGGATTCGTTTTAATATTGATTCTTAGGCACTTTTCCTGTCTGCTGTAGAGAGAATATTTCTTCTTCAGGCAAACAGGAAAACATCTTTTATATCATATTGTCATGCTGTCAAGATGAAGTCAAGAGTTGGAAAATAAATTAATCTGCCAAAGTAGAAATGCATTAATAAAACAATAACGAAACAACTTTGTTTGATGAACTTAAAATGTTTTAGACTAGCTGGTGACCATCCATTCTCTAGGCTGACTGGCGTAAAATGTTTTTTTTTTCCTGTAAAAATGACAACTTCTGAACTGTTCAATCACAAGCGTTAAAAGAGTGATGTCAGTTCAGCTTTAATTGGTTTTTATTCACACAAAACACAGAAAAAATTACTTTCAAGTCTAGGAAGACCGAGAATGTTCGGTGGGGGTTTTTCCATTCTATAAATTTCAGGCTTTTAGCAGCCTGGTGTTGACAAGAATATTAAGAATTACTCTTTTTATCGACGACACAAAAGTAGTGACTTAAATCGAAAACGCTTAAGTAAAAACAAAGCTGTATAAATGCCAGGTTTTATAGTTGCGTATTAAATACAGAGCTCAAATAAACTGTAGGAGTCAACAATCGCCGGGTCCACCGAGCTAAAAGTAAACACCGGCGGTCTTTAAACGAGAAAATACGGGATATTGTATGATATATTAGAGATTTGCACTCTTCTATATTAAATAAGAATATTGTTTTCCGGCCCAGGCTAAATATTCTTATTTTTCTGCCGACTTTAGGCTGAAAATATTATTGTGAATATTCTTAGATTATAGCGTAAGACATTTACGTGTTGTTGACTTTGATGGCGTTGAAGAAATTTTGGAGCCAAACTGTCGGCAATAAAGACTGATATGACGAACAGGCATGACTTCATGCAGAACCGTTATTAGCATCAAACATATATACAGCTACTGCTGTTTTTGCTGATTTTGGCTAATTTTGCCGTTTAGAGAAAGGGAGAATTTTATATGGTTTAGTTACAAACATATAATTGTGTCGTATTTACAAATTTTCCACGCCCAAAATTATATTCTTTTCACAATCGCAGCCTCGGGTTTATTCTTAAAATATTCTTAAAATTTCGCAAATTTGATTTTCAACCTCGATACTCTAAAATATATTCTTATAAAAAGAGGAATATGTTCAGCTTTACGAGAGGGCCAAAAATCGTGGGCGGAGATATTTCAATAACTGAACGGCAATCTTCAACAGCGTGCCGTGGGGTGAAAGGCCGAAGAATTTATTTGGACCGCAGCTAGAAAAGATAAAATTCCAGAATTTCTTTCCTTAGGAAAGATGAAGGACTGCCCGGGTCCTCTCGGGCACAGTTGTGTACAGCTAGGAATCCGGGGGGGGGGGCTCCCATATGGAAAGGTCGTCGATGTTCGTCGTCTTGCTTACGGTGTTCATGACGAAACACCACTATTTTTAGCGGGTAACCCGAAAACACTGACCCCCGGTCCACGGACTCCCCCTACGGACCCCCTCTACGGACCACCCCCCAAAATATAATAAAAATAATAAATAAATATTTCAGTTGCGGGTTGTCTAATAGATTACTCATGACGTCGAAATTTCGAACGTTACATTGTGCAAATGGGCAGACCTGGATTCCGGCTTAGGTGCAATTCATACAATTACACATTGCCATTTCCTTTGCTGTGGCCACAAAGTATACGAAAGACGCGTACGGGGAAGCCTCCAGGAAGACTCGAAATTTGTGTTCTTTCCCCTCCGCCATTTTGTTCAGCCCATCCTCCCGTGGGCTCGTGAACTCGTTCCAGGCTTCACAATTTACTTAGCGGAATAACAGATATAAACAAGAATAAACAGCCTAAAAATATATCTTCCATAGCCAGATTGAGCCACGAATGGAAGGTAAGAACTTTCCCTCTTAACATCGGCATCTCCTTACGCTGAAAACGGCTTTTAGGCAATTTTTTGGGGGGAGGTGGGGACGCGGGTGAGACGTTAAAACCCAAGTCTGTTACGTTTGCACAGTGAAACACTATTTACACTATTTTAGGGTGGTCCGTAGAGGGGGTCCGTAGGGATAGTCCATGGACCGGTCCGTAGGGTAGTCCGCGGACCGGAGGTCAGTGTTTTCGGGTTACCCATTTTTAGCTGCCAAAGTATATTTTAGGATGCAATCAAAGAAATAAAAAAACGAAAAAGCGCTCTTTGTTCCGTTTTTGGACTCGATCTCCGTATTTCCGTCGCTATCTCAGGTCTACTAGCGCAGGCTCCTTTCCTGAACAGCGGCTGATAATCGAGCCTATTCCGTTTTAAGTGGTATCTTTTCGGGGTCGAATAAAGTTGGAGCCGCGCCCATATTGGTCTCCTTTAGGGGCTTAATTCAAATTTTCCGACGAGCATCCCCGCCCCCTCCCCCGCCCGCTCCCCCCCCCCCGTCTCTCTCTCTCTGAATACACTTCTGAAGTACACTTTGGAATGGTCAAAAGTTAAATTACACAAGGTAGTTAATTATTACATAGCTATATTACCCGGCATACAAGATTGTTTCGTTGATTAATATTAACTTCGTTTATTGACATTTGATTATTTAATTAGTCGCCTGATTGACAGCCGATGGCGTAATAGCTAAGTAAGTTGATCTTTAAGTTAGAATGACACGTTTTAAAACCACGAAATCAGAGACAAAGGTCATAAAGCGTTTTGTACCTTACGTTGAACATCACTAACCTGTAGTGTTTTACTGCTCGATCTGCTGACCCGTTTCGCTGACCTGTTACCGAAATAAGTTTGACTGGATATCGCCACAGAAGTAAGTGACCGTTTGGTTTTTTAAGAATTATGTATCTATGTATCTTACTTATAGATCGAATAAAACAATATAAAGATTATACGATTCCGTATCCAGTCATTCATCCGAGAACCATTTTTTCCCCTGGACCAAAGATTATTTAGGGCGTTTATTTCGTGAGAAACGAAAACTCTCTTTCTTTACATAGCATGCAAAACAAAAACATGTACAATTCGTATCTTGGCCGAGGGAGAAACTAACGAGCAGTACTGTACAAATAGCCCAGCTTACAGGAGAAGAAAGTTCTATGGGGGGAGGGCTTATTTAATTTCACGCCTCGTACAAGGGGGCGGGGGGGTGGGAGGTTTAACAGAGAGGGGCTAAAAAGAATAGGGTGATTACTTCAAATCTCAAAACAACGACTTTATAATTTCCAGACAGTAGAAACGGCAAATGTTATTATCAGAAATTCAACCAAAAGTTAGATCTCTAGCCATCAACTTAATATACGCCATTTGCTTTGTGTTTTCATTTGCTTTTTGTTTCGTTTTAAACCTTTACGTTTGTCCTCAGTTGATACCGAAACGTTTGTCCACTACGATAACGGCAACAAAAACGTCCCGAGGCAAATAGCGTTATGTAAGGCATACAGTACTTCTTTCTGACTTCCTAAAGGCAACTGAATGTGACTAAATTCCGTGTGTTTTAAACGTGAAACACCACGGTGGCTTATCTGTATTTGATTCTGGAACTCCATGCCTAATTAAGCGATCGCAACACTGTTGACCCAGTGTTGGCAAGCCCTGTTGTGACGTGTTGCGACATGTTAGGTGTTGCGACGTGTTGCGACACGTTAGGTGTTACAAATCGAACTAGTGCGCGTGCCCTGCCGCAACATGGCCAAACAAGTACAACATCACGCAACATCCGCAACTGTTGAATGAAAAATTTGACCATTTTCAAGCTTGGCCAACAACACACATCACGTCGCAAGACGGCGCACTGAACAGGGTGGCAGAACTTGCGCCCAATAATGTTACGATATGTTGCCTTGTTTCCAGAGATATGCTGAATTCTTAAGTAAAATAGTAGGGTCTTTTCAGACGTCCTCGGGGTCGCCTTCGTATTCACCTTTTTTTTTTTACTCCTTCCGACTTCCGTAAGCAAAGTAGTCTTATTCTGGCCCTCTCTCCGTCACGCAACACTAAAACGGGAGAGAGGGACGTCTGACGAAACACACTCAGGCTGGAAACAAGGCTGTAAAAAATTCATATTTATTGCAAGAATTTTGTACTTTGGAATTTACATCAGTATTTCACCTTCCGTCTTCAGTTTGTGCATCATTAAAAACGATCACTTATTTTACCTGAAAGCAATGTATAATGAGCATTCGACTCTAACTATAAACGAGTTCTAACAAGTCTATTTTATTAACGGAAAACCGCTTGGAAAGGCATTTATGTAATAGCGATATAGTCTACAATTCAGATCTATTTTAGAGCAAATGTATTTTAATCCGGCTCCATTTTCAATTCGAAAAACAGGAGATGGGTGGGGAGAGAGAAAAAGAATCCTAGGGAGTAGAGGTGAGGTTGAATGAAATTTGTTCAAAGATCGTTAAGCTAAACGCCAATACTGTTGGCTAAGCAAGAAGTTGCTTGCTAATAGGTTTGTGAATGACGAACAATGAAACGTTTCTTGAAATTTTCAAAAATTCACAAAAATGAAATGTTAACACGGTGTAGTTTCCTCTTTAGATTTTCTTTCCAATAACGAAAAGAACTTTTCTTGCAGAGAAACTCATTCGTTTCAACATGACAAAGTGAGCTCGACAACTCATTTACTTATAAAATAGTAAATTCCGAGCAAACAGACATCTTTCCGCGCGCTCTACTCTTTGCCGGCTCGAAACAACTCTGACGGGTTTCTACTTGGGTGAGGAATTTTCCCGCGCAAGTAACCACCAATCACAGACACTACACGACTTTCTGGACACCTACGTCATCAGTATGAAATCTTTGGCACTAAATCTCGCACTTCTCTCGGGAAGAATTGAACGCACAAAGCCCTAGAGGGCTAAAGGACCCCAGAACCAAGGGCGAAGGATGTCCGTTAACCAAAGCTTAACAAAAAGCTGCACTGACAGCAATAATACTCTACTTCAAAACATTTAATTCCCCTTCCCATTTTCCCAAATACAGACTAAACTCAAAATGTATAAAAACACGTCTTTGCCGTGACTTTATGAAGTACTAAGCTCAATACATAACTTCTCCGTACTTTTTTATACACTTAACATCATTCTGCTTGGGAGAATTTGGTTCTTGGTCAGCAGGTCTTTCCTGAGATGATAAGGTGCTTTACTCTTATCACCATATTACTTAAAATTGTTGTAAAAAGCTAGGGAGAAGTTACACATTCATCGCTGTTAGGCCTGTGATTAACGCTAAACAGAGAATGATTCATTAACCGTCGCTGTTGTTGCTGTTGTCGTTGTTGTTGATGTTTTGCTGTTGCTGCTGCTATTGTTGTTGTTGGTGTTATTGTTATTGTTATTGTTATTGTTGTAGTAGTAGTAGTTACCGCTACTGTTGTTGTTTTAGTTGTTGTGGTTCTGTTCGTGCTTGTTTTTGTTATGTTGTAAAAAAAACAGAACTTTTTACACTGTGCTACTGTAATGAATCCTAAAAGAATACAGCTAGATAGACGCCGTTTTCCAACTACCTTATTTTTACATTTCACCAAGCAGACATTTGACAATTTGACAAACTACGCAGCAACTTCTTGATAATCACGTTTTGTTCGAGTTTCTCAATTTCTTTTTTTTTTTTCAGATTTTTCTCCGTTCTATTTATTGGTGTCCGTACATGTCTTAGACTCGGTTCGTACCCACGAGGAATTGCGTGACTTTCTTACTGCTGTCACGTAACGTCAATCAAGCTATCTCTGGATCAACCTAGCGTGACAGGAGGGAGTCGTTCGCTTCTCACATAAGGTCAGACGTCACGATATATACTTAAATTTTCTTTTTTATAAAGTAATTGTACCTGTACTTCCTAGTAAATTTGTTTCACCGATGGCCTTGCTTAGAGCTAGGATCACACTCGTTTTCTTCTTGAACGCTACAATCACCAAATGCGACTACCATTCCTATCTTACTTCGCGCTAATTCACTCAACCTGACCGACGACAAGCTTTTTAGTTTTACACAATTCACTAAGTTAAACTCTTATAATTATCTACTGGGTAATAAATCTCATATCTTTACTTCTTCGTATGAGGGCGATTCTTCATCAGGTGATTCTTTCTTGAGCTGTACGTGGCCGATGGTGCTTTCAAAGTGCTTTCTTATCAGCTCCGTTTCGGCTGTTCCCTCTAAACCAGGAAGATCTTCGCGTATTTTCTCGAGCAACTGGTTAATCACAGTGACAGTCACCTGATGAGGAAACAGAATATAACCAATTATTAAAACATGGATCTTGGAAAATGCAACTAAAGAGTTTTCATTGGCTTAGCCATCATGGTATAAGAGCCATTATACCATGCTCTACAAATATGGTAAGCATACGCGTGATTTTTGGGGGCGTTTTTCTTTTTCTTTTATTTTAGTTTTCTACATTTTGGGGGTGTTTTTAATAAAACAATTATTCTACTCGCGCTTATTGGATATCAGACGGTAGATCACCACCATCTCATATCCAACAAGCACGAGTGGAAGAATTGTTAAATGTGAGTGAAGATGGCACTGCAACACATGAGACTTGAGAACAGCTTTTGATTCGTAACTTTAACCTTCGTAAATTTAACCTTCGATTTGTGAAACTCTCACCAAATTCCATGAACAGCTGCAAAAGGAATTTTAGTTCAAAACTTCCACAAAAATACCGGCAAAAAGTGATAACACGAGATCCATATTTTTAATATTTCCACTTTACATCCCATTTCCATCTTCACGTCGTTTGTGATCCTCAATTTCAATGGCACCTTGTCATTGACCAAGTACTTTTCTAACGATCTAAACCATTATCGTTAATTTCTTCGTCTAAAGAGGAAAAAACAGCGGGCAAATTTCAGTCACCAATTGTTTCCTAGTAGCAGTCACGTTTAGACTTCGGATGTCTGCATTACTGTCAGAACTTTCTTTGACTGGAACAGTCTTCCATTTAACAAAATTTGAGGCCAACATCTCTGACCACTTTTACTTGTAATTTTATTCCATTTTATTTCAGCTTTCCCTATTTATTTTTGTATTTAAATTTTGTTTATTTAATCTTGCACTCATGTCACTGGGTAACTCTGCAAGAATCCAGATGCGAATGTAAATGTAAAATGCAGTAGAGCGGTTTTCATTTGAGTTTCGAAAAGTAATTGGTTTTGCCCTTACTACGCCACACGATTGGCTTAAAAAACTCGCGCAACTTTTTTTATCCAATCAGAAGTAAAACCAAAACCAATCGTGACTCGCTCAAACGCATTTTCCCGCGCTTTGCGTGCACTTCATGTATTTTCTTCGAGTTTTGATTGGTTCACTGTATTGTCTGTGTCCTTTGTGATTGGCTAGAGTGATTACTTAGGTTTTGGTTTTACGACACTCAATTGAAAACTGCTCTAACAGAGTAGAAAACAAATTTGTTTGATATCCTACCGTGTCTGCCTTCTTTTCAAAGTAGTAAAGGTAGCGATTAAGGACTTCTACAAACAGCTGCAGCTGGATTGTGCTGTCCATGCACTGATTAGCGATTCTAACAGCTTTCTTTAGACACTCCGTCACTCGCTTGCTGTCACGGCACTGTAAATATTATACACACCCTGTCAGTGGCTGTTTGGTGTACTAAATAAACACTTATGTTCAAAGAGTATACCCTTTGTCCTTTCAGAGCTTGGACAAGGAAAAAGACAGTCTGCTTAACCCCTTTCACTTTACTATCTGATCATCCCCGCGTCTTAAAATATTTCTGGTAAGATTATGACTGAGGACTAGTCGTCGGCAATAATCTCGTTTCCAGGGTCTTTCGCTTTCGTGCGTCGTGGAAAGACAAGCCCTGAAAACGAGTTTGCACAAGTCTCTCAGCTGTGGTATGAAGGCAGACAATGACTTCAAAAAATACGATATACGTAAAAGCACTTTGCCTCGTAACTCCTGTGCAATGATACCTTATTTTACAATGCAACTCAAAAGGGCTGGCAAAGTCAGTTGTGTCCGGGTTCTTTTCCATAGTTATTACTCTTACTGGAATGAAGAATCTCGTACTTCGTTACCTTGGGGTCAGTTATCGGGGTTTCACTAAAAATCCAGACTTCTTCACTGAGTTGGACCGCGACACCCTTTAAAGAACGACTCGAACTTGAACCGTCACGCAATCGTTTTTTCGAAAAGCGTTTCGTGACAAGCGTGACGACCCTGATAGCGACTTACCTCCCCTCCTTCAGCCTCCCGGCTTTTTCCCGACCAAAACAAGTGTGAACACACCACGACTGCTCTACACTGATCCGGTTTCTTGAGGAGTTTGGACGCAGCCAGAGCACACTGGGTGCGCAAAGGCTCATGGTTCTCTTCGCCAAAACAGCTCATTTGTTCAAATGTACTGATCATGAGCGTGATGGCGGCTAACTGAGCTTTGGAATCACTGATCTCATCTTCATATAGAGCAAACGCCTGAAAAAGACACCACAAGCAAAAGAATAAGATTTTTTACACTGGACACTAAACATTGACTTCATTGAGCTCTTGCTGTCTACCAAACCTATTTGCATTTACTCAACAGGGAGTCAAGAACAATCAAAAACTGCCAGAATTTTACTACCTGCCTAGGCTAATTAGTATTTTCAGAAAAACTGAAAACAATTCAAGTATGATTCTGTGGTTCTCAAGCTTCCCCATAGGCAGAAACCCTTTGTCTAGGCCATCACCATGGCAACTCCATGTTGCCATGCAACTTCTTCACAAACAAATAACAAATATTACAATAAATTATTTGGAGACCAAGCCACATCAGCCTTAGTTCGTTTTCATGTGGATCATCTTTCCTGGTCGAATTGGAATTTGGAAATCTTGGTTTTTGTGGAGGGAAAAAAACCAGAGAACCCAGAGAAAAACCCATGGAGCAAGGCAAGAACCAACAACAACAACAACAACAACTATCTTTATTTCATGCCCAGAAACAAACCCAACCCACATATGACACCAGGTTGGAATCGAACCCAAGCCATATTAGTGGGAGGCAAGTAGGGGAGTGCTCTCACCACTGCGCCATCCCAGCTCCTTGTCTGCGGGCAGAATTAAACTGAAAAAGGGTCTTATTTTCTGCTGAACAATAACTCTCACCTGGCTCATGAATTCATAAGCTACTGTTTCAGCATTAGAGAACCCAGCCTGGTTGGCAACAAGAGCACCTTGAAGGAACAGTCTTAGTGAAAGTTCAGCGTATTCTGCTTTGGCAAGTGCAGCTATTGTCTGATGACAAAACTGAAAGATCTTCTGGCATTTCTTGTCCCATTTATCATCCTAACAGAAAAAAAATAACAAGGGCAAAAATGAACAATTTACCTGTAGAGCTCCTTCCGAAATAAACTAATTTAACAAACCTATATTTTGTTTATAACTATGTACTAGGTTCTTGTTCAAGCACTTACCAAAGCTACCTTCAGTTTGCAGATATATTTCTGCATCTATTACCTCAAGTCCCTGATCTTTCCACACTGAAAATAATTTTCTTTAATTCAATACCCAACTGTCCTCCTGTGATCATTAACCTCTGATAATACACTACAAATTGCTGAAACGAAATGCCATGTGTGGAAATGTCTGCGATAACAAAGACCATTTTAGACTCACCAGTCACTGGTGGTGATCACAGGGAACTCAGCTGGGGACCGCTGCAGTGTTCCAGATGAGTGAGGGGTCTCAGGTCAAAAACCCAACAAGGTCAGCTACCTGACCCAACAAATTAACAGAAAATTTGTAGTGATTTGGTGGGAGCAGTGCAAATTGACCTGTTGGGATTCGTTATTGACACCCTGCATTGAAAAATTATCTGGAACCCTGCTGATGATTCAGTGCAACTAAAAGGATTGAAACTTCACCTCTTCACGAGCATCTTTGTACTGGTAGGCAAGCTGAAATGCTGAGAAAACAATTGGAGGTAATGTGTACTTTATTCTCTTCTCACCACCACTACCAAAGTGTTTTCTAGCCGTATTGAGGATCTGTCAAACAAAACAAAATTTATATTAACTTAGCAAAACAACACAGAAATACTGCAGATGCCAAATAAATACACAACAATGAACTGTCCCATCAACACAAGAGGCAAAGGACATCTAACTATGAATAGCAGGTTTAAATCAATGTAAAAAGGTTTTCTTTGGTTTGGAGTTATTGCTTTCCTGCTGATCATCATTTTAGGCCGTTTCCTTCCTTTCACATCACTATTACACGTAAGTTAAACAGGTTTTTACATGGACGATGAATGACAACTTACAGCACATTTCTCTCATGATGCCAGTAAGATGACCGATCATGGCTGAGTGCAAAGAAAGTACTGTTCAATACTCTAAGGCTAGTGGAGTGTGTCCGTCACTTGCCTAATGGGCAACTTAAGTTTCTTGATACGTTTTTGAGGAAATTCAAATTACAGACTGAAGTACTGTAAGGAATGAACTTTAGGAGTGAGTGAAAAGGATTTCCATCTGGTACACCATAGTTAGAGTTTTTCAAAAGAGCAATCCTGAAAATTTGCAGTCTTTGCACCCTGCATGGTTTTTCTCAAGAACAACATTTATTTACAAACTCACCAGATACTGCTGGTCAGGACTGTCGCCTTTCAGCAGCGTCACAAACTTTCCCATCAGACTCTGCTCTTCAGCAAAATCCTCTGGATCATCCTTTATAAGAGAAAAAAACAGAATGAAGTTTTTGTTAACTACACGCACAATCACAAGAACAAAACACCTCTAGATTAAATATCACAAACAGAATACTCACTGGTTCAGAAGGCTGGTCTTCTTGGTCACAAACCAACGAAGACACAAGAATCAGAACAGCATCAACCTGAAATAAACAACTCTTTCAGACTCATGATAAAAATTTCATTTGTTTCTTCCAATTATTACATCTCTAATTGATTTTCTGTATTGTCGTAAACATTTTGTTTGAAAAATGTATGGTTACTGTATGGACAAATAAGATGAAGAGTTTGGTCTTTGGAAGTAAACCAGTCTTCAAAATATGGCCATTTTTATTAGCACA
Organism: Orbicella franksi; assembly: GCF_964199315.1. Taxonomy (NCBI): domain Eukaryota; kingdom Metazoa; phylum Cnidaria; class Anthozoa; order Scleractinia; family Merulinidae; genus Orbicella; species Orbicella franksi. The sequence continues at coordinate 8,688,278 of NC_138157.1, forward strand.
CAACACCAAACATTTAGAATACACTATATATGTAGAGAAAGGTTCAAAGAAACACTACTGCATTTTGCAGACAACCATGGGGACAAACACACCAGTTGCAAGGGCAAATGTCAAATCTAATTCTATATCAGCTTATCCTTTCAAAGCAACTAAAGTCACAAAGACGACTTGCAAACAATGATCACATGCACTATTTTTATCATAAGAGAGAAGAAGTCCGCATATTAATTTATGACCCTAGTGGCTAGCACTTTTCTCTAGTTTCTGTAACATGAAGCAACCTTTATGAATGGGATGAGATGGAATGTACCATGTAGTCCATCACTGGGTTACCCCCAGCATTTAACTCAGCAGCACCCTTTAACACACTTAGGTGGAGTAGCATGCTCTATAATTATGTTGTCAGCTGATCAGTAATGAAATGTTCCATTACCTGTTCCTGGGTTGGAATTTTCAGAGCACTTTCCACAGCATTGTTGACTACATATAAAGACATTTCTTTCCTTGAACTGTAGTCAAAATACTCAAACAGAGGAGCAAAGTACTCCAGCTGAAGTAGTGTTAGGATGTTGTTGTAAGAATCTACTGGGATCTTTAGTAGTCTGGTCAGCTCCTTAGAAACTGCATTGTTCTTGTCCATGCTGGAAACAGAACACATCCATTTCTTCAAATTTTTTGCCATCATAAGCTTTGAAACTGACTTTGTATAAGATGCATTGGACCTAGAATTTGTCACAAGAGCTCTAAAATCACTTCAACTGTTATGATCAGTGATTTTAAGGTTTTTGTAACCTGATCTGTTTTTTTTTTCTTTTCTGAATTTTCGGTGGCTTCTGTCCACTTTCATCAGAGTTGATTCTACAAGGTTCATTAAATCAGATTAATACAAACCATACACAAGATCGAACTCCTCTCTAAAACACACACACCCTAGAATGTCAGCTATATCATCTTCATTTCCAGCCCCCAACTGGGAAATAGAGCCTAAGAACATCAGTTACTTCAATAGTTTCCCCACAACTTTTTCCCTGACGTTTCTCAAACTTCATCAACTTACTGAGTCAAGTTGAGTTTGCTGAAAATCTCTGAAGTGTACTGTAGGATTTTGTCCACATAATCCACTCTCTCAGGGTAACACTTCAGAGCAAGGTTAATTAGCGACACTTGAAGAGACACAATGTCTTCTGTTGGCATGTCACTGCGTGTCTGAAACAGGAATAAAAACAATGTAAATAATTAAGAATTATTTGATGAGATTGAGCAAAATACTGTGATTTGCCAGTGACAAGCAGATCAATTATGTAACGAGGCCAAGTTCACTAAATTTTTTTTTCATTCAATCACCAAGTTTGTTTTCATATTTAAATCACTCTCTGACAGCTCAGGGAAGTGATCACCCATTTTTCACCCAAGAGTGTGGCTGCAATGACATATGAGCAGAATTTATTAATTGCAGGAAAACACTTTTAGCCGGTATTATGCACACGCAGACCATTATTTGTAGGCAGTTATTTGCAGGTCACATAGCAGGCTCTCCGTCAATGAAAAGGAAAAACAAATTGCACTGAATGATAATTATTGATGTTTGCCTTGATTGGCAGACCCACTTTCCTATATATGTACAGCAGTTGCATGTACATAGATGTACAGTTCTATGTTATCATATTGTACAAGTGTTAATATTAAAGAGATGTGTGTTAGAAGTATAAAGTCAATTCCCCCAGAGTGGACACCAATGTAAGGCAGAAACCTCCCATTCAAAAGCAGTTACCTGCACCACAGACGAGACTTGCTCTGACATCACATCAAACAATCTTATCTCACTCGGTATTCCACCATCCTCCCGGTTTGCAAACAACGCAAGTCTATCAATGAGTGATATGATGATATTTTTTATGTTCACTCTTTCATGGAGATCTGCACATGCATGAAGAAAACTGCTCAATGTCCTAAGGTGGAACTCGTCTGGGAACACTTGAATGACACACTCCATCAGGTATTCCTGAGCTATTGGGTCTCGACAGCTCACTGTTTGTTCAAACACTCCTGGAAGGACATGCTAAAGAGGTAAAAGAATTAAACACATAAGTTCTTAATTTGCAACTCATTTGGAGCCACAGAAGGTGGTAGGTACACCTAGCTGAACACAAGTCTTCTGAATGATAACCTGCCTAAAAACACAACACACGAGAATGACCATGCTAAGACCACTGTACCACAATGCTTAATTTTGCAGTCCACTAATTTTGAGAGATGACCTTAGAGATCAATAACAACATATTTCAAAGACTTTCAGACACAAATCACTTTTCAAGGATTGTCTAGACCTTGACTTTTGAGGGATTTCAAGCCGCATGCAAACTCTCAGAGAATAAACTTACTTTCTTGTAGGTCTCAACATTAACTCCATCAAGCTGACTAAGTCTGACAAGGTTTGTCCCTACAAGGATGCGAAGTTCTTGGCGCTCGCGCTCTCTCTTCTCTCGATCCCGTGTGTGACCCTGGTGCTGGATTCGTACCCACAGCTTATTCATCTCGGCAAAGTTCAAGAGCACAAAGGATATAGAGTCTTTTACAGTTCCATCTTGGTGCTCAGATTCAGCTCTACAATTCAACAAAAGTTTCCAAAAAAATGTTCAAATTTTTTTTTCAGTGCTCAATCATTTAGCTACACCTAACTAGTTCACAGGCATGCCACTTTAACTGAAAGAAACAAATATATCAGCTCAAGTCCGGCGACCTAACCACTCTGCCACACTGACAAACGTCACCATTCAACTTCCTCAAAATTCAATACATCAAAACCTGTGATGTTAATCTATGTTAGTGAACACATTTTAACTTCACCTTACACTATCCTAACAATTTCAAGTAAGCAGAATATAAATGAACAATGGGTCTTCCTAAACTTGCCACTTAATCCAGGTTTTCATGGCTGAAGATGGTCACAGTGGATCAAAAATGAAGGGGTGGAAGGAGGCCCTAAGTGAACACAGATCTCTGCAGATGTTGTTGAACAAGTTACATTCTTAACAGTGTAGTTGAAATATTGAACCATCATTACTATAGTGACATAGTTCTTCTAAAATAATTTATATCTTACACTTCCTCTTCATTAGTATCTGGTAACATGTTCCTTGTTGACTGCAACAGATAATTACGAAGAAACAAGCCTCTCAGGGGGTGCTGAACTCCTCGGCACATTTCAACCAAGTCTTTCAAGATATCTCTACGAGACGCTTCCTTGGCTTTGATGTAAACTGCTCCAACAGTTATCAGTAAATATCTGAGTTGTCAAATGGAAAAGTCTGTTAATTGGCGTGTACTGCACTGTTTTGTCCCTATCAGTAAGCTTCCTTTTAAGGAAGTCTGAACCTCAACCACCCAGAGACAGGGAAGCTCTACAATAACTTTGTGATCTGAGGATTTTTGGAGGACTGAAAATTTTGTGGTTACCCTGGCGATTGACGAAAAGCATAACCAAGGGTTTTCCCTTTTATGACAGACAATGGTAACAGCATCATTTACCATAATAACATAAGCTACATGTACAATGTCATGTAAAGGACAAGCAGACTGCCTGTTTTTTTTTGTTTTTTTTTTTTTAAGAAAAAGGGACTATTCAGGGTCATATTCTAGATCACTGGAATTTCTTGAGACTAGTTTTAGAATCCGGTTTGGTTTCGGGTGAAAAAATTTGGCCTCATTCACATCTCCCTGTCCCATTATACCCAGCTCCCCTCTTAGCTGGATGCAGCCTTATGCTCCACTCACACGAGCAAAGATGAGCGAGTGACTCCCCCAGGTACTCATTGCTGGAGCTTATTTCAATTTACATAGCCTGACTATCCATCATACATTTGTGAAAAATGCAATCTCCAAATGACCATTCTCTTTCAAAATTATCATGATAACAAAACATGTCTGTTGGTATTATATGTAGATAGACTTATTTTGTAAACAGGGTTCCACTGTAATAAAGCTAACAGTCACAAAAAGTTACAGCCTACAAAGTTTTTTAATGTTTGTCATTTCACTTACAGTCTTGGAACAATGTTTCCAGCATACTGGACCAGTTCATAAAGATCTGCAACTCTACGTCCCTTCTGGAACTCATCAACAAGGAACAGTTCAAGATGCCGCAGCTCATCAGATATTGCCATGTCTTGAACTAGTTAAGGGTTTACCAAACTCTCTGTAACACGTGTCAACACTTATCCTGCCAATCAATTTACAAATTATATCTATTTACCTAGAAAGGTATCTGGAGATCTTATGGGCAAACACACACATACTCTTTTGATAAAAACTTACAAAACAAACCTGAGACATTCAATTCACATCTGCAATTAAATCTATCTTCAAATCTACTCTCTTAAAAGAAACGTTACTACAATGGCCACTTCTTGTATCCTAACTGAAGACTTCTACTAACTAAAATAATTAGGAGCCTCAAAAACAACCCTGAGCAAATTTTCCTATAATTTTGATCCACATCATCCAACATTGTTCACTGACCTTTCTGGCCACCCTGTTTAGCCATGTGGGAAGGTACTGCAACATGTTGGACTACAAAATGACTCATGTGTAACATGTTCCAAAATATTAAATGCCATTTAGAAAACAGTCCTAAGAAAATATGTGCACTGATTGGTTAAAAATCATGTTTCTATAACTCGATAAAAACACAGAACTAGCACGAGCTGTTGATGTAATGAGTGGGGGGGGGGGAACAGGGGGGCCGGGAGGGGTATGGGAGGCAGGAGAGGAAAGGGTGGGAAGCGGGAGTTCTAAGAGGGCGGGAAGCGGGAGAGAAATGCGAAATGCTGATTTTTTTAAATTCAACAATGCGTTAGAATACTTTCAAAAACAGGAACCCAAAATATATTTGACTTGCATTTAACGCCTTCTCAGTCACTTCTGAGACTTCTGAGCAAACGAGCAAATGACAATTTGCGCTTGGGCTGAAAAACAGGCTTACTTCCGGTCAAATAGTAAACCCATTTACAGTGGTTATGTCATAGGTCATGAAATGTCAAGCTGTCAAATTGCAAAAAGGTGAGACGAGCAGGCGATCTCAAATCAATGTCGTCCAAGACAATTTTACTAGGTCTCAGTATTTTTCAGTGTGGCAGTGAAAGGTCCGTGCATGAAAGACCTTCTTGGGAGCTTGCTCCTTATGACCGTGAATCAGAACGGACCAAAGATTTCACTGCGTGGTGTAGAGATGCCTCAACTGAATGCTGCTTTAATGAGCGCGCTAGAGAGTGTGGAGTGGTTCATTTTACGTCTCAGTTTTTTGTTTTAGGCAAGTCGAAATCGATTCCAATTAGAATAGGCGGACACTGAAAATGGATTTCAGAAACAAATCTGAAGAGCCGATGAAAATGGACTGAAAGGGTGAAACTCAAAGAAGATAAACAAGTAGGTCAGAACTTCATTGAATTGAAACATATGGCAGTGGTAATCTTGTTAAATTATTTAAAAACAAAGGAAATGCTTAAGAATTGCAAAGCTAAATGACTGGAATGTGTTTTGACTCTGCCAATTTACAGGGGACGGAAGCAGCACGGAAAAGGGCGGGAGGCGGGAGATAAAGGTACGGGAAACGGGAGAGCAGGGTATGGGAGGCAGGAGGTTCTGACCCCCCTGTCCTCCCCCCCCCCCCCAACAATGATGGCACAAGCAAAGAGAATTTACATTTTGATAATCAAAGTTAATAAGTTGTTTTTTACTGTACTGTTCAACTTAAGAAATAGAAAACATGTTCTCCGTGATTCTATCGAGTTACAGAAACACTCGTGAAAGTTTGGGAGAACTCGAAAAAGCTGTGGAAACATTCGCCTGTGGCTCGTGTTCCCACAGCATTTCTCATTCTCCCAAACTTACACGGCACATGTTTTCTATTTCTTAAGTAGAACAGTTCAGTATGTTGCAGCAAACAGGCTACACCACCAACAACAGAAACCTGTAGACAGACAGACAGATGGACAGACAGCCACCTATCCAATGGGGACACACAGTCACAATTCAAACTTCTTCAACAACCGGTCTCAAGGCACAACTCCCAAAATAGGTGACCTGCACCGTGATTTCAATTCAATTTACTCAAATCAAACTTAATTGATAACCGAAATCTTACATTTCCTCTGAGTTTCCTCTCGCTTACTTCAATTATTGCGATTGACAATAGAAGAATTAAAAGCACTAACACAACCATCAAGTAAAATTAAGAGTGTGAAAACAAGATCTAAAGTAACTTATAAATCACGGATCATTTTACACTTTGTACACTGCACAAAAGGATACACAATTCATAGTAACTTTTTGGTGACAGCATCGAGGTCCGCAACTCACTCAACATATTTGACGCGTGTTTCAAGCCATCCATAAGCTTTCCCTTGTCCTGCAACGGCATTTTCATAAATAACAATACGGCAAGAAACAAAGACAAGTCGAATTTCCGATACAAGTTGACACCTACCAAACATCGTTTCATCTGGAATGACTGCGACTTCACAACTTGGATGGCCTCATCAAGTAGTTTCTCCTGATCTTCCTGCGAAGCTGATGAGGTTACAGGCTAGAGAAATAATCATAATTTAGGCGAATATCATAATGTTAACCTGTATAGTACTTCAAACCCAAATAACCGAAACAAAAACTAACCATCTTCGCTCACTTTCGCTGATCTTTCCTCAGTCTTCCCTGTACATGCAGGAGATGGCACGTGACCAATGGTAATGACAGGGACACCTCCTAGTGCTCAGACCTCTCTCTTCTTGCAGCACACGAAAATTTTTATACGGATACTTTGTACGAACATTTCGAGGCAGAAAACTGTGGTCCGGCAAACAGGCTCACCTTTTAATTAATCTTGTATGTACAGGGTGATAGTGATATTTTTGCCGATTTCGGCAATATTTATTATAGTCTGATCACATGTTACAAACGATTCCCTCATATGACAACGTGACGGCCTCCAAGAGCGGTATGCATGTATATGCAGCGTCATGCATCCACTTTACTAGTTTAGCTTTTCTGGATTCTTGACCAATATCATAAGATAATAATAAGCACACCTGTCACGGAGGATAAACCACACTATCTATTTTAGTTCGTAAATATGGTAATCAAACAGACAATGCTGACATATTTTTTATGAATTTTAACTGGATCGGTTAATCAGTTTCAAAATGGCACATTAGTTCGTTGCAGTACCGGTTAGGTAAGGAAGAAAAGCTAAGTTATTATCTTTGCCCTCGTCACGTTTCACGCATAAACCTCAGGCCAACTTGATGCCCTGTTTAGCTACCAGGCATCATCTCATCTGGAATATACATTTGTTAACAACAGTTGCTATGGTAACGTAGTGACAGTCTTACTGAGTTGAGCCATTCTAAGCTGAGATCGTTGCCATGTCGCCCGAGTGGGGTTTGACAGGTCGCTTGCGTTTGATATCTTCGTAATCATGTTACAGCAGTCCTCGGTATTGTTACCTCTGTCACCTGCTGACGGGATACAGGAAATGTGGGGTAAAATGAATGGATTCGAGTAGGAAAATCGTTCATTTTTGCAATGGGCCACTTCGATATATTAAATTTCAACTTGATAAAGAGGCCTAGAGGACACAAACAAAAGAAATGTGAATAAACATGGTCATTCAATTTCCTGTGTTTGTGTCCTGTAAGCCTCACTGCAAAGCTGAATTTTAATATATCGAAAACAGTCTATTGGAATTACTGGTACGGAATATTTAGGCAACAATTCACGGACTGTGGAATACTTAGACGCCCCTCCCCTAAAGGGGCCTCGAAAGGGAGGATTTTCTGACGGACAGCAGACACGTGGTCAAGCTCTGGCCCTCTTAGCTTATTCCCGGTTAACTGAATAACTCACGCGATAGCGTTCTTTTTACAAACACTGCAGTTTACATTGGTTTAATAAGTGACTATGACCGTATCAATAAGCAAGGTCTGATGCTCGTAAATTGTTGACGCGGCCTGCTTGCTGGTCGAGCGATTTCAGTTGGGGCGATAGCAAAATAAACAAGGGAGATCCGGGTTGGTGGGAGAGCGAGGCCGAGGGCGTTCCCCGGCTCGCGGGGTCAGAATGCGGAGAAAGCTCTTTCGTTCGTACGGGAACGCTTGCTATGCAGGCTATCCGTTATCCACCGCAGCAGTCAGCTCCCCTTTTTTAGGTGACAGTGACAAGTTACGAGTGTGATTCATTACATGCAGGGAATAGGGTCTCTAAAAAGTGGATGGCCTCATCGAGAAGTTTCTCCAGATCCTCGACTGACGATAAAGGAAATGTCATACTTCAGATACTTCAGGCACGAGTTATAATTGAGTTTAAGCTACATACTCATTCATATAATAATCTAAATGTGTACTGTACAATTGACTACTATTTGTTTTGTTTTTACTTCGAATGCATGGGGCGTAACGAACATTTTTCATCGAGTACGCACCGAAGATAAAGTAAAATCGCTTGTGGTCCTTGTGAGGTTTGGGGGCATGCCCCAGGAAATGTTTATTTTTAAGGGCTCGGAAATGCCACTTCCCTCAATTTGCAAGGAACAAGGAAACAGTCTCATAAATCAAAACAAGGAAGAACGTTGAGTAATTAGTAAATTGTTTTGTTTATATGTCAATGTGTGGGATAATTTATAGTGGGTTTAATGAGAAGATTTTCGCCAATATATTTTTTTCTGGATGTATGCGATCGTTACGCTTCTATCAAAATACCACCTTTCCAGACTTTTCAGTCCGTGACCCATTTGCTTGAATTAATGAATGAGGCATTGTCTTTGGGAAGTTATTTCAGAAAAGTAAATAGAGCGTTGAGAACTTTTTAGTTTTACATTTGGTAAAGCGAGATCAATATACGAAACTAGCGAGGCCCTGTTGGGGTTTTAGGATTATGGATTATTAGAGGATTTTAGAGAAGGGATACGAATGATTGGCCACTAAATTTAAAGAGTACGGATTATTCGTGTCTCATTTTAAAATTATGGATTATCATCGGTCATAATGGCATAGATTGCTTTTTACATAAAACAGTATGAAAGGCCTAAAAATAGTCATAAAAAAGATGACGAATGTTTTTTTTTTTTTGTTTTTTATCTCCAGGAACCTTTCTAGTGCTCCCAGTCAAAATTCTGAGATAGCATCGCAGTAGTAATCCCGTTAGTCGCTAAGTACTTCCGGTGATATTTTATATTAAAAAACTTAAAAAAAAACTCCGGTACATCTCATTGAGTTTCCGTCTGTTGTTCTACCCATGCCAGGAATGTGATAATGTTAGAACACCTTGTTCTCCAATAGCCCAATTTATATATTGTTTTAGAATTTTATTTTATGGACATTTGTTTTTACATATATTGGGATATTTTCTCTCGGATACGGATTATTTCCAAAATTTACCTGGATTATGGATTATTCCTCCCACCTCCCCCAGAAAAAACTAGGGCCTCACGTCTGCCTCGCACTTTTGGCGCATGGCAGAAGAAGCTTCTTTCCCCAGTCTCACTCAGCGTCTTCAAAGACTCGCTCCAGCGTTCTGAAAAGGCGCCACAGCTGAGTTTTCCCCTTCTAGAAGTTCCTTTGTGAAGTCGTGTAAAGCTCCATGGCAAAAAATACTGCTGATATAAAGAGTCACACTTCAGGCACGTGTAAAACGCGTTTATAGTAACCTGAGAATCATCTGACCATTGCACAATTCAAAGTGAAATGACGAAGACGCAAACGATTTGTCCGTGTAACGACAACGTGTGATGACTTGTTCGGTTCACCGGGTCGTTCACCGGCAAATTAGATATGGCGAGTTGTTTCCGTTCCCGTGGTTTGGCAAAGCCTCTCATATTTTGCACATTATGCGCCATTGCGGACTTCTTACTATCTGGTGTGTTGCTAATTCGTGGCAGGGACATTTCTACATTTAATCAACGTTTACAAATCGACGAATTCAAATTTTGTTCGTCCAGTTTTGATTTGTGGATCCTGTCGTTGGTTCGATTATGTACATTATTGGGTGCCTCTTTTGGGGTGCTGTTCGCCAAACGCAAAATGGACGCAGTTTCCAGGATCAATAACCTCAAGAAGCCTTGGCTTTATTGTGGTATCGCAGTCGTGGTCTTCGTTGTGGGAAAGTTTCTTCTGAGCACAGAATGTAGCTTGGACAGCAACCCCAAGATTTGGCTGTGGGCTTTCATGGGATGGACTGTAGGCAGTACAGTAATGGCATATGGTCTGTGGTACCTGCTTTGTAAACTCAAATTCATTGGCATGTCTACAGAACAAGAAATTGGCTCAATACAAGAACGAGAGAGCCTGCTTCATGTTGATGATTTTGACGATTCAGATGATAGAGCATCTAGTGATGAAAACCCCACTAAGAAGGAGAAAGAAGGTAACATTTCTGCTTGGAGACTTCTGTCCTATTGTAAACCAGACATCCCTTACATTTCTTTGGCATCTTTGTTTCTTTTGCTAGCAGCAACTGGTGAAATCTTTATTCCCTATTACACTGGAGAAGTTATAGACAGCATTGCAATTGAGAAAAACAAGGCTAAATTTATGACTTCTATTCTTATCATGACACTGATTTCACTGGGTACAGCAATTGCCACTGGTTTACGAGGTGGTTTGTTTACACTGATTGCTGCAAGGTTTTCCAAAAGAATCAGCAACTTTTTGTTTGCTTCAATTGTAAAACAGGAAATTGGATTCTTTGACAATACAAAGACCGGAGAGGTAGTCTCGCGTCTGACCTCTGACACAACAAAAATGTCAGATCAAGTTGGATTGAACATAAATGTTTTTCTTCGTAACTGTGTCCAATCCACTGGAACATGTGTCTTTATGTTTAAACTTTCATGGAAGTTAAGCATTGTTACGTTAATTGGCCTCCCTCTTGTTGCATTTATCTCTGAAATTTTCGGAAATTACTTCAAAAAACTTTCAACACAAGTACAAGAAGCAACTGCCAAAGCAAATGAAATTGCAGCAGAAGTAATTTCTTCAATGAAGACTGTGCGAAGCTTTGCTAATGAAGATGGTGAGTACAAACATTATGAGAACAAACAAGAAGCTATATATCGACTCAAAATGAAGGAATCATATCTCTATGGAGGCTACAGATGGTGCACAGAAATCCTTACACTTACCCTTGACGTTGTGGTTCTGCTTTATGGTGGCCATTTGGTACTTGAAGGAGAACTTAGTGGAGGAAACCTTGTGTCATTCATATTGTACCAATTGCAGCTTGGCTTCTACATCAGTGAAATTGGAGATATTTATACAGGTCTTCTGGAAGCGGTGGGTGCTTCTGAGAAGGTATTTGAGCTCATTGACCGAAAACCTAAAATCCAGAACAATGGTATTGTCAACCCCAGTGAAGTTTTAGGTGAAGTCAGGTTTGAAAATGTTTCATTTGCATACCCCACAAGACCAAATATTTTAGTTTTAGACAAAGTATCTTTTAGTGTGACACCTGGTGAAGTGATTGCTCTTGTCGGTCCAAGCGGTGGTGGAAAGAGCACTTGCATAAGTCTTCTAGAACACTTCTATGAACCAACTTCTGGAGAAGTTCTGATTGATTCTATCCCTGTGAGGAATTTTGAGCACAAGTATCTGCACAGCAAAGTTGCCTTGGTTGGGCAAGAACCCGTTCTTTTTGCCAGATCAATCAAAGAAAACATTGCGTATGGTCTTGGGAATGGTGGCAACATTGATCAAACTTTAGTAGAACGTGTGTCCCATCTTGCCAATGCACATTCTTTTATCAGTGATATGTCAGAGGGTTATGACACTGAAACTGGGGAAAAGGGTCTGCAGCTATCGGGTGGGCAAAAGCAAAGAGTTGCCATTGCTAGAGCATTGGCGCGAAATCCACGAATTCTCCTTCTTGATGAAGCAACTAGCGCCCTTGATGCAGAGAGTGAACATCTTGTCCAGGATGCAATTTACAAGAATTTAGCTGGCCACACAGTATTGATAATTGCTCATCGCTTGAGTACCATAGAGAAAGCAGATAAGATTGTGGTTATTGACCAAGGTAGAGTCATTGCACAAGGCAAGCATAGAGAGCTTGTGGAACAGAATGGACTATATTCAAAGCTTGTGAAGCGCCAAATATTAGGTCTTGAAAAAAGGAATTGTTCAAGTGACAATACACAGCGGCTGGGACTTACACACAAGGATCATTCTGATTCAGATGGTGACAGTAGCAGTTCTGACCTTTCTTCTAGTCCACGTATTTCAGCTTTGTCTAAACATTAATCAGGCTATGGCAGGGGTTTCATTAAGGGCTGGGCATGGGGCAAATAGACCGACTGTGAGGACCATTTTGCTCCCCTGGTTTGACCATCTAGGGGAAAGTTTTTTTTATATATAAAGAAGTTTTATCCACCTGTGAAATCCAGTTGCCCTCCTGCTGATAACTTTAATGAGACCCCCTGGTAGTAATAAGGGCTGTTGCCAAAAAAAATTATGACTGAGCCAGTGTTATATACCAGTATTTGTTTATTTTTTATTTTATGCTAGCAGTGGCTTATTTTCCCCCTTCAAAAATAACAACAACAAAAACAAAAAAAAAACGACTGAGACTTGCTTGTTACTAGCTGCCACCTTGGTAATGACTGACTTAGTAATTTAATCCTTTAGGTTCTTAGTTGGAGAACAAGTTAAGAGTTAGCAAGATTTCGAACTTACCAATGTTAACAGCCAACTGTAAAATTCATGTGGACCAGCTTAAACTTTCACTACAGTTGACAATATTTAGATCCTCTGACTGAGGACTTACTTCTAGCTGTGTATGGCAGCTTGTTGATGTTCTCTGATATTGTAAAGTACCTTTGAACATTAGAATTCTGGTACTATAAAAATCTTTTATTATATTATATATAGTTAATAAGAATATTATTATTATTATATTATTATTTAATCCCTTTCATGACGATTGTCTACTCTTGTTCTTTGGCTAAAAATCCTTAAAGGCTTTGCATTCTGACTGAGATAATTCATAGTACATTTGTATTAATTAATTTATTGGTCTCATGACAAGTTCTGTGAACTTTGATCAGAGTGCAAAGCCTTAAAGGAACTACATCACAGGTTGCACATCTTGAAAAGTTTAGTCTAAATTAGTCTAAATAAAAATCTTTTATTATATTATATATAGTTAATAAGAATATTATTATTATTATATCATTTAATCCCTTTCATGACGTCATTTGTGATCCATGTTAATCTTCTGCATTTTAACCTTCGTTCTTCCTTTGTGGTTTAATATTATCTCTTTTGTGTTTTTCTTTCTTGGTAAACAACTATTTTCAGCTTTCCTTCAATTAAAAGGTAAATTTTTATGTGGCCAAAAGAACTCAAAATACCATGAGTGAGCTCCTTTAAGCCAGGGCTCGAAAAAAGTGCTGTCCCATTGTCCTGGACAAGTAGATTTTCCTTCTGGTCAAGTAACTTTTCACTCTCACTTGCCTGATGGGCAAGGTATCAAGCAAGTAATCTGCCAACTAGATCATTAAAAGAGCAAACTACGACTTGCCATGGGCAATCAAAATGTGAGAGCTACCCTTGCCAAGGGCAAGCTGGAATTCAAGTTTTTTGGGGCCCTGTAAGATCCATGGTTTTCTTCCTTTTGAGAACGTAGAAAAGGTTGTGTTAAGCTGAACGAGGCAGGTGGTTGCAATAATTTATTTTCTGCGAATTTCCTGTATACCTACTCAGCTACTACTTCCATCTACAGCTTTTAAGACCAAACTGTTGGGATATTTTTCATCCTTTGATCTTTTCCAGGGATAGCTGTGCACTTGAGATGCTTGCAGCTTTATTTGATGTTAAGTATCACACAGGAGAGACATTTTGATATGTAATTTAATTAAAAGTGCATTTATATGCATAAATTACAAACATTTTCTGTTGACTATACTGGTCTAGCCAGTTTTACAGCACCTATTCTCTCTACTCAGGCCCCAGTTGAGCACTCAAAGGGTGGATAATGCGAACCACCGGATAAATCACTATTCAGAGGATAGCATAGTAGAACCAAAACTTATCCACTGGATAGCAATTTATCTGGTGGATAGTGTACCAAAACTGCTTTTAGAGGTATCAAAACCGCTTTTTTAACTCCTAAAAGGTACGGTGAGTACCCCGGCCCCTACCTTTTTGTATGGGAGTCCCCCCTGCCCCGCGGCCTTTTTCTCCCAGAATTCTCAATTTCATGGTGCTTACCATAAGGCCTCTGGGACAGAGATTACAATAGCCTCCTTGGACTAATATGGGAGGTGCGGTGACCTCATGGCTAGTGCACACTTCTCCGGATCGAGCAGTCCGGGTTCGAGCCCTGGCCAGAAACATTGTGTTGTGTGCTTGGGCAAGGCACTTTACTCAGACAGTGCCTCTCTCCCAGGTGTATAAATGGACACCGGCGAACTTAATGCTGGGGGTAACCCTGCAATGGACTAGCATCCGATCCAGGAGGAGTAGAAATACTCCTAGTTGCTTTATGCTACAGAAATCAAGATAAGCTCCGGCCTGATGGGCCACTTGGCTTGTATACAGACCTAACCTTTTACCCTCCTTGGGCTAATGGGCCATGACACTCGGTCAGAGATTCCAACCCCTTTTGAAGGAAAATGGGAAGACTCTTTTAGCACCAAAGGCGCCAGCCTCTAGGGGGTCCGGGACCATGCTCACCAGGAAATTTTGCAAATTTAGGTTTTCTTAAATGCCTTTTCCTGCATTTTGGAGCTGCTAAATGGAGTAAGACTGCTGGCCTGATGAGTCTGCACAATACACGGTGAGAGACTAGGTGAGATGATATGAGAAGAAAGTGTAATACATCGCAAAAAAATACTTAAGATTACCATTTTTTCCCTTGTTTTCACAATTTATTATAAATCGGGAGAATTTGATAAGAATCGGGAGAGCGGGAGGCAACACATCAGATCGGGAGGGTTGGAATCTCTGCTCGGTGCTGTCTCGCTCTATGAAGTAAAACCCCTGGAGACTGTCCTTCCTTTCTCTGTTGTTTTGTACCAAGCCTCTCTCAGTCTCCCACAATTTGTTTTTACCTTCAGAAAGGGGTTATTGGTCTCTTTTTTGAGTGACAAGATTAAATAGTGTTGCCATGGTAACCTTTTTTCTGTCATGAAAAAGACCATGTAACTTGTTCACCAAAGATTGGGCATTTGTTTGATGCCATTTTGTAACAACAAGAGATGAGAGGTAACATTGATCAATCAATGAAGAATTGCTGAAAAATGCTGGAAACCGTTATGAGCCACCTTAAATAAATTAATTTTACAAGATCATCATTTCCTTTGGGGGAGGCTGTACTTTTGCATGTCGACATCGGGCCTGGGCTCCTATAGTCTCCTTCGCAGCCGTTATTAGGGTCGTCACGCAACGCTCCTCCCCACTTAAGTGGGGAGGAGCGTTGCGTGACGACCCCAATAACGGCTGCGAAGGAGACTAGGGCTCCTATCTTTATACATATTTTTTAGTCTGCCAAGGCCAGATAAGGGTCAGATAAATCCAAAAACGCAATTCGTGGCAATCTCAGCGTGAAACAAAGGAAACTCCACACTTTTGCACGCAGAGGCGAAAGAAGAAAGCATTAGCAATGTAATCACGGGTTTTTCACGCAGTATCGAACACGCGCCAAATAATCACCGTTGAAGACTGGACCGGAAAAAAAACTATCACGTGATCACGTGATTAGCTGAGCCCTCTGGGCGCTCAGTTTCAAATCGATCGTCCATTTGTGAGCGGTTCGAACTTTGACTTTGCTAAACGATATTTTCACAAAAGACTGCATATTCATCGATAAAGCCATCCTTATGAGATAAAGTTTTACGCCAGAATGGATCCTTTCACGCAGGTATTTTTTCTGTTTTTTCCCTTGCCTCTTTAAAAACTAGCCGATGAAGAAACTCGAGCAAGTTGTTTGTCGTTGGAAATCGGTCGATGCGCTGTTGGAGATTTTCGAAAACTGTAATATTTTGTTTTGGCGAATGATAAGAAGGCAACTTTTGCTGATCATCTGAAAACTCAGGTGGACATCCACATTGGGATCAGGCATTCTTTTTGGGCAAAAAGTGCGAACAGATGCTGAGACATGAGCTTGTCGCGCAAAACTTGGAGAACTGAACTTTCCCACTTAAAATATCTGTGACCTCCTACATGTAAAGCGTACTCGAGTATGCATCCTTATGTAGTCAAAAGTGTTGTAAAAACTTGATTATTGCTTTATCATGTGTGTTTCAAACATTGGATTGTAATTAAACTCGGAATATTTGCCGTATTTCATCTTGAATCATGTGAAAACACGGAGGCAAGTCGTACATTCCTTTCGTTCCGGTGTGTTCAAATTGTAACCCACCCTTCTCGAAAATGTAACTGTCAAACATGAAAATCGGCAATTACTACTGTTAAGATTAAATGTTATCGTTTGCTATTTATTTTCACATTGCTTTGAACTACTGGCAAGTACTTTCATAAACTGACATTTAAATACATCAAAACTCATTAAAAACCCTAATTGTTTTGATTGTTATTTTCGTTCGTTGTACAAATATTCAAGCTTATAGCATCTTTTGGAAGGTTAAGTTTGCGTGCTATCTAGTGGAGTTTGTGAACCGTTTTCTATTCCATGTGTAAAACTGGTGATGTAATTTTGATGACTGGTAAACCTGAGTTGTGAATCTTCTGCAGAAATTGTTAGCAAGAACCCAAGCAAGGAAAAACCAACTTGTCAAAAAACGCGAGGAACTGGAAGCATGCAGAGCCAAGAGAAATTCACCCATCAAGGACCGATCACGACATCCGCTATCAGAAGACAACACTGACAGCGGCTCAGAAATTGACACAGATGACGTCAAGCGACGCAGAATTGGCAGTGAAGATGGTGGGGAAAATGCCATTTTAAAGAATTCCAAGAAAACTGATGTCGACAACCCATCTGTTCAGGTACATGCTAAAATGTCAATAATTCATTTAGTAATACAAATGTATGTGAAGACAGACATAAATAAAATTGTGTTTTACATTACTAAGCCAGCAAATAATATCCTGTCATTAGACAACTGAAAGTTTATGTCTGTAGTCTGGTGTGACAAGTTGACCAGATGCAAGGGGGATATCTACATGTACTGTCAGTAATATGGATAAATCATTGTGAAACAGATAATACAGTTGATCCCCTCTGTTTCAAACTCTCAGGGGAAGCGGGAAATACACATAGTTTAAAATAACGAGAGTTCGAAATAGCCAATAGTAAATTACTGAAGGGCAAATCCAAGGAAAATAATTTTGAGTTCTAAATAACAGGGAATTTGAAATAACCAAGTTCACATTAGTGGGGTCTATCTGTAATACATTTACCTTACAATGTACAATAACACATGGAGAAAAATTGTCCAACCAGAAAGTGAACTTGTCCAGTCAATATGAAGTCTGTAAGTTGTGGCACTGAAAAATAACTGCAGTACACTGTATTTAACTAGCCTTCAGGTAAGATTAAATTATTGTGTCTTGCCACTCTATCTTTCTCATAAAAAAAAACTTCAAAACCTTGAGACTAAACTTAAGTGAGCAATTGTAAACTCGATCATTACTTTGTCTTCAGGCTCGAAAAGAGCAGCTTATTAAAATGCAACAGAAAGATCAAGAAAATGGTGTGACACCAAAGAAACATTGGAAAGCTTTAACACAGGGATCTGGAGTTACGAATTCCAGTACAAGCAGCCCAAGTGTCGCATCAAGATCTGCTGCCTTTGAAAATAACACAGGAGATGAGCAAAAGGTGAAGAATGTTAAAGTTACTGTAATACTGTACTCATTGTATAGCTTGTCAAGCAATAATTTTTTCAGTGGCCCTGTTGACAGAGCTACAGAGATGAACAATTTATAAAATTTGTTACCATGGTAGTCAAGATTAATGAACTCCAGTATGAAGAAGGTATCAAATAATTTACTGCTGACAACAAAATTGCCAGCTTCCAGCACATTTTGAAAATTGGCCTCTCACTGGCTTGCATGCAGGCAAGAAAATTTTGTGTGACAGAATCAGTCAGCATTTATGTGTATGTGCATTATAATTACCATTGAAGGCTTTATTCCTGACCAGATGAATATTTCACTTAAACTACAGTTTAAAGCCTTATTTTATTTTTGCTGTAAATTTGTTTGACTATAACTTGTGTTTTCAGGAGAATACCAAGGATAAAAAACCTTGTGAGGTTAAGACGCCACATACTCCTGGGAAACTGGCAGAAGCAAGGAGTGTGTTTGAGAATGGGGCATCAGAAAAAGACATTGGCAACAAAAAAGAGAAACTGTTCCCACCACCTAAGCCCCCAAGGGTGGCTGCCATGGAAACTAACTCTGAAGAGATTCAACCTGGGGAGCAGCAGCAGCAGCCAGCTAAGAGGAAAGCTCCCTCTCCCCCAAGGGAGGCAAAAGAAAGCAGCGATACCAAAGTTGTGGATCATAGTGCAACATCAGTAATTAAGAGAAAAGCTCCAGAGCCACCCATCTCTAATCAGGAAGAGAGCAAGATTCAACCTGGGAAGAGCGGTAATGCTGTCAAGATCAGCGCAACAAAATGTGATCCAGAGGACACCAAAGAAAAAAGCAATCCATCACAAAGTCCGTCTACTGATGAAGATGGTGATAGAGGCTGCACCCCTGTTCCAGCAAAGAGGGAAAGGAAAGGCAGTGTTGAGAGTTTAGAGGGCATTGACAAAACTGAAGGTGATCAACCTACACCAAAACCTAGAAGAAAAGTGCAAAACTCTTGCGAAGCAAATAAGAATACACAGGAGGAACATGGCAGTGAAGAAAGAAAACAAAAAGAGGAGAAAGCAAAAGGATCTGTGAAAAAGGCAGAGAAAATGGGGCTGAATAACACGGTGACAATTGTAGCAACTCCTGTTGATACGAGAAGATCAACAACAGATAAATCAAAGCCAAGGCCACAAGAGCAGCCATGTATTATCCAGGCTTGTTTAGTTGAAGACAAACTACCAGCGACTGCTTCAAAGAAAGGAAGCAAAGAAAATACTGTGACAGTCACAGCGATTTCTTGTGGTGGCTCAGAAGTAAAAGGTAAAGCCATCAGAGGAGAGAAAGTGAACAGTGTGGACAAAACTGAAAAACATCAAAAGAAAGACCATGTAGCGGAAAAGGTTTCCAGTGATGTCATCCCAGCTGTTGCTATGGAGGGCAAGCCACCAACCTCCTCAAGGAAAACAAGAGAGTCAACCAAAAAAGATGACTTCGCATTTAAGGTTCCCAGAAGACCCACCAGGGAGTGCCAATTTGATCCAAATGAAACTATTAATCTTAACGATGTCAACATTCACGAAATGACATTTACCTTTGACTTTGGGCAGTTTGATCAAGAGCTGGAGAAAGACAGAGATAGTATGTTTAAGTTGAGCTACGAAGAAAAGTGCAAACAGGTAGGGAAATTTTTTTCAAACGTTGTGCAAGTATCTTTTTTGTTTGATTTTAACATGTAGAATACATGTACCAAATACACAATTACTGTACAAGAACTGCAGTATTTTTCATCAAACTTGCAATTAGTCAGCATCACTCATTCAATAATTGATAAATTATTATAATTAATTCTTGAATGGCGTCTGTGTACATAATGTTGGCAGAGTGTTTAGATACACCTATCAACAATGATGCTGCAAGTAAGTAAGTAAGTAAGTAAGTAAGTAAGTAAGTAAGTAAGTAACAACTTTATTTACAGAGGGTAACACATAACAGTAAAAAACTGACAAACCAGTGGCCCTCTATCCTAAGTTAAAAATGAAAAACTATTTACACTTATAAGATAATAAAAAATTACAAAATAGAATACAGCTAAAATTTAAAGATGTGATAAAAGTTAAAAATTTTAAAAAATCTAAATCTAGATATACACAACTAAAAACTAAGCTAAGAGTTTTTGGACAAAAAATATTTTCTAACAGAAGATTTAAAGGAGCCAATGGAGTCTTTCTTGTGAATGTCTAAAGGGATGCTGTTCTATAGTTTTGCTCCATTAATTGGCTTGGAAAGTTCACCCCCCTTCCGTTTCTCTGTTATAGGAGGGGCACACTAAGTTATATTTTCCATAGCGACTGGTTGTGGTGTGTCGATCTGTACATTTAGGATAAACAACAGTCTTTCAAAGTTTTGTCAGCAAGGAAAAGAGAAATAGGTACCCAAAGGGTACATGTGTGGGATACAGTGTACGTGGATCCAGAATGCAGTGCAATCTTTGCAACACATTTGCATTAACAGACACAAACCAATGACAATAGTATCCCACACTGGTATCCTGTGGAATGCCACAAGTATAACACACAAAAATGTAGGAGCCACTTTGACAAAATGAAAGTGATCACAAGGTTGTTGGCCGAGTTTTCACACCAACTCCTCATGCACCTCCTACGGCTATTCATTTCAAGAGAATCCTTGCAAACTTTAAGGCGCTTATCTTAATGTAATGTAGCTGGAGAAAGAACAGAAAAGAGAAGAAAAGAAGAGAAAGGATAGTGCTGGACACTCCTCAGCTGAGTCAACTGAGTCTGATAGAGAAGAAAGAGGAACCTATCAGTCCGGGTACAACAATAAATCCAGTGAACAGTACGCCACCAAGATATCGCAGAAACCCAAACCAGCAGTACCACAGAGACCAAGGAGAACACAGGATGTCATTAAAGTAAGCTTATTTCCTAGACTAAGCACATGCATGTGTAGCAGAGCTTGAAAAAAACTTGAATTCTAGCATGCTCTGTAGACAGGCAGCTCTCAAATTGCCCTGGGCATGTCTTAATATACTTTTTTTCGGATTTAGTTGGCAGACAACTTGCCTAGGCTCTTGCCCATGGGGCTAGTGAGAATGAAAAGTAACTTACCTGGCAGGGAAATCTACTAGTCACAGAAGGCTGCACAGCAATTTTTTCGAGCCCTGCATTGTAGTACAGGTGCACATATATGTGCAGGAAGTTATTACAGCTTGGTTTTCTCTAGCACTGTTGCTTAGTCTGATGTAAGCTCACTCCATACTTGTGAAGTGAACAGTACACCTTAAGGGCCACAGCTAGAGCTTTGATCCTTGTGCCTCTGCTTACACTGCTAGTGAAGACTGCATACTTAGTCCAGTTACCAGATCTAAAATCAAATTATCTAAATTCCAAACATTCTACACTGTTTATTTTCTTACAAGACTTAAAGGGATACTCTGCACCATATTTCGACTGTTGCTCAAAATGTAGTATATGCACTATTAAAACCTACGGGAGACAAAAAGAGTGGGAGAAATAAATTTTAACGGCTGAAAACTGCGCCAGAAAAGTATACATAAACGGTAATAACATTTTTGGGGCTCATGATAACACTACTTTGAAGCTTTCATAAAAACAATAAATTGTAGCTATCCATTTAATGCTCTGTGAAACCCTTCTTTCAAATACAGACCTTACTGGAGGAAGCTGCATACCAGCAGAACATTGTCCTTCAGGCAAGTCAAGCCCTTAATCTGTGTGTTGCAAATGACATCACTTTCAGGGGCTCACAAGAAGAAATTGAAGCAGAAAGAGTTCTTTTACTCGCAAGTAAGTACAGAATGTCATTTTATAACAATGTCACTGTTGTAGAGGCTTTTGCAAGGCATAAATAGAAGTACTAAATGTACAGCTGCCATATACAATATAATAAGTTTTAGAATTTTGGGGTGATAAGCTTCGGTAAGTATAAATTATTTTACAGTTGTGCTTCAATAATTCAAGCAAAATTTTGATGTACAGTGGAATCCTGATTTTTCAAATGTTCAAGGGAAACAAAAGCTGGTTTTGAAACATCAGTTAGTTCAAGAAATCAAGGGAAAATCTCATTGCTTGACTGAGGGGAAAGAATTGACTCATGGGTTTGAGAAATCGGGATTGCATTCTTCAGAATGTCACTGACTTTTGACTAATATTCTCAGCTGAACACAGGACAGCATGCCTGGATGAAGTCCAGAAATTGAAAACTGGAGCTGGTGACACTTTTAATGGGGAGAGCACATCAGGTTCTGCGACACCAGCCTGCCTGGCCACTCTAACTATATCTGGTGTGTTCTGTGTGTTTCTGATAATTTTATTTATATTACTCTTTATAAATTATATATCAGAAATGCTTACTTTTTAGACGACCAGGGACGACAGAGGGAATCATGTCATTAACACAAGCAACTTCCAATCATTGTCAGGGCTGTCATTAAGGGCCGTAACCCGTAACTCATAACACCTGTTACGGCTGAGTATGTTTAATTTTCCCTTGATGCTACGGGTGAAATTGCCTGTTGTTGACAAAACTCATCAACCACAACGTAACCAGTTTGCTACGGGTGTGGATAACGAGGCTACAGGTGACTCAAACTTAATGACAACCCTGATTATCAAGTTTTATTTTGTAACCCTCTTTATGAGCATTAGTCAAGAGTTTTTTTTTGTTCATTTCAGATGTCAAAGTTACCCTACGACAAGATTTTATGGATGTGTTAAGAGTGGGAATCAGACATGGTGAGTAAACTAGTTTTCTTCTGATTGATTTATTGCATGATACCTCATACAGGTGTAATAATCATTGTAGAACTTAATAACTGGTATTATGTTAGTTTCTTGACTTGATTCTCAGTTGGTAGATTTATTGTCATTCTTATTGTCTTGGCAGATCTTGGTGTGTTTTACTTTGTGTGTATCATTCAACATGGCCCACATGAGTTCTACTGTTCAAGGGTGTTGTCGACAAATGATGCCACTGAAGGAAACTTCTTAGTCTTCCCTGACAAATTCACTTTGTAAGTGAAGCTTGCTAATCAGAACTTGTCACATTTGATTTTTATAGTCTGTGAAGTTTACAATGGCTTATACATTTGTTATCACGCATGACTGGATTTTTAGACTTTTCTACTTTGTTTTTTATAGAAAGGACATTAAACCAGATTTTAATGTGGCCATTAAAGTTTTCTGTATGGTGAGTGTCCATTCTTAAGGTCTAAGCAAATGATAGTCTGCCCACAGACCATCTTGACTTTGTTGAGATCGCAAGTAACATGATGACTGCAGATGATATAAACAAGTCAAAATGCAAGGGAAGTGAGATTGCAGAAGAACATTCAGGTTAAAACAACATCTGGGGATATGAACAAGCCAAAATGCAAGGGGGTGGAGCTGGGAAAGAAAAAATACAAGAAAGCAAAGAGTCATAATTCCATTGACTTGTAACAAGAACCCGGGTTTTTTTCTTCAAAGGAGCAAAGAAAGAACGTTGCATTATTTTATTTCCAGAATGTTAAAAAGACCGTGTTAAGTACACCAGCCACGCCCACCAAGCACAAGATCTTTCAGTCACCCAAAGTCGTGAAAGGAATTTTAGTAAGTCAGAGTGTTATTCAATCAGTACACTGTAAATAAAAATAGTAAAAGTAGTGTAAGTTTTACTTTGTGGCCTTTAAAAATTTACATTCAAAACTGTTGTAACTGACCTTCCTGTGTTGAAGAAATCTAGGCATAACTACTGCCTAAGATAATGTCTTCATATGCAAGAAGGTTGTGCTATTTGGGTCAATTATTTTGCATTTCCTGCAAATCATCTGTCTGCCCTGCTGTATGCTCAGACCAGTTTGGTACATGGCCTGTCACATCAGAGACAAATTGATTAATCAATGGGTATCATAAGAAGCCAAAATGTATTGTTTTGGCGTCATCTCATTCAATCTCATCCTTTTAATTTATTTATTGTTGTTTGCAGCGAAGAGGATCAGACAGTCCTTCTCCAGGTGTGTACCATTTTGAATATTTGAATTAGTTACATTTGATGAACAACAAGAAATGTTACATACATACATACATACATACATAATTTATTTGATAAAGCAGGTTGGAGATCAAATGTTGTTCTTTTTGAACCAAATTTCAGTGGATAGTGCACAGTCACAGGGAACTTATACTACTCACCACAGTAATGCCAGTAACACTTTAACTCCATTATTATTGACTTCTTATTCTGATCGGTTGTTTTTCTTTTAGCAACTCAGATCTCTGCATCACCACACACAGTGTTCAGAACCAGCAGTTTCTCTCTTGTTGGAGTGACACATGTCAATCTGCCCATCATCAAATCAAAGCGATTCTCTCTTGATAAGGTAGGTGAAAAAATTTCAAATTATCAGCTTTCAGAGAAGATTACTCATAGTCATGCAATCTCACCATTTTAAATTCATGTTACTAAATAAACATTCCTATTGACAACAAATGATTTTCGTTTTTCATTAGTTATACATACAAATTCAAAACTATACTGGATGCCACAACTTATGGGAGGTTGACCATCTGAAGAAATCTCTTAGGCTGAATGTCGGATGTTTCTTTTGGGGGTTGATCAGTTGTATGTGAAAGAGGAAGCTTTGTTCAAGCTCAAATAAATTATTGATTGTTGCATTGTGTTCCACTCCCAGGTGCCCGATGGCTGCCCCTTGAGTAACTTCATAGAAATGAAAGCTGAATGTTCTCCTCAGTACAGCAACCGTGTAAATGGATTTCTGGTAACTAATAGCAAAAATCTTATACTGATTAAAAAAGATATTATCTGAATACATGACAAGTCAATAATATTATAGCCAAGTTTTTACTGTCTTTCTTTTCTTTCAGACTATCCTAGAAGACATTGGTGGATATGGAGCATGGCAGAGAAGATGGTGTGTGTTACAAGGTGCTATCATGTCATACTGGAGATACCCTGGAGATGAGAGCACTAAGGTACCAACTCATATTTTGTCTACTTCAAACTTACCTAATAATTATTATCCTCAGCGTGACCACACAACACCTAATGTCATGTCTACTGCACACATGTACATGTTTTAAGGTTTATTGAGGTATGGTGATCACGTGGTTAGCATATTGCATTTGAGATGTGATGGTGATGGTTCAAGCTGCAGTGTCTTTAGGCAAGCCAGTTCAGACCACGGTGGTGGTTTCACCTTGGTGTTAAAATGGTTGTGGTTAAGGGTTAAGTCTGCGTCAGGCCAAATGGCCATACAGCAGGAGTTTATCTCACTTTCTGTAGCAATAAGCAACTACGCCTGTAGGAGTTTTTCTACTCCTCCCTGGATAGGATGCTAGTCCATCACAGGGTTATTCCCAGCATTAGATTTGGCATTACCCATTTATACACCTGGGGGTGGAGAGAGGCACTTTGAGAGTAAAGTGTCCTGCCCAAGAACACAATGCAGTGACCCCAGCCAGGACTCAAACCCAGACCAATCAATCCAGTGTCCAACTTGCTAACCAATCAGCCACTTCATCTAATGGTTACCTGTCAGCGAAGTGACAGAAATGCTGCACATGCAAGGGAATCTGCTGTGACAACTAGCTTCCCATTTGGCATTATTGTTAGTTGCTTCATGCTACAGAAAAAGAAAAGAGCCAAGTTCTGGCAGTTTTGGGCCAGTAGGTTTGTGAAAAATATTGAGCTACTAACAAAGGTATTAATTATTTTATAACTAAATACTACAGCCTTCAATTTCTGATACAGAAGTGATCATTGCATACTGTTTGTTTGTCTGTGTTAGCCCCCAATGGGATGCATCAATTTAGCAGATTGCATAAGCAAGGAGGTAACTCGAGTTGCAAGGGACCTGTGTGCTCGGCCAAACACCATGGAACTGAAATTGAAGAGGTCATGTGGAACTGAAGTCAAGTAAGTTACATGTATCAGTAAATTACTACTAATAACTAAAGATGCAATTGAATGATAATTAAAATTGCCAAAATCATTAATTCCACCAAGCTGATTCCAATTTGACAAATTTGACTGAAATTCACCAAAATCGTCAAATCCATGAGCATTCACTCAGTTTGATGAAATTTCGTCAAATCTGCCATTTTCATTGCTGCGTGCATTTCTGGACATAAGTGGGAAAATGATATGATTTGACTGATGGTGTATCTCACATTCTGGATTTCCTAGACATTTGGCCGACTGCAATGGTTATTGGTAGTAAAAGTGAAAGAAAAAACATGTAAGGTAAACAAAAGCATATAGCAAGTATAAGCTGATAATTGTTTCATCAATCATCAGGTACCTCTTGGCAGCTGATACCAAGGCTGACCGTGCAACATGGATTGACAGTCTAAATGAAGCCCTCAGAGATGGCCGTGCATGGATTGTGGATGAGAAAAAACCACTCTACCCTGACTTGAGCCGTCTGCACAATCAGGATGTGTATATGTGTTCAAAGGATGCTGAATAGATTTAACAGGCAGTTCTGGTTGGAGTAGCCTTTAGTAGCTGAATGCCTCCATTGGGGATCACAGTTCTGATAAATTAAGCTTCTGTTGTCATTGTGTTTTCTAGATACACATTGTAGATGTTGTAGATAGAGCAAGATCAACTATCAATTTGAATGCTGTAGTTGGTGCTGAAGATGTAATTGCTTAATTTTGGTTTTGTAGCTAATTACATTACAATGGCAGAAAATATTGAATGCAAATTTCACCGAATTTTACAGCTTGGTACTATTAAGAGTATTTATAGAAATAAGCAGCTTGTTTTTAATCAAACTTAGCACAAGTCATTTCAGTGACTTGTTTCACTGAAAGGAGAAAGTATCATTTGTGAGGTCAGGAGAATGTAAAGACATGTGAAATGTTTATCAATAACGTAACAGGATTTTGTAATGGCACTCAAGGAAAGATGACAGTTTCAAGCCGCATGCATTAGCCTGTGTTCCTTGTGATTTTTTTCTGACTCTCAGTCAAACCAGATACAACTGTACATTGTAGGTTTGGTTGATTCCAACTTGTCAGTCAATCAACAAAGAGTTGTAGATAGAGTCTAGCCTGAATTCTCAAAAAGTAAGCGACCAGAGGAGTTGGGGTGAAATTCAGGCAAGACAGAAAAAAGTTAAAACAGATCAACATTTTTGCAAAAAGATTATTCTTTGAAGTGTGCACAAGACCACTGATTTTACTGATGATGTCACACTGACCAACAGTGGTATTAACAAGAAGGAAAATTGTGTCATCAGAAAATAAAGGAATGGTGGTATCAACTTTACTGGGACATCACAATCAGATGGGATATGTTTTGTGGGTTACCATTCAGCCATTACTTCCATCTGATTGGCCTGGTTTTACTGAACTACACATACCTAGAGCATTTAAAGCTATTTAATATAATTATACAAAGATCTGCAAATTTTAAATCACAAATTTTGTTTTTCTTAATAAACTGGTTTTCAAAGTTCGTTTTGATTATTTTTTGTTACATGCATCATAAACTTTCTAAAAGTCCTTGCCAATAATTGTTCCCTTGCCTTTTGGTTTTGCCATTGGAAAGGTCAGCCTCTTATGACTTGCACCGCTCGAAGATTACCTTCTCGCTACGTTCAAGGGAGATAAATAAGCAAAGGATTAAGGAAATGTTGCCTTGTGGCATGTCTATATACATCAGTGACATCTCTTCATTCATCTTTCCTTGCATAAGTGGCGACACTCTCTTGCACATAGCAAATATTCCCCTAACATCAAAGGAGTCAGATCTGACATTTATGAGAGATTAGTCTTTGTTAACAATGTCCTGGGGGAAGTAGGCCCAGTCCAATGGGAAAAAGCAGTGTGAACACAAGTTTATAAGAACCAGGCTCCCTCATTCCTTCTTGTAAACTTTCATTTGCACTGCTTTAGCCCTTTTGTCTTTCTCCTTTGGGACTGACACAAACTTGTTTCAAACAATTGAGATTTCTCGCAATAATAATTATAATAATGATATTTTCCTACACGAGCCTCTGTAATGCTAGCTAGTTCCAGTCTGACACAGAATACCAATATGGCCTATTCTGCAGTG
This sequence comes from Orbicella franksi, assembly GCF_964199315.1. Classification (NCBI taxonomy): domain Eukaryota; kingdom Metazoa; phylum Cnidaria; class Anthozoa; order Scleractinia; family Merulinidae; genus Orbicella; species Orbicella franksi. Next base: position 8,716,192 of record NC_138157.1, read on the forward strand.
TATGTCATCAAGTTCAGAGTCAGTACATGCAAGTCAAAAGTTTCCAGCAATTACAAACCATGTCTTAACACAAAACTAACATTTTATTGTACCCTCAAAATGCATACAGTATGAAAGCACCTTATAGAACAAACAACCCACATTTAATAGAATAATAGGCTGTATATTAACAGTGCCCCAAGCTCAATTAAAAAGATTTTGTTTCACAGAATATTACATCAATGCAAAAGTAACACCCAGAGTCCCTGCTCTGTGGCACATTGCATATTGTAGACTGCTCAATTGTGACAAGCTTCAAATGTTAAGATCAGTAGAAATTATTCTAGTTCTAGGCAATAAATAAATTATTTTTTTGAGTATATTCCAATAATTTTTCCATAACATTCAGGACACCTCTTTAGTAAAATAAACTTTGAAAAACAAAATAATTAGACGGTAAATTATTTCCTTAGTTTTCAGATCTGATAGTTTACATGTAACATATATTTTTAATATATACTTTAAATACTTAACTTGATGTATCAGTGACAGAATCTTTATTGTCCATGGTAATAATATTATAGTTTAATTAGGAAACAAGGTTCTTGGGAAATCAAAACTTTCAATCTCTCATATTTATGTCTTGTGTCAAAAGTTGATCTATACTGAAAAAGTGAACGAATTTATTGCAATTAACCTTTTACAAATTTATGTTATCTTGCTGCTAAATAATGTACGATTAAACCATGGTTATGCACATTTTTTCCTTATGTTTGCTGTCGTATGGTCATATTTTATGTGCATGCAGACATAAATATGTCCAGATTCTGGTGGCTGTGTAAACAGCATAATCGTAACTAATCATGAACACTTTCATTGAATGTAGGGATTACGATAAATAGTTTTCTGCTGTTCAAATTACATTAACAATATGTAGGAAAAAGGCACTTGTCCAGGTACACATTTCAAAATTATTGGCATATGTTTTCTACATGGGCAAAACTTTAAGTTTTTAGTCCAAAATCTGAGCAGTACACTACTAAGATGCCATACGTTAATGAATTCATGTTATCAAAAGTACGATAACTATCTGACTTAACTTGGCGTCCTGGACAAAACTCCAACATTACAAACTAATTTTACTGTCATCACAATGCTCGTAGAGACAGAAACACCAATCCCCTGCATTGTAAAGCCACTGTGTGTGTAATCCCATTTTACATGTTTTCACATCTTCTTTTCTAATATTTACATTAACTGGTTTACAACCATATGTCTGCAGTGCACATCATGCTCCTCAGGCCATGTTTACAAGGAGTACATGGAGGCAGGGTACCTCAGCCAACCACTTACTACAGGCCAGGGGGGTTAAAGTACAGTTGAACCCTGCTAATATTTTGATCTCGCAGGGGAAATGAATTTAAATTGTTCAGGAAAGCAGAGTTTGAAATAGCTGATAGTAGATGACTGAAGGGAAAATCCAAGTGAAATGGTTTTGAGTTCAAAATAACAGGGAATTCGAAAATACCTAGTTCAAATTAGCTGGGTCCAACTGTATAGCCCTCCTTTTCATGCAACTCACCTACAGGTGAGTTGGTCAGTGGGCTATCTTATGAGTGGCCGCTTAACACAACAAAAAAGATGACAGACAAACAAAACATTTTGACAGCAAGTTTTTTTATCACTCTTTCTGCTAGCTGCCGCTTTTCGGTCTCTTAAGGTGCTTTTTATATTGCACTCTACTAATTGAGCCTAGTCACCAGCGGCAGTTAAGGTGAAAAGCTGCCTTGGAATATACCGGTAATACTGCTTTAGCAGTCTTCGCACCTCGGCTAGCCAGATAATCCAGCACAAACTGTTTACATGTTAAACAGATAGCCCTCACAGAAGGATGCCTCAGGAATGTGGACAGCGGGTACCAGGCAGGCAGGCTATAATGTTTAGCATGTAAAACACTGTCAAATGCATTTTCTAAAGAAACGCATGAAAAGTTGGCTCTCCCAGGGTGCCGCGGTTAGCCAGGGAACCCTCCCTTCTTGTAAACAGGCCCTTAGATATAAATATGACTTGTCTTTACTTATAAATGTTAATTTTTTTAATGCAAAGGAAAATATTAAAACATAATATCATATTATTTTTACACTGTCTTATCTCTCTTCTAATTTCTTTTAAGTTGTTTTTCTGATGTACAAAATTACTTTTAATTAAAGGACACCACAAAATAACAATACTACAAACCAACAAAAACAAAGATGGCTATGACTGAGGAAGATTAATAAGACAGACTGCATGGAACAAACTTGAAAAAATTGGCCAATTTTTTCAACTGAAGATGCCTCACCTCTGTAAAGCCATTTTGCAGTTTTCTGAAACTCAAATTCACAAGATTTTCCACGACAGCAGTTGTCATTCTACTTCCAGTTCCATGGAATACTGATGTGCCCATCTTCATTAACATGATAATATTTGGACACTATGAGAATTGAATTGTTCAGGTCTGGGTTATCTTGCTTGCTTAATCTTTCACAGCAATCACTCATTTGAAGAGGTGAAACTGATCTATCCTTGGATAGAGAGGACAGCTGAAATTTCTCTTTGCAGATCTGAACTGCTTCCTCTTCTGTTACCAGGTTCCTACAAAAAAAGGAATAAATTAAAGTCCACAGTCAAATTTATGTACGTGAAGATAATGTTATTGACAATGATGTACTCATGTAGCCAGCTGTGATGGGACAGATTGTATCCTAAAAACAGAAATAAGAACATTTTTCCAGATGTGCACCCTGAAAGATACTTTGACACCTAAAAATAGTGGACAGGTGTTTCATTATGAGCACCCAAAGTGAGACCAGAATCCTTGATTTACACCCCTAAGTAAGACAACAAGCATTCTCGACCTTTTACCATGGGAATCCCCCCAGGACCTTAACTAGTCAGACCAAATCTGAGAGTCAGAAGGATTCTGAACGTAGCTGGTCTGCAGTTCTAATATTGAATCATTACCTTTCATTTTCAAGATGAAGATCCAAAGCTTTTTGCTTGTGCTTTAAGAGAAAATCCACAATCAGTTCTGTTGGAGTTGAAGATGGAATCCGAAACTCACCACTAAGAGACAAGCTCAGTGAATCTGCAGGACTAAAATATAATTAAAAAAGAAATTGTCAAAATGTTTTACAAAATCAAAATTAATTAAGTACTATTATTGCTAAAACCAAAAAGATTTCATAACATTTAATGTGCATGCATGACACATTACTCCTTTCTGTCAGTTATTGATTAGAATTTTTTCCTGGCCAAAGAACACTGTGGACTACCACTTTTTAGAACCACCTACGGAATGGACTTTGATAAAAAAAAAAATTAAAGATTCAAAGACACTTTTTTGCCAGCAGAAGTAAACAAAAATTTGCTTTGAATAATTGAGAGATTTGGTTTATCAAGCATTCAAAAATTCGTATTTCCACTGCGTGACAAATAAAGTTATGACATCAGTGAACAAAGCCAACCAATCTTATGGTGCAGGTTCTTGGTTTTTTCTCAGCCATTTTAGCATGTTCATCAAAGTATTCACCGAAACATACCTCAGAACTCTAATGATAAACTCTTTAAACTCTCCTGGCTGAATGGTGGTTGTAGCATCAGGTCCAAGCAGTCCTCTCTTCAGTGAAGAAACCACTCTGTACAAATGATTTAAATACTCAGTCACCGAGACAGAAGGCGACTCTTGATCAAACTTGATCCTCATGCCACCAAGTAAGGATGATAACTTTCTCTCCCATAGTGGCACTTCATTGACTAGAACATCATAGTCTTCCAACGAACTAAAAAGCTGCAACAAGAACATTAATATGCATCGAGTTATTTACTTCTCAGTTACATTGGGTGGGGCCTGGGGGGCTAGGTAGAGAGTAACACTGTGGAGACAAAGGGTTTTGCCCCAAAACAAGATACAACAACCCTGGGCAAGGATTGGAATCCAGATCACTGTATGTGGAGTTCAGCTCATTAAATACTATGCCATTTTGTATTGTTCCAGAAAATATCCCCTCCCACAAAGGGTTTTTGTTATTGAACCCCTCAACCCTGCTCAAATCCTTCTGGAAAGTTCAGTCTTGGTACACACTCCACAAAAAGTTTGGCTTTTGAGAAACCTTTTCCCTACAGTTAGAATTTCCAAATTTATACCCCTCCTTGGATGGGTTAATGGGAATTTATTGGGGCCACACTTCAAAGTACCCTCAACCTAATACTGACAGTAGACAGTAGTCGTTTAAAATACACATAATTGAAAAATTAATTTAACACAAATTAAATATTAAATGTGTCTCTCAGAGGGAGTTTTAATAAAAAATAAAGATGCATAAAAGTGTCATACTGGCTGCTAGACATACCGATAACCAAAATTCTGGAACATCTTGGGTATTCAACATTACATTCCCACAAGGATCCACTCCAGTCCAGTCTGCAAACACAACTGTCCGTCCCTTGAGACTACTCATTTCAGACTGCTTTGAGTAGCAAAGATTCAAAAAGTTCTTCAAGGAGCCATGATAGGATGAGTGACACCAGCCACTGATAGACTTCAGCTTCTTTAATTTTAGTTTTTGGCAAATTTTTTCAGACAAGAGGATGTTTTCCTTCCAAAGCATTTTACTGCTTTCTTGTTTGTCCTTTGCATCTTTGATGTTCTTGTTTAGGAATTCCTTTAAAGACAGCCTTGCATTTCGCTGCAGTTGGGCAAGGTCCACAGGAGTTTCCCTGTCACTGAACTGTCGATAGACATGCATCCAGTGATGCGGAGCATCATAAGGCAATGCAACGGATACTTTTGGTTTTTTACTGTTCTCATGGAGAGTCACCAAATCTTCCAACATGCCACAGGTCTTCAAAATGTGGCTAATGGTGAAGTGAACATCCCGTGAAAATAGTGAAACTCTAACCGTCTTGAAGAGATCCAATCCTGCCCAAAAAATGATCAAAATTAGATCATTAAAATCTTACAAACACTGTAAAAATATCATGGTAAACATCTTTGATGATCTTTAAAATACTACATGTATCCTTCAATCAAGTCCTGTCTCGCAATAATAAATATTGATAAAGATTCCATGGCACTAAGCTGATTCAGAAGTTGCAAGCCAACACAATACTGCTGGAGCTTGTTCCTGTCTTTGTAACATGAAAATACTAGGAGTATTGCCACTCCTCTCCACCTCACTCCCCTGGATGAGACTCTATACTTTTGCCATTTTAAGCCCCATGGCATTTGGTCTGGTTCTTGACAGACTGTATCGTCAATTTGGTGGTTTAAGGATTTTAACCCTCGAACCACCAGTTGAAAATTCATGATTCAGTCTGGAGAGAGTGAGACACTGTAAGAGCTCAATGTCACCCTGCCCATGAACACAACACATTATGGCTTGAGCAGCATTTGAACAGAGGTTGCTTGATCACAAGTCTCACACACTCACCATTACAACATACCACAACTTCTACCCACACGTGTACGGAAGTACAAATGTCTTTTTTATGAAAACAATTATCCATGTACGAAGGTTAAATGAAGACAACAGCTGAAACACGAGTTGTTTGCAATATACATGTATAGTTTTTGTTAACTACATGTACACTGTTTGGCTTACCCTCTTCTTGTTCTGAACCATTTTTCAAGTAAAACATCAAGTGAGTTGGATTGACAGGGTTTTTCTTCTGAAGGTCTTCCAGGTAAGAGTTTAACCTCTTCAAGGAATCTTCATTTATTGACTGTATATCAAAGCAAACAATTGCAAAATGAAAAAGATGTCAAAATTTTAAGTCAGACCCTTTTCTGGATACAAAACAGATCTTTCAATATACAAAGTCCTGTATACATGGTTAATTTCTGAAAAAATCTGACACTAAATCTCCAACCTGAATTGGTAAAACTGAGAACAGTTTGCTAAATAAATGATTGTGCAGTTCCAGAAACCAACCTAAGGAGGGTTATTGGAAATAAGCCACTTTCGATATATTAAAATTCAGCTTGATAGTAAGGCCTAGAGGACACAAACAAAAGCAATGAATAAACATGGTCATTCAATTTCCTTTATTTGTGTCCTCTAAGCCTCACTGCCAAGCTGAATTTTAATATATCGAAAGTGGTCTATTACAAGGGAGAGTGGGGGTTAAAAAACCAACATATTTAACAGAAAATGTTAGACAGGTATGAACCGAAACTGGAATTCCCTGCATGGGAGAGGTGTGGATACTTTCTGGAACAACAAAATCAATGGTTCATGTACATGGTTCCATTAGACATCAACTTATAAGTTGACAGAGCTCTAAGGCCCAGTTCATTTGTCACATTTCTGCTGTGTCAAATTCAATTCAATTAAGTGTAGCAGAAATGCGACTGTGGATTCATACATCGCGCTTGTGTCGCACTTAATTCAGAATTTACACTGTCGCGTATGTCGGCCAGCAGAAAATGTTTTAAACATAGAGTATTCAATATGGCTGACAAAAATACTGAGCAACGAAGGACTTAAATTTTGCGAAAAATTGTCCGCCAATGGAACGAGAAGGAGAAGGCTGACAATGGAGCAGTATGTGCTGCAATACATTCAGGTTGCTTCGGGTCGAGAATGGCCAAGTTTCGTCTTTTTCTTTGGCAGGAAAACATTTACGCATGCTCAATACATTAACATAATGTATGCATTAGATTCGACATGGCAGAAATTCAACATTTGAATCAATGTTGCATTTCTGTCAGATAATGCGACGAGACCAGTTGAACGTGCGGCAGAAATGCGGCAGCCAATTCAAACGTTGAATTTCTGTCAAATTTAATTTGTTGAATTGAATTCGACACCGCATAAATGCGATGAACAAACCAGGCCTAACTAGTTCTTGGAGCTCAAGGAAACCACAGCATTGTACTTTCTCTTGATTGTCAATTATGGTGCTTTGAAAAAGTTGCTCTACATTAACATGCATATCATTGTAACTACCTAATTCTGGTATATCATTTCTGTGACCGTCATTAGAGGGTATTGAAAGTTATGGTGCACAAAGTCACAGTCCATCATCCTTCAATGTTGAGTGGTACTCTAATCCTTTTTGTCATACACCCTCAGGTTGTTCAGTTTCTTGCGACAAGATTGGAGAAAGCAAGTAGGAAACTATTTACTTATCGCCCTTTACTCCTGTCGGCTCTAGCTAATTTACATGTATAAGGGTAGCAATAAAGTTACTCTCACAAGTAGGAAATTAAGACTAAGATAATCATCAATTATCTCATAATTACCCAGCAACAGCCTCGCCAAATATGAATTTTTGAGAGAAAGGATACCAGCTGATAGTTAATGATATTATATTGGTACTTTAAATTCTGTCCTTCTCATCACATGACTCTTTGATTTAACTATTGTATTGAAAAAACTATAGAAAATTTAACTAAACATTCTTACTCGCTGCAGCGGATACTGGCCAAACAGGTCAGGATGAACAGCAAAATAAAACGGTTTAAGGGCTGCTTTGGTTTGCGCACTCGACAGGTGTCGGGACAACACACACCAGGTAGACCGCTTCAAGCTAAAACAAACATGTCAAAGTTAATAAAGATAGTTACTTTCTTTTCGTTTAGTTGCTGTTTTTCTTGTTGTTGTTTTTTTTTCAGGGGAGAATTTATCATTTGAAGTGGAAATCAGTTGCTAAGTGCTTGCCTACATGTATAAGCATCAAGCCCCTTCACTCATGTTGAACATCTGTTTCTGACCCCATTATATTCTTTTGTTGTCAGAGAAAGTCCCGAAATTTGATAAAAAATATATATTAACGTCAATGCATGTGGGAGTCAATCAAGGATTATTCTCTAGAAAACACCTCGGTCAAAATGTAACTTAAAATTCAAGGCTGGTTTTATTGCCAGTAGAAAGGCTGATCTTGCACATTGTTTGGTAGTGACAAATATTTTGACACACTTTATGTTTTCTGGGTTACATATTAAAGGTCAGTAAACAACTCGCTGAAAATGGAGTTGTCTCCTTTTGATATCTATAGAATCAACAATAAATCCAATTTGTAAGTTCTAGAATTCAAAATATAAACACAGCCAAATGAATTTTCTCTGACGTAGACAGTTGAAGTTTCTGTACCACACATAAATTTTTTAAAGGCTGTAATGACCTATAGAGAAACTACTTGAGAAAATTTCGTCAAGTAAGCCATGGATACTCTTGTCTACCTCGAGTTTATCAGATTTAATTGAACTCGCTTTTCACAGCTAAATCTCGAAACTTATACACTCAATCGAATTTTCACTCGTCTATATCAAACTTATCATTGGCAAAGCTTTCACAGCTCCGTTTTAACTTTCTGATTCACAGAAAAACTTCTGACAAATCCTAAGCTTTCTCATCAGCTTAGATATCGTGTCAGAAATTCTAGTATAACAGGTAGTCTTCCTGTAAAAGCTGAAAAGCAGTTTGAACAATTCTCATCTCTGCAGATACAATATTAGTTTAACTTAATGCTTACCTGAGTCTACGTGCTCCACAAAGCATTTTGCTGTTGATACCGTCCTTGCGTGCAGTTCGAACAGTGCCGTGAACGAAAATCACTCACACAACCGACCTGATCTGTAAAAAGCTCGTTTTGAACTGCGTTGTGCTGGACGCCACTTTGTAAACACCACGATCCAATCACGTGTAACTCAAAACCGGTTTTGAATAAATCCTCTTTTTCCACGAAACGAACACGTGTACCCACTCAGCGGCGCGGAGAAATTCATCCTGCGACACAGTATAGTAAATATTTGTGTAGCTTCTTTGTTCCAAGGTAACCACTGTTAAACTTTGTTAGCATAAGGAAAACGGCGCCATTTGTTGCTTCCAGTAGAATAATCTCGTTATCTGTCGTGATCATGCAACACGCTGAGGGAATTGTCGAAAAAAACTCGCGCGCACGCCGCGACCAAAGCTTCTTTTCTCCCTCCCCTCCACAGTCAGTCAACTGACCCTTACAAAGAATTGAGAGGGTCACAGCTTTTTCGAGCTATGCCAAATTTTCACGAGAGTTTGCAAAATTGTATTTCCTTTTTCAATTTCTATTTTGAAACAAACGGGTCAAGATAATTTCTCATATTTTCCATCAACGCGAGCTGTATCGTTGAAACTCGTCACTACATTTTAATATTCATTCTCAGTTGTACAAAGTAAGCAAAAGTTTGAAATGAATTGAATCGCATTTAAATGTTTAACCGATGGAATTTTAAACAGCAACCGATAGTGAGTTTTAACTTTTCATGTATTGAATATATTAAGGTAACTACAAAACCAAAATAGTTTGTGGTCCCAGACTGTTTGGGTTATTTCTGATACCAGCGGCCTTCGTTATTGTAAAATACTTCATATTTTGACTTTGCGAATTTTAAAAATTCTGTTTCTAAAAAGCGACAATTAAACGAGCTAGCGTCAGCAAGACAACGAAAACAAATGAAATATTTACAGTTTTGCAGGGCCAGGGGACGCGATCAAGTCAGTGTCAACAGGGTGGACACGAATAACAGGTTAAAAAGTGTGAATTTTATATATTATTTATAACTAAATATGTTCTTTCCCCGTCATGGAAACTATCATAGGGAAAACTAGTCAGGAAAACATTCTGATCTCGTCGCAAAAAAAAAATCGGATGTTCTAGCGCTGCCGGTCTGGGGACGAGTCTCGTCACGCAACATTCGATGAGCGTTGCGTCGTGACTGAGGTGAGGCCCCAACTGACCAGCACTCTATAGACGCTTTTATTTTTTGCGTCAAATTTTAATATTTAACAGCTAACAAATTCTGAAGAACTTGAACAGAGTTAGCGCTGTGAGAGTACAAACGTACAAATTTGGATGACAATCAGGGATTAGATTTAAATTATCGCCGCAGTTTTTTTTCTTTTTTGTCCCTGAGAAAAACATTTTTTTCCGATTTCAAGTTTTTCCGACAAAAGATTGATGTTGTTAAGTGGCCCTCCGTCTCCATCAAACCGCCTCTTCCTGCAGGCGTTCATTTACTTGGGGCGCAGTGAGAAAAAACGGAGGAGCAAAATAAGGAGAAAGAGGCCATGCATGAGGAGCGAACAACCCAACTAACTGAACACATGGAAGAGGCTAAAATATAAAACTCAACAATCAACAGTTAGCAAGTAACATTACACTACTGGATGTCAGGAGCCCATTACTAGGAGCGTGCAACTACCCCATATAGACCTATCTACTTTTAGTTTGAATTTACCGCGGGCAGGAACCTCGGTGGGCAACAACAAGCCGGGACTTAATGTTTAACTGACGTCATCATTTCACCGGAAGATTAAAAAGAAAAAACAACCTGAGGTGGCCAGTTTTTTTCCTACCGATGAGCGCTCATGTAAACCGGAACTGACCTATTTCGCGGGAAAAGAATCCCAAAAATAGACCGCAGTAAAAATGCCATGACATAGTATGGCTTAGTATGGGAGTTGCACTCTTCCAGTGATGGACTCTTGTGGATGCCGAATTATCGAGAACTACAAAGTACGATGTCGACAACTGTAAAGTTGGACGTCAAAGGGAGACTATCATGGCGATTTTGCGACATTTTTGGTCAAATTAGCGCTAAATTATGACTAAATATCTTCCCTCATACAGGAAAGGCTTTAAGAACACCAAGCTGAAGACATATTTTAATGTATGAATTGTTAAAGGAAAGCAAAATATAATTGTTGCAGCACTTTTGTAGCACATAATCAGAATTTCACAGAATTTGAAAAAGTCTGTTACACTTTTTCATTTTGGCATCACATCTTTGTACAAGGAAGTCTCAGTGTATCACTCTTCGATAGCTCCAACGGTGCAATAATGTAATATAAGTTTGAACATATTAAACTGGACTATCACGTTATCATTTATATTTCCATCCTTAAAATATGCAGTGGACTTATATATTGTTTTAAACACAACTAGACTATTATATGTGTCATAATATATGTTTCAAACCATAAAATGTGTCTTCAAAGTTGTTTACGCATCACACCTAAAACTTCTCAAACGCTAAGCCCGAACATGTTTGAAACGCAGAATTCCTTCCGTAAGAAATCCCATTGATAAAATAATAAGAAGCCCTCCCTCCCTCCCCACCCACAATCCCAAAAAAAAGTCCACCAAGGAAACTTCAGAGTGAGGTGATTAGTTAACAAAGGTCACTTTATTTAGTCAAGGTAAAAGTACCTCATAATAAATATAAAATAATGTTATTGTCTAACACTTTTTTAAGGAGGTAGTGAAAAAGGAAATAGATATCTGAAAATATTGAGATCGAGATACAATTGACTACAGCGAAACCTCTTATTAAGCGGGCACCCTCGGGACCTTCCCAGGTGTCTGCCTAATAGAGGGTGTCCGCTTAATAAAGGTTTATAACAATTGCGCAGCGCTTGTTAACAATTAACAAGGGTACGTTTAATCGACTATTTCAAGGACGTAATCCAATGCCACACTGTCAATTCAGTCCGGTGTCCGCTTAATAGACGTTTTTAACGATAGTAATCGTATCTATTACAAAATCCTCGATCGTGATTGGTTCTCCGCGCGCGCATTTGTCACGTAATCAGCACGCGATCACGTGGGTGTCCAATTACAGGTATCCAATTTGAACTTTTTGTAATTGGATACCTGTAATTGGATACCCAAGTGATTCGCACGTCAATTACGCGCGCTTTAATGGCTTCCTTCGCGATGTTTCCTACAGTTGTCAAAACTTATGAAAAGCGAAACAGACGTTTTCGCTCAAATGTTCAACTCAACAATTAAGAGTTCGCAAGTAACATTATCAGTACTGGATGCCAGGAGCTCATCACTAGCAGCGTGCAACTACCCCATGGCGTTTTCACAGACCTATCTACTTTTAGTTTGAATTTACCGCGAGCAGGAACCTCAGTGAGCAATAACAAGCACGGACTTAATTTTTAACTTTTCAGGTGTCCGCTTAATTGGGCGTCCGCTTAATGAAGGTTTCACTGTAACTAAAAAAAATGAGCTTTACCGTCATAAAGTATTTTCCAGCACGCTCACCATTTTTATGAAGGGAGAGTTCGTTTCGGCTGGAAATCGAATGGGGCAGCTCTTGTAAGCGGAATATTAATGTTCTGTTAAATATATAATACGATTAGCTATCAGTGTTCTTCATAAAGGAAGGACTATACAATGTATGTCAGAAAATCCTGTGTCTGCAAACGTTGAATCGACATGATATTACGGAAGCTAACGTCCCACGGTAAAACAGAATTTTGATTTCTTTTTTTTTTTTCTTTTTCGGTGTTGTTTGGTTTTATGCAGCAATAATCAGTACCAAATCTTCCGTTTCATTTTCCTGTCGACTGTTCCACTAGAATTTGTTGTCAAATTGTCACTGAACTTAACTCGATACAAATTCAACGCTCTCCTTTTAACAGGAGAACTCAGCCTAAAGACCATACTGTCCCTTTGGAAAACAATGCTCACATGCAGTCATTTTCTTCAGTGAAAAGACTCATTTAAACATCAATCTCGTTAATCACGACCAAATTGAGTCTAACGTAGTAGCCCCGTTGCGGATAAACAAGTTTTCCGTGTGCTCTTATGTTTTGACTGTAGACATGAAAGATTTACTGACAGATACTCCTTCCTTTATCAAGTAAACATAAATTTCTAATAGCTTTTATCATAGCTTTTACATCTATTTATTTTTAATAATTTTTACATCTTTTACTAAGATTACAATTAATTGGTTGCTAAAAAACCATTTTTATGCAGGGACTAATAACGATACTACTTACTACTACAAGCTTCGTTTGGAGTTATTTGACATCTTTTCCTTGTTCTATGAAATTCCTTGCATTGATATTACTTCTAGCAATACATTCTCAATTCAATTTGATTTTCAATTTGCTATTGAGTTTATCAGACATTCCTGGCTTTTTCTATTTCTTCGTTACTTAGACAGGGTAAAAATTTGATTAGTTCTCTGACTCCTTCCTCAACTGATATAGTAGCGTGATATCCAAGAGATCTGACCTTTTTATAGGAGACTTGATAATCTCTCTTATCTTTGTCTTCTCCATTACTAGATTCTGTAATATGGCACTCCGGCACGCACCGCTGGATAATACAGGCCACATCAGACTTAGACAAGTTCATATTCTCGTCACCCACGTTAAAAGCCTGTCCCGCCATCTTCTTGTAGTTTTCCACCGCGAAGACAAACGCTCTGGCAGCGTCTTTCACGTGCAAGAAAGTGCGACGAAACTCCCCCTGATACAGATCAAATTGGCGAAGCCTTAGAGCTTTGTCGGTGAGATCATTTACCAAGAGATCAAGCCTGAGCCGGGGGGACACACCGAACACCGTTGCCAAGCGAAGAGCTACTCCACCCGCGTCCAGCACGATTTTTTCACCCTCAGCTTTTGTTCGTCCGTACAATGTAAGCGGCGAGATGTGTGTTTCTTCATCACAGACGCCATTCTGAACAGCTCCATAGCACGAACCAGTGGATGCGTACACCAGCTGCTGACCAGGCAACATATTCTCTACAATATTCCTGGTACCCAGTACGTTTACCTACAAGGACATAAAGCACATTCATTATACAGTCGAACCTCGGGTTGAGACCACCTCTCGTAAGCGACCGCCTCTTCGGCTCAACGACCAGTTTTCCAAAATACCAATAGTTTCCAAGTCAAACCACTATATTTGCGACCACTTTTAGAGCTAAACGTTTGAAAGTTTCCTAGGGACCTTTTAATTTTAAAGAAGAAATATAGCAGAACTATAATGTCTTGAAGTATAGTATTTTTCATCGAACAACTGACATGTGGAATCGACTACCTTCAGACATTGGTTGCTCTGATAATGTAAATATTTTTAAGTCTAAATTTCTTAGTGATTGTTGAGTATTTTTTCCATATCTTAATGTATTCTTCGAATTTATCATGTTTTTTGTGTACTTATATTAGTTCGTAGGTGATCTGTTTATATATGGGGTTTAGGACTCCTTTACAGATTATCCTTTGGCCTTTAAACCATGGATTGTAATAAATAAATAAATAAATAATTAATAAATAAATAAATGAATGAATAAATTTTCTTTTGTTTTTAACTTCCGGTAAACGACCATTTGACAGATAATAGAGCGTAAATGGGATAATATGTTGTTGCAACATTTTCGCATAACTGGTAGTACAAGAGACGGAAATTTCTCAAATGGAAGACAGTTTTATTCGCGAAATTAAGTTTAAAACATTTCAAACATGGGATAAGTCTCTGCAGTTACCATATTCTAATAAGGCAAAATTTTGACCCAATATGGTCTAAGCTCTCGTAAGTGACCACCTCCCGTAAGCGACCACCTAGGCATTTTGGTTCGACGGTAGTTAATTATATTCAGGCGGCTGTAAAATAGGCCTCACAGAAAAACTGTCATATTTCTCCCCATAAAATAATAAAATAGCTAGTCAGTGCAGAATTCGACGAAAATTCTTGTTCCTATTTTGCACAAATAATTACACGTTCTTCTTCAGGTTACTTTTTCGTAACCACCCCGATAAAGAACAGTTGTTACGTGTTTCATCCCTAAGGTAGACGTTCCAAAATCGATCAAATAGCAGAATGTAACGGCTAAGGAAATTGAAAATCAGTGAAACTCTACTTAATAATCTTCTTAAGCTCATCAATAACTCATCATGTTTAAAAAACTCATACAATTTGGATATCTGATCGTCATTAGCATAGATTTCTACGATTATATTTCTCCGTTTTCTCCTTCGTTTTAGTTTCGATTGGGAAGATATATCAAGCACTCAAAACAGTGTTTGACCACATTTCCAAACACCTCGAAGTTCGTAGAAAACACTCAGCAGCCCGTAGTATTTTCAACTCTCTTCTCGGTGTTTTTGAAATGTGGTCAAACACGGTCTGTCGTATTTGATATTTTTCAATGACAACATTGCAATGTGTACAACATGAAATACCGCAAATTACTAATGAAAACTTGTTAAGATCAAGGGGCTCAAACGCGGAAAATACACGAATAAAATAGTTCGAAAACGCTACAGAGATTTTTTTTCTGTCCATCAACCCTTTTTGCCGCTAAAGGAAGGTCTGGATGATGGTGCTTGTAGTTATAACTTACATTTTCCGCATTATCTCGGCGATCAGTTAAAATTTCAGCCCACTGATTTCCCAGCTATCACTGAGCTAATTTTGCAGATCTCATATATCTCAGCTGTCATTTCAAACCTTATCATTTTTCAACTGGCAATAAACATTTTGAACAATTCTCAGCAATACGTTAAACACCGCCTAGACCCTCTTAAAAACTTTGTAACAAGGTCAAATAGTTACGCTAGGTGATTCCTCTAGCCCAATAGCAGATCATGGCCTCTTGTCTAGCCACAAGTGTTATCACAGGTGTTTTGTCAATATATTTGGGCTCATACCTCCACGGCCTTATCCTGAAACTTCTCACAGGCAGGGTAGCCAACAATGGCAGCAAGATGAATGATAGCATCGCAGTCTAACATGTGTTTAGCCAGGAGGTCCTTGTCTAGGATGTCTCCACGGACAATCTCCAGGCGTGGATTAGCAGCATGGGGTAGAAGGGGTATTGCTCCCCACTGGAACTTATCATAAACCACGACGTCGTGACCATTGTGGAGTAACAGGGGTACCAAAGTTGATCCAAGGTAGCCGGCACCACCCGTAACCAGCACTCGCTTTGGGAAAGCACAATTTCCATTGATTTCCATGTTATTATCGTACGCCCTTATCTAAAGTAAAAATAATAAAAGCCTACAATTGAAATAGTGGCAACGGGGATCACGGGCAATTACATAACAAAACAAAACTCATTAAAAGAACTGGAGCGATTTCCCGGCGTATGCCTCTGAAATGACAAAACAACAAACGAACTAGACTGAAACAAATTGATTGGTTGATATTAGGCGAACTTTGCTTCGTTTAGCCAGAAAACGCGCGAAGCAAAGCCTACGGATTGAGAGTATGCATCAGTACAGTCACTCACTTTTCAACATTCTGATTGTTCAATCGAGTGAAAAAGCCTCTCTCACTCTCTGTCTCCCTCTCTCTCTCTCTCTCGACTCTGTCAGTTACTGGCAGACGAAATAAATCGAACACTTCTTCAAAGAAGTACGAAAATCGCTCTAACTGAGTCCTAAGCGGTGATCAGGTTTTCTTTTTCTCCTCGCGGCGACGTCTTAATCGCAAGTTGCCTAAGAACACGTGAGCTACCATGTGTTACTTCCTCAAACGTTCTTATTTCAATTTAATTTGCATACCTATCATATAAACAAGTAATTTGGACGATCCAATTACGCAACAACTACTTTGAAAAAACAAAATTGACTACTGCTGATGCCAAATACCCAACTGAAATAAGTCAAAACCACCCAAAAAAGAACTCTCAGGCTGCCAAATTGGGAAGTTAGGTCTAACAATGGCTTTTCTAAGAATTTTTCACTCACTTATTTCCATATTAGACGTGGCGTTGTCATATTTACACGACAACCGTAACGGTTGCATGGCATGCTAAAGTAACGCAACAACTCTAAGTCTCGTTAACAAAGGTTAAAATCGCAGAAATTACTTTAACTCATTCCGAAACGTTTAAACAGAAATCAGTTTTCTTTAAGCAAGATTTTCTGTTCTATTTAGATAAATGAACACGTCGAAAATACCCATCCAACAGAATGTTATGCTTGGCTGAATCAGCCCTTTGTTACAGTACAGTATTCGTATCCAGGACAAATATTTCTTTCCTTATTTACTTTACAGACTTCACAGTGTGCAAAATGAAATTAAAAAACAAAGAAAATGTTTCGAAAGTTTGACAAAATATTTAAGACACAGTCGAGAGGCGAAAAGAACGATGCTTAATAATGACATAGTTACGATTACAAACCGAAAGTTGTGCTATGAGAGATGATATTGGGTCAATGTGTTCGAACCAAGCCCTGGAAATTCCTTACCCGTCCGTTTTCAGAGGTTCTCAAAGGCCAGTCGAGTTTTCTTGCAGCTCTCCGCTAAGAAATGTTATACAGAGCTTCTTAACAGGCGCAGCACCCTGTTTGAATAACCGCTGTATTTGAATAATATATGATGCTTCATATATGTTTTTATTCCGTGACATCAGCTGGGCAGCTGTGCCGCTTGACACTCGAGCAGCCGAGTACTACATACGGCCTATTGTTCTTATCCTGGCGAATGTCGGCAGCGAAACAAATGTTTATAATAGCTGATGTAAAGGTTGGTGTCAGTTTGTTAAAATTCATACACCCTGGTGTAAGGTAGGCGAGGCAATTTTCCCTTTCGTAAACGGTCGATGCCATTTATAATGATCGATACCACATACCCAGCGAAGTCAATCGAACTCAATCGAACTGAAATTCAATCGAACTCAATCTAGATTGCTGGCAGCCGATTCTTTTCGTCTTGGGTTCTGACGAATGTTTATCTGTGAACACGAATACATAAGGGCGGTACGGACGAAAAGGGGTTGGAGAAAAGCCAGAAAAAAACGGCTGTGAACTCTTTTGAAAATTTCAAACCCTCCGTCAGCCCAGCAATGGAGTACCTGATGGCCAATTTGTATTCAATGGCAGACAAAAGACAGATTTGTAAAGATACCCATGTCTCATCTCAATCCCTTCAAGTCTGAAATATCTCGCCTCATAATCCCCCGCTTCATTTCAAAAGAAAAACAATAAACAGTTTAGAAAAATTACTGTGTCGAACATAATCGAACTCAATCCGCGGATTAGGTTTGATTGAGTTCGATCTGATTGAGTTCAACTGAGTTTGATTGAGTTTGATTGCCTTTGCTTTTCCAAGGTACGATTAACTATGCCGGGCATATAGCCTAATAGTTGACAAGGCAACAGTTCAGGCCATCTATAACCGTCGTTTTCATTGCCGCGCTCTTGACGAATGGAAATCGCGTGATATTCGCTCAATTTTCCTGTGTAAAATGGGGTACGACTTCCAAGCGCGTGTCTTAGCCTCTTTCTAACGTTCGAAATTTTTTGCAAGTAATGTAGCCGGTTAATTCTGCCGGCTGCCTGCTGTTAGGGACAACGGTCGGCTTCTTCAGGCGGTGTTGGACACGACTCGTAAAGCCTACCGGAAGAGAGAAAGTTTTTTTTTCGATCGAGCTCATTTTCATCTGATCGCCGAACGGCAAACATCTCCGTGCGCTGAAAATGATATGGAAAAATGAGGGCCACTAGAACTAAAGAGAACGCGGAAAATAAAATCGTAAAAATCTATGCTAATTACCGTAAGATCAGATATGCAAACACCGTCAGGGTCATAATTTCCTTTGTTTAAACTTGATGA
Source organism: Orbicella franksi (assembly GCF_964199315.1). NCBI lineage: Eukaryota > Metazoa > Cnidaria > Anthozoa > Scleractinia > Merulinidae > Orbicella > Orbicella franksi. Next base: position 8,734,558 of record NC_138157.1, read on the forward strand.
ATTAGAAAGAAGTTTGATATAAGTAAATGTGAGTTCAAAAAAGTGATCATGTATCCATGTCAACATAGATTGATTTCTATTGACCAGTTTTGATACAAAAAAATGCTTACCTGTGATTGAGACTTTGCAAATAACTGGCCTAGATATTAAACTAGCCGCTCCTAGAAAAGGATCGTTTTATGTTCTTGATGAGCGCAGAAATCGGTTGAGAAATGACAACCTACTCTCAACACGCATCGACAAATGTGTCCGCCATAGCTCCGGGCGAGACGACAAGTGATTGGTCGAATACGCGAACCGTGTCCAATCCCCTCTGTTCTTAACAATATTTGCCTTCCACGTTCGTAAGTCTTTCTGTTACTTGTTAAAGTCGCTGAACAATGATTTCCGTTATGGTCAAAGCTGCAGTAAAGTTCTTGCCGTTGCCGTCAGCGCTTGATTCGATTTCTTTGTCACCCGCTTCGTAATTCTCTTGCCGTCAGGAGAAACAGCTTCCAAACCACCTCTGCTTCTGGTTGTTCGTTTCAATTTGCTAGGCAGTAAAGAGTTCAGCCATGCAATGAAGGAGACGCTAGAAATGTATATTTCGACATTCAAACGAAGCGGAGCGAGGGAAAACACGTCTTCACTCTTCCATTATCGGTCCGGACCCTCTATATCCCTATGCCATGGTTTTTCGTTTTACTCTATTTTTAAACTAAGCTTACTTAATATCTTTTTTGATTTCAGTAGGTACATATAGGCAAGCTGAAAATCCAATTTTTTTGCCTATGCTCCAAAATATCATGCCTGAATAATACAGTAATACAATATACGTCACATTACCGATCAAAAAGATATGAGCATATATCAAACAAACTCAGAAAACAAATCTTTGGCACAAATTACCGGACGACGCAGCTGTGTACCAATGTATATTCCTGCTTTCTCTTACACAACTTATCTAACTTTAGTATTGTATTCCTGATGAAAATATAAACAATGTGGAGCCGGTTTCTAGCCTCGATCGACAAACAAGCTCAGCCGTTTGGTATTTCTGGTATTACTACTACAAGGTTTTCATGTACAGAGGCTAAAGCACTAAAAGCCGAGTACATTGATAAGAAACTTACCCAAAATCTCCGATATATTCTTGTCCCTTGAATAAGAGCTCAGTTGCCCGTGAAAGTGTGGGCGGCAAAGCTGACTCATCCAATGTGCTTTGCTATTTAATTGACAATTCCATCCTTAGTAAGACCTTTGTCGGTATCATGATGACGTCAGAGGCCGTGAAGCTTCAAAATTCCCTACCTACTGTTTTGCGTTCTCATTTATTTTTTCGTTAAATACAACAACGAGCCTAATATTTGCCATGTCATCACGGAAGGTTACTAAGGTTACATTTTGTTCAGTAGTTTCAACTATCTGGCTCCTTGTAGGAAACCTTGCTAAAGATCAGCGGTCATTGATGGCCTACAGTAAATTTGCCTTTCCGGAATTGTAAAACGTCTCGTCCCCAGTTGTCGGTGGCCGTGTGTATGCATCAATAAAGCCTGCGCATGTTCTATAAAACTCGATAACTGAGCGTGATTTCTTGATGCCTTCATTTACTCAACTGTGTTTGACGTCTTATTATTGTATAAGTAATACTTAGGTAAGGCGAAGAAAATATTTGGCAAGGCGTGACAATTCTAAGAGAGAGCCAAAGCAAGAGGGTTCGAGCCCCAGACCGGACCAACACTCAGGGTCTTAAAATAACTGATGAGAATGTGCTGCCGTTGTAAATTACATCTGCAAATGGTTAGACGCTCAAGTTCTCTCGGATAAGGACTATGTAAACCGTACGTCCTGTCCTGCATCTTCATTGTTACATGGCTAGCAGGGGACGTTAAAGAACCCACACGCTTATCGCAGACTGAAAGTAGGGCATGGAGTTTCCCGCCGTTATGGACTGGCCTTATCTCACGGGTTAGTGCTTTACACAGGGTTAACATCAGTTGCGCCTTTCCCCCGTGGACAGAATTGATTGATTGATTGATTGATTGTCCGAGAAAATATGTCTACAAGGAACTCCTACAAAGCCAAGCAACACAAGTTACTGAGGCAAGAATTAAACGCAACTGAGTAAGACAAGGAACTGAAGAAAGCAGACAAGAAACTCCAGCCAGATAACACAAGAAAACTCAAGTAAGGCAAGCAACTCAAGTGAATGAAACTCAAGAAAGACAGGAGGACAATCAACAAAGTCAACTGATTTGACATTCAAGTCGTTGATGTCGTTGATGTTTCTACCTTGAAAAATTTCTACTTTGAAAATTTCCTTATAATACTCACTTTGGAGGGTGGTTGGTTGCATCTTTGATATGCCTTAATGTGACTGCGCGATGTAGTTAGTGAGTTCATGTGCGCCATGACATCATTTGGCTGTGTGACTGCGCGATGCGGTTCCAGTCAAAGACCCACATTTCACCCTTGCTCACCATAGAGTCTCCAGTAGCTCAGTGGAGGATCACGGAGGGTCGTGGGTTCAAATCCCATCTGGAACTCGGATTTTTTTCCGAGTTGATGTTTCTACCTTGAAAAATTTCTACTTTGAAAATTTCGTTATAATACTCAAATAATAAGAGCAAACCAAAATAAGAGAACGAGTAAGTAAATAAGTAAGTAAGTAAGTAAGTACGACAATAAACTTCAGGAAAACAGTGCATATGGTGCAAGCAGGAAGGAAGGCATATAGTAGTTATAGCTATTTTAGGTTGTGTGTTTACACGACGCAATGAAAACTGGTGATAAACTGCCTGCAATACAACTGAATATAAAAACAGTTGTAATCATGAAATTTTCATTCTTTTTCGGTGTTCAACACTTACGCCCCCGTCAACACGTATCCGGATATTTTTGAATCCGCAACTTTTTCTTTCCGGATTCAAAAATTCCCCCGTCCCTACGTAGCAAAAATATTCGGATTCGCTGCCGAATTTGCCGGATGCGTGTGGACGGAAGCCGTTTCCGGAAAGAAAAAGTTGCGGATTCAAAAATATCCGGATACCTGTGGACGGGGCCTTAAAAGGACTAACCACGATAACCGCTGACCAATACATTTCTAAACTTCTCATGTTTCTTAAACACAAATTAACAATTTAAATCATATATTGAAAATGTTCGCTCTTGGCAAGTCACGCCACTGCATTTTCGCCGCGTGGTTCACACCCGATAAACAAAAAGAAGAACAAACGGCTTTTGGATTTCTTGTACTTGTGCTTTCGCTGATGTCACAGTGTTTCCTGTCGTGGAAAACATAAGAAGAGTAACGAAACTGTTCTTCGCTCGCGTGTTTGATTATGCAATCAATCCGGGAATCAGATATCGGCTTTTGTCGATAGTAATGTTATTGTGTTTTGAATGCATTGTCTTTCAGGTAACCATTAGAGTCAGTCAATCGGGTGTCGAACTTTAAATCAGTGTCTTTTAAGCAACACTAGAAAAAATAAAATTCAACTTCTCGATCGAGAACTAATTTGGAAAAGAATCCTAATAGAGATAATCGCCCATATCCCCTAAGGCTACTAATTAAAACAACAGTCGTGGGTGGTTTCTATTGTAAGCGACGCAGGCATGTGGCGTGAGCGTTTCTGACGGTGTGTGTTTAAATTTCCCAACCGAAACTTTTCAGAACACTCGCTACACTGACTCGCCATCTTTGACATCTTTGCGGATGGTAGTTGGAAGAAAGATTCACTGTTTTCTAAAGCTGTCTAAAGGAAGCATAAAAATCCAAGGAATACCCTTTAAATCGCCACAAATGTTACTTTTTCTCTTGATGTTACATAATCGAAGTTAGTCAGTAGCACGTCTTACCAGTTTTATAGAATAAAATTTAACGTGTCTCTCTGTCTGTTTGACTGTTCGTTCGCTCGCTTGAACAGTGAATGCTTCTTGCAGGTCCACTAGTTAAGCTGAAAGCTCATCATTAATCAGAAAATCCACGTGTAATAAAATTGATTTCTTAGGACCGAACTGTCAGAATATCAGCCCACAGTCTCTTGTGCACTGATTGCTACATCAAGACCTAGCGCCCTTAATAATATGATAAGGCCCTTGCGCCTGGCTGATAAGATATATGTGCGTGCCTCGATTAACAAGTAGAAAAGGGGGGTGTATCATATGTTACGTAATTACACAATGAGAAGAACGCTACCGACGTAGAACACAGGAAAGCGGTCTTGCGCGACAATCGATAAAACGCTTTGCTTGCAACGGACTTTTGTATTCACGGTAGGTAAGTTAATAAGCAGGTTCTACAGAGTTGAATAAGTAAACCGTTTTGTTACATTTACAAGCACTTAAGAGAAGCTACAGAGTTAGTTTAGCGACCCAATGCAATGCGATATTTATGGGTAGAATACCTTTCCTATAAATAGTCTTAATTGGTTGGAAAACAGATAAATCATTCACGTATCATTATAAAGCTGACAAAGAGCTATCTTACCTTACGACGACTTCGTGTTAAGTTAAGCTTCTTACTGCTGAGTTTTTCTGCGGCTCACTACCTTAGTCATTTATTTATATCCACGAGCGCGAAACGCCGGTCACGTGATCTACTGGGTCGAGTGTGGTGTAGAGAGTTTCACTCCCTTTTCCTCCCTGCTTTTAGTTTTCAAGGTTGCTATCATTATTTTCCTGTGTCGAAAATCTAGCTTCTTGATTTAGCTTCTTGATCTCCTACAAATAACTGAAACCGGCTCGTGTTACAGGGCAACTTGCACGAATAGCATATTTGCACGTTGTCGTCATTTCACTACAATTACCAGAATCTCTTTCGTTTTTTTCTTTACTATTCAAATTATAGTGCGACCCGGGCGTCAAAGTTGTTTCCTCGCCGTATTGTTTTAAAAAATATGACAGTTAAATGGTTAAAAAAAAAAAAAACATTGTTCGCTTTGCCGAAATTTGGAAGCCTCCGAGGCAGCACTTCGGCTTCTCTGAAGATTGGCGAAATTTTGGCAATCCGCAAAAATTTGGCAAGTTTTTGAAACTGGGGGTCGCACTTATTTTACGCTACTTGTTGACAGATTTATTACTTATACAAACAAAATTGGCTCTAGTGCGACCCGGGCCTTAGTCGAGTTTAAATAGCAATGGGCACCAATTAACATAAGAAACAGACAATGAAAATTCTGCTAGTTGAAGTCAAATGACGCCATCATGTAAATCGCCTGTTTGTAACTTTTATTTGAAAATGTGAAATACAGTGGAACCCCGCCTTACGGCCACCCCGTTAACACGGCCACCTCGTTGTTACGGCCACTTTATTCTGGTCCGAGCAAGAGCTCAGTCAGTCATTTTCTCAATTAAAGAACCCCTTTAATACGGCCACGCCGTTAAACGGCCAGATTTTTGTGGCCCGTTGGTGACCTCCTTAAAGGAGTTCCACTGTATCGTTAAATGACGAGTTTTGCTGTGATTTTGGGTTTATATGATTAGGATTTAGCGATTGTGGGTGTTACCACAGATGCCAGAAATTGTTAAGAAAGATGCTGTTGATTTATTGGTGACGAATGACACTACAAGGAATACTCGCATGAATAATAAACAATTAATGGATTGAGACTTGATGTCTCCCGAGAATGACAATACAAAAGACATGTCCCACCTCCAGATTTTTAATTGAACAAGTTTGAGTAGAATTGGAATATGGTTTACTTTCTTAATAATAAATAAGCTATTAATGGTTTGGTTTTCAATTACTTATGAATAAGGTCTTGGGTGTGTTTCACCCCTGGCTGAGAAGGTCTTAACTTTTATATTTTAAAGTTGATTTAAAGTTGACTTTTAATTTACGAACGTCAAGTGTTACCTAAAATTACTCATATTTGAGTAGCCTTGCTGCTCTATGACTTAAGGAAGTGGGTTTTCATCAAATGACAAGAAAGTCTTTGATTTATGTAATCATATTTTATTAGAAAATCAAATTAAATGATTGTGAAAATGACTACATCGATATTGACGAGAAAACATGTGTAAGGAAACGCTGTAAAAATAAGAATTTAGAAAAGGCTAAACCAGGTTAGGTCAGGTTATAGCGAACGTGAAAGAAAACTTATGACTGAAGGAAGAGAACAAGCCTGGAGTATCTCAATGTGAGTAAAACCAAGTAACTCAAACAATAAAAATGCAACTATTATCATCTCGTTCTGTGACATTGGAGTACCTCTGCTCACTCCTTTTCACACTCGTTTGCCTTTGTTTCTCACTTTCAGGTGTTCATACAAGTCGAGAAACGGGAGTTATTTTCCTCACGTAAAACAGCACATAGACTTGGCATGTGTTCAGTGCAGGTTGTACAGGAGCCATTATACCTTAACGTTTGATGAGTTCGGGTCATTTTATAAAATTACTGCAAGAGTTACTGCGCTCGCTCTCATTGGTCGATAGGTGTGTTTAGATGAGAATATGTAAACACGGTTGTGACGTTTTAGATTTGCGTGTATCTTTGATAATTATTTTATAAAACCAATAGAGCACTTTTTCTGTGTTTACATAGACTCATCTAAGCACCCGGGGGATTGGGAGAATTCTCGAAAGTTATGCAAACCCGAGAATTCTCCCAGTCTCCCTTGTGTTTAGATGAGGCTATGTAAATACGGGAAAAAGTGCTTTATTGCTTAAATATGAAATTCCAGACAGTGCCCTTGGTTGCTAGGAAACGTTGAACTTCCGGTAAGCGACCAGCGCCTTCGCGGTAGGCTTAGCGTTTTCCGACAGCAATCGACAAGGTAGACCCTTTCGAGCGGCGAAGCGTTTAAAGGTTTGAAGAAATGCAGAAACAGATAGACTATCGAAGAGTTCGAGATGAACCGTTCCGGTGGAGGTACAGGTAAAGAGACATATATAAATCTTGTGTAGAGAGGGCCGGCAAAATCGATACCAGTGTTGGAAAATGGAGGTTCTTCACTCACTCAGCTTGATGGTAGAGGAGGTTCCTTTGGTGTGGCAAATGATTTTGACGTGACTCCTTTGACAGCCTCGCGACCTCTCAAGACCCAATGCTTCTCTCTAATACAGTTAAGAGTTTCTTTGATTCCGTCATGATGCATCAGCTACTTCGTGTTTTTCGCAAATGAAAGGAGGAATATTCGCTCTTTGGCGGGCTCGGGCAAAGTGAATCTGTTGATTCTTCCTTGACAGCGAACGACGTTGCTACATCGAGGATGCTAGACCATCACATTCGTACCACCGTTTATGAGTTGTCGAATTTCGTCTTGAGATGCAGAGGACTGAATGTTTTTTATCCACATTTTCTCGACCTCTATCAACTCTTCAGCGAGCAACCCGAGCGTTTTGGAGCGTGGCTCGCTTTTCCTCACATTTCTTGTAAATCGAAGGACAATAGCAGTTAATCGGAGCATCTTTTTAGTTTTGGCGCTGTATCTCTAAGGGTGATTAACTTCTCAAGATTGACGGAGCCATCGGTACTTGTTGACAGACCAGCTAATTAGTGTATTATTGTCGGTACAAGCTTAATCAGTTCGGCGAAGGCTAGCCTGCGAACAAGCTCCCGGCGAGGACAGAAAAAAATTCGGCGAGCAAGGCGAGTGGACGAGCGCGAAACTGAAGAATTTGGAGAGCGAAGCGATCGGGGCTTCTTTCGGGCTCGCCGGGAGCCTGTTCGCAGGGTAGGCGAAGGCTTGTTCCTGTCTTTGCTGGTGGGTTGTGGATCTTTATACCATTGCTGCCCTACGAGTTTAAGAAAACGCGCTCCAGTTCACCAGGTTTCATTTGCTTTGAGATCTTGCGCGGAACCGTCCTTGAGATGGCAAGTCGGCGGGGTTTACTTCTCCTGGGCAATGCCCCCATTGGTGAACAGGTAAATGCTTGTTAGTTATCTGATTTCTTTGACTCGAGGTTGAACGTATTGTTTCCAGTAGGCTGGGATGTTCGTGATCCATCATAGTGTTCTGAAAGAATCGGTCCGCAGTGTAGCCTCGGGAGGGGCCGTTACTGACGTGGACGCTCGTAGAACGGAGTGAACTAATCTTGCAAGTAGGGTTGCTCCCAGCAACATTAGTCGCGGCGTGGTCTGCTTCGTGATTGGAGCCACTCATTTCTTAGATGCCTCAAGGTTGACTTCGACTTCCCAGGTTCTGCCCTCCACGAAGAGAAACGGCTGTTACAAAAGCGTTGTCCGACGCATCACAGAATCCTTGAATTTGATGATTAACGGGTTGTTCATTGGTGAAACGAAAGTAGCAGCGAGGGACTCTAACGTCTTTTAAGGCTCGAAGATCATAAGCGAGCGAGTGCCATCTTACTGGAGGTTTGCCTTCTAACTTGTCCTCCCAGTCAGCTCCCTTGGTACACAGAGATTGGAAGGGGATCTTCATGTTGATCGTGAATGACGTGAGTAGGCCCATAGGATCGAAGACCTTTGTGGCGAGCTTCAGTGATCGCTTTGAGTCTGGAAGCGATTTCCCTTAAGACATCAGCTCTGTGCGGTCAAAATGAAATTCATCTGTGTTTACATTCTAGTTGATTCAGTTGATCCTTAGAAACTTGATGTAACACTGCGGCTGTGCGAGTCACGTGCAGCATTTACGGGAATTGCGGCAGCTTCCACTTGCGTACTTCTCAGTATCGTTCTCGTAGAAACCATATTCTTGTTTAACCTCGGTCATTTCGTAAGTAGAACTGTTCTCCTGAACATTGATGTTTTCTCGAACACTTTTAGAGTTAGAGTTCCACTTTAACAACTGGGACCACCCTTGTTCATCAATTCTTTACAGGTGCGATAAATTTGTGACGCTTCGGAATCTTCGTAAGCCCCACCGGCGAAGTCGTCAACGTAAAGAGAGTAAGTAGTAACAACAAAATCTTCGGCTCCTTGTCTTCGTGTTGCTACAGGTGGTGACGCCGAATGGTACCAGCTAGAATAGTGGGATTGGGTGTGAGACCAAAAGGCGAGCCACGCAACCGACACTGCTTGATCTCGAGTCTTTCTTTTTCTACATCGTCTAGCCAATAGAACTTGGGCACTTGTCTATCATCGATCAGACGCACTTAAATTTGATGAAAAATTCTCTCAATATCGGCGATGATTCTGATAGGATAACCTCTAACTTCAGGAGAACATGTGGAACCAGGTTAGGGCCCTTCTGTAAGCAGTCATTCAGCGATAGATATTCGATATTCCAAAACCGTCATAAAGGGGAAAGTCCCGTTGTCGATCATGTAAGAATTCGGAGAACTTACCTTCTCGATGACAAGGTTAGCCACTGACAAGTCCGAAATCTCTCCCTTTTCTTGCGTTGGGTCATCAAGAGACTATGTTCTTGGTTGGGCCGGACATCACCAATCTAAATTTGCTATAAACGGGACCAGTGACTCCACGACCTATTTCGCCGGTGAGTATTTCAAAATGATAATCAGATACAATGACAATGGCGATCTTTGGGTGGCTACCATATACGATGCTGGTTTCAGCGAAATTCAATCCTTGTAAATGAGGAAGTCGATAGTACATATCATCCAGATTTGATGACAGAGATGAGCGTGTTTTCGGTAATAAGAGGGCAGACATTTTCACATCTTCATCTTTGCCGCGCAACGATAATCTGACAAACCCGATAACATCGCTGTTTCGCGAAACGAATTGAACTGAATTCAAAAGCCAAGTTAATAGTATGTCATTCGCAGACATAAAAATGCTGCCGTACAGAAGAGGATTTGCAGGGGTAAAACTTTGGCACAAATATTGCTTGTATATCAAAGCAAGGCAAAAGTGGCGTGGACGTTTTTTCAATTCGTATACAAGATCTCTGTCAACTTTGCCTGTGAATAGGCTCCCGATTGTGTTATAAGGGAAGCCGGAAAAAAAAAACAGGCGCGCGAGATGTCGAGAGTGGTCTGGAGAGGGAAAAATCCCACCCGCAAGGCTCGCTTCGCTCACCTTATATTGTTTTTTTTTTCGCGCTCATCGGGAGCCTGTTCACAGAGGGTGCCAACTCTCTCAAGTTATCCAGGAGCCTCCTGGATACAGATCGAATCTCCCGGCCTCCCGTACGGATCACCACTTTTATTTTGGCCAATAATTGTCAATTTCGCGGGAATACGTTTGGAATATATGCCGATGCATTTCTGTGGTTAAATCGGCAGAGTTCTCCTTTTAACGACGCTTTTAGGGTCGAGAAAGTAAACTTGGCGATATACTCTTCTTTTTACGTGACGCGTGACTGGTGAAAAATTATCCGTGATGCGTGATTTAATAGAAAAATTCAGCGTAATGCGTGATTGCAACAAGGTGATCATGTATTCATGTCAAGCGCGTGTGTTGAACAAACGTTTTCAACGTAGCATGATTCCATTGACCAGTTTTGATACAAAAAATGCTTACCTGTGATTGAGACTTGGCAAATAACTAGTCTAGATATTACACTAGTAGCTCCTAGAAAAGGTTCGTTTGATTCTCTTAATGAGCACAGAAATCGGTCGAGGAACGACAACTTGTTAATTACTCTCAACACTCAACCACAAATGTGTCCCCCGGCTTTACTCCTGCTGACACGACATATGATTGGTCGAATACGTGAACCGTGTCCAACCCCGCTTGTTCTTACCGGTTCGATGCATGCGTTCTAATATTTACCTTCCGCGCTCGTAAGTCTTTCTATTACTTGTTAAAGTTGCTGAACAATAATTTCCGTCAAGATCAAAGCTGCAATAAAGTTCTCACAGTTGCCGTTAGCGCTTGATTCGATTTCCTTGTTACTTGCTTCCCAAATTCTCCTCCCATCAGGAGAAACAGCTTCCGAACCTCCTCTGCTTCTGGTTTTTCGTTTCAATTCGCTAGGCATTTCAGCCACGCAGTGAAGGACACGATAGAAATAATTATTTCGACATTTAAATGAAGCGGAGCGAGTGAAAACACATCTTGATATGAATCCTCCATGGTCGGCCCAGACCCTCTATACCTATCCTATGCTTATTAGTTTTGTTCTATTTTAAAACTAAACTTACTTAAGATCTTTGATTTCAGTAGGTAAATGTTGGCAAGCTGAAATTCCATTTTCTTGGCCGACACTCCAAAACGTCATGCCTGAACAATACAGTAATACTACATGGTCGTCACATTACCGATCGCAAAAGATATGAGCATATATCAAACATACTCAGAAAACACATATTTTGTAGCCGTTGCTAGACGACGCAGCTGTGTCCCAGTGTATATTTCTGGTTTCTCTTGGGCGACTATCTAGCTTTAATATTGTATTTCCAATTTGAAAATATAAACAACGTGGAACCCGGTGTCCGGCCACGATCGACATTCAAACCCAGCCATTTCGTATTACTACTCCAAGAAACTAAAACAATAAAAGCCGAGTGTATTGATGAAAAACTTACCCAAAATCGCCGATATATTCTTGTCCCTTAAGAATTCAGTTGCCTGTGAAAGTGTAGGCGGCAAAGCTGACTCATCGAATGAACGGCTGTTTATATTGACAGTTCCATCAAGTAAGACCTTTGCATGTATGGTGATGACGTCAGTGCACGTGAAGACCCCAGCACTACTTTTCTCAAAACTTTGTCGGCTTATTTACTTTTTTTTGTTTGTTTGTTCTTTTTTTCATTACATAACAACCAACCTAATATTTGTTATGTCATCATGGAAGGTTACTGAGAGTAGCGTGAATAAATGAATGAAATACATTTTTCATGTAAGTGTCAAAGAGTATTTAGCTTTAAAGAAAACTAATTGGGTACACTATTTACACTTTAAAATATGTCTTAGCTACATAAAATTAAAATTATTTACAATTTACAGTGGACGTGAGGGCTCCACCACATACTTTTCTCAAAACCTTGCCGGCTGTGTCTTACATCATTTTATTTTATTTCGTTATTTCTTTACTTTTTTTTCATGTAAAATAAATGTAAATTTATTTGTTCAGTAGTTTTAAATATCTGGCTCCTTGTATGAAACCTTGCAAAAGATCAGTGGTCATGTCTAGCGCCCCAGAATTATAAAACATTTGATCTTGTCGCAGTTGTCGGTGGTCTTATGTATGCATCAGTAAAGGCCTACACATGTTCTTTAAAAACTCGATAACTGACCGTGATTTCTTGATGCCTTCATTTACTCAATTGTGTTTGACGTCTTATTATTGTGTAAGTAACATAGTAGAACCACCCGTAAGCGACCACCCAGAGAGTCAAGCCGAGGTGGTCGCTTACGGGAGTTGGTCGCTTGCGACAGCTTAGACCATAGTGGACCAAAATTTTGCCTCATTAGCGTATTGTAACTGCAGAGACTTAGCCATGTTTTAAACATTTTACTCATGTAAAAAGTCAATTTCGAGAAAAACTCCGGTTTCCCATTGAAATATTTCCGTCTTTTGTACTACACAGAAATACGATAATGTAACAACACCTTATTATCCAATTCCCTTTCTATTATCTGTCAAGTGATTGCTTAAGGGAGGCTAAAAACAAAAGAAAATTACAAACTTTTAGCTCCATAAGTGGTCGCGGTCGCTTACGAGAGGTGGTCGCTTACAGGAGGTTCCACATACAGTGATTTGACTTGGAAACTTTTTGGTATTTTGGAAAACTGGCCGCTGAGGAGAGGTTGTCGCTTACGAGAGGTGGTCGCAATCGGAGGTTCGACTGTACTTATATAAAGAGAAGGAAACATTTGGCAAGGCATGAAAATTAAAAGAGAAAATCAAAGTGAGAAACATTTTTGACACTTGGGCATGACTTTATTCCGCTAAATCCCAAACTATGAGCGATTCTCCGGGGGGACCTCCATATGAATAGATCAGGGGTGCTCTTCGTCTCGCTTAGGGGTATAAGTCAAGGATTCTGGTCTCACTGTCAAAGTTTTTTTTAGGGTGAACCCGAAAAAATATAAAGCAAAGAAACGCTCTTATTTCCATTTTTAAGCTCGACTTCCACGAGTCTCTCGAGTCCGGTCTACTAGCGCGGGCTCCTTTTCTGAACTGCGGCTGGTAATCAAGTCTATTCCGTTTTAACTGGTATCTCTTAGGAGGTCAAACAAAGCTTGAGTCACACCCAGATTGTTCTCCTTTAAGGGTTTAATTCAAATTTTCCAACCAGCATCCCCGACCTTTTCATATAGGAGTTCCCCCGAGGGAGCGATCAAAATGGCCCGATATTTCGTCGAAACGGACCAAAGTTGCACGATTGAGTTTATGAATGTTTTAAAGTTTTCTCCGTTCTTCGCTGTTCTTTCAACTGCATGATAGAAGTAACAGTCTGAACTGTAAAGCTAGCATTTTCATTTGAACCGTCAACAATTAAGCACAATACTGAATAAATTAAACCCATGTCAGTCATGAAATATTGTAAAAACACTAGTCGTGCAATTTTTCAAGGAATCGTGTAGTGTCATTCCCGATCGTTTGATTTCTTTACCCCTCTCTTATCATTTATCTTCTTTTGAAACTGGAGTAACAAAATCGACGCCAGGAAGACATGCAAGAACACTAAGGCAGGTAGCTTTAGGTAACACAAAAAGCTTCTCCATGACAAGAAATCCCCAGAAGACCTTAGAAAGACAAGCATTCTAAGTGACACAAGAAAATAAAGAAAATAACTTCCGCCTGATTAGCTCAGTTGGTAGAGCGCCAGACTGCAGTGCGGGAGGTCGAGAGTTCGGGCCCCAAACCGGACCAATACTCAGAGTCTTAAAATAACTGAGGGGAATGTGTTACCTTTGTAATTACATGCAAGCAACTCAAGATGATCTCAATTAAGACAAGCAGCAAGATTAACTCAGATAAGACAACTGAACAAGCAACAAAGTCCACTGCAACGACAATCATTTTAATTAAGGCAAACAATTAACGCAAACTAAAATAAGACAAGCGACCAATAAGCGAGTAAGACAATAAACTTCAGGAAGACTCAATGTAGTGAAAGGAAGAAAATAATTTAAGGTTGTGAAAGACTCTTTGGTATGTTTACACGGTGGAATGAAAAGAGGTGATAAACTGACTGCAATATGAAAACATAGCTGTAATCATTTAAGTTTTATGGGGTTTTTTTCGACGTTTAACATAAATTAATCAAGAAAAGATAAAATCGCCTCAACTAACCACAGTACATTTCTCAAGACGTTGACGTCTTAAAAATAAATTAACAATTCAAATCATATATTGGAAATGTTTCTCTCTTGGCAAGTCACGCCACGACGCTGTGACTCAAAGAGTTCACAATTTCGCCACACGGTTCGCACTTGATAAACAAAAAGAAGACACCAACTGTCTTGCATTTCTTGTACTTGTGCTTATACTGGTGTCACAGTGATTCCTTTCGTGGAAAACATAGAAAGAGGAATGACATTGTTCTTGGATTGCGTGTGTGATTATGCAATCAGATCTCGGGCTTTGTTTGGGTGCATTGTCCAAATCACATATGGCCTTTGTTTTCATTAATTGTCAAAACAATATTCTGTTCTTTGTGATTGAAATAGAGTCAGGCACAGTTTCAATTCGTGACGTGTGGCGGAAAATTAAATGACTGTCTTTTAATCAAGCAACGCTAGAAAAATAAAATTCAACTTCTCAAGAACTGATTTCAAACACGATTTTAACAGATTACTAAAATAACCCAGCCACGGATTAAATCGCCTGAGAAAACAACAGTTGGTTGCGGTTTCTGTATTGTCCGTGACGGAGGCATGTTTCGTGACCATTTCTAACAGTGTGTGTTCACATTTACTAACCCAAAGTTTTGAGACCGTTCGCAACACTAACTCGCCATCCTTGATAATGCGGATGATAGCTAAAAAAAAACGCTTCAGAATTTTCTCAAGCTGCCAAAAGGAAGCTTAGAAAGCAAAGGAATACATTTCTATTCGGCGCAAATGTTACATAATCGAAATTACACCTGCTTTATGAAGACTGACGAATGATAACAGACCCTGCGTTTGATCGATTTTATAGAATGAAATTGCACGTGTCTTTCCGTCTGTATGACTCGTTCGTTCGTTCGTTCGCTTAGATGCTTCTTAGCATATTCTCTATTTGACCTAACAGTTCATTACCCATTAGAAAATCCACGTGTAATAAAAATATCGCAGTAACCTTACTTTCTTAGGGCCGGACTGTGAGGATATCAGGCCTCAGTTTCTTGTTTGGTATATCAAGACCTAGCGTCCTTTTTACGGCCCTCGCGCCTGGCTGTTAAGATATTTGTGCGTCCCTTGAACGCGAAAGTTACATGTTACATAATTACGACTAGAAGAATGCGATGCAAGAAACAAGGAAACAGTAAAAAGCTTGTCCGACAATCGATGAAACGCTTCGATTGCAACTGACCTTGTATTGCAAGTAAGTTGATAAGCAGGTTCTAGAGAGTTGAATAGGTAAACCGTTTTGTTACATTGACAAGCACTTAGAGAAGCCACAGAGTTAGTTTAGCCGGCGAGAGCGACCCAAGCCACGCGACTTTAATGAGTACAATAGTTTACCTTGAAATATTCCTAATTGCTTGGAAAACAATTTAACCATCCACGTATCATTATGAAGATGACTAAGAAATCTTACCTTACGACGACTTCGAATAAAGTTTTCCTTCTTATTGTTAAGTTTTGTGTGACTTCCTACCTCCCTTATTCATTTATTTATCTTCACGAAAGCTCAGCGCTTGTCACGTGGTCTCCTGAGAAGACTGGGTTCCAGTTAGTGGTCGAGTAGAGTATTGCGTGTGGCGGGAAATTATCCCGTCAAGAAACGGGAGTTATTTTCCTCACGTAAATCAACTCATAGACTTAGCATGCGTTCCGTGCAGGTTATACTGGAGCCATAATACTTTGATAAGCCAACATTTATTGCTTTGAACCTTCAGAAGTTTAAACCCTCTGACTATCTCTTATTTTTGCCGCAAAAAATACACCGATTTTGAATCACCTGAGCCAAAATTTTCAAAATTTCCTTGCAGTAGTAGGAGTTTGAAAGAAAATTCAGGCGTTAATTCAAGAAATTCGATGTTACCAACATCCGCCATTTTCAAAAATTGCTCCTTTAGCGCTTTTAGTGGTATGGACTACATTTTTCGAGTGGGAAATGGCTAAACTGTGTTTTTTTGTTGTTGTTGTTTTTAACATAGACCCTATTCATAAATAGCTGGCAATTTAAAATTCTTTTGTATGCATTTAAATAAACCCAACTAACCTCGTTTGAGAGTAAAAATTCTTTTGAATTATCAACTCAGAAAACGAGGTTCGTTGGGCTTATTTTAATACTTACAAAAGAATTTTTAATATTGGCAGTTCTTGATGCATAGGGTCTAAAGAACTGATTATTGTTTCAAGGGAATAGTGAGGAAAACACAACCATAAACCAAAAAATTCTATGAATATTTCTACATATCCTTAAATTTTCTAGACATCTTAATACTTTCTAAATATCTCGGAAACTTCTCAATATCCCAAAAAATAGCCGGATATTTGTGGAAAGGCCTAACTTCATGTAAGCGACCAATGTTTCTCTTCGCTGCAGACTTAGCGTTGTTCGACAGCAATGGAGCAGGTAGACCTTTTCGACGAAGCGTCTAAATCAGTCCACAGTGTAACCTTGGGAGTAGCCGTTAGAGAAGTGGAAGCTCGTAGAATGGGGTCGACTAGTTGCAAGTAAGGTTTCTCCCAACAAGTCTGTCGCGGCTTGGTTTGCTTCTTGATTGGAGCTACTCGTTTCTCAGATGCCACGAGGTTGACTTCGCCGGACTTCATCGGTTTTGTGTCCTGTCCGAAGATAAATGACCGCTGCAAAACCGTTGTCTAACACATCACAGAATCCGTGAACTTGATGATTCACGGGTAGCAACGAGGGACTCTGGCTTAATAAACTTCTGCACGAATATAGAAATATTTTATAGATACTGCTTCAAGAAAAGGAGAAGAGTTCTATTGGGACGCCTTCCTAGCTATTCTGACAAATAAAATTAAAACAGAGAAACATAAATCTAAGTCACAAATAAATAAGTTTGAAGAAAACCACCTTTTAATAAGTACAAGAGTTTACCTTAAAATATTCTTAATTGCTTGGAAAACAATTCAACCGTCCACATATCATTATAAAGTTGACAAAAGTATCTTACCTTACGACGAACTCGAATAAAGTTTTGCCTCTTATTGTTGAGTTTTTGTGTGACTTCCTACCTTTCCTTACTCATTTATTTATGTTCACAACAGCTCAGCGCTTGTTACGTCGTCTGTTGAGGAGAATGGGTTCCAGTTAGTATTGCTTGTGGCGTAGAGAGTTTCATTTTTCCTTCCTGCTTTTAGTTTTCAAGGTTACTTGTTTTTCATTTTGGGTTTGTTCTTGAATTCTGTATCTATCTTTTTTTTTCCTGTGTCGAAAATTTAGCTTCGCAATTTCCTACAAATAACGAAACTCGTTAGCCTTTGTTGTTTCACTTTCAGGTGTTCATACAAGTCAAGAAACAGAGTTATTTTCCGCACATCGACGTGGCATGTGCGCATTGCAGGTTGTACTGGAGCCATAATACTTTAATAAGCCAACATTTATTGCTTTGAACCTTCGGTGCCCTTGGTTGCTAGGAAATGTTTATGCTGTTAACGAAAAAAAAAGACCAAACTTAAACACAAGCGGACTCTACGCGGGCAAAAGCGTTTAATTAGCTGACATTGTTCATCACATTTTTCTTGACTCCTTAACATCGAAGTTAGCATATATCTGAACTGGACCACCTTAACCATAACCCACCATCTACATTTGATAATGACGACAAGATGACGCCGAAACGTCGTGTTAAAGAATAAATAAATAAATACTATCAGCCAACACAAAAAAAATTAATAACACAAAACACGAGGGACTCTGACGCCTTTTAAGGCTCCAAGATCATTCACGAGTGAGTGCAATCTCGTTAGAGCTTTGCCTTCTAACTTGTCCTCCCAGTTATCTGCCTTGGTACAGAGAGATTGAAAGGGATCTTCGTGTAGATAGTGAATGGCGTAAGTAGGTTCATAGGAAAATCGCATTCCAGTTGGTCCCTTGAAACTTAACGAAACAACCTTCGTCTCATTCGACAATGGGGCTCTGCGAGTCACGTGCAGTACTTACAGGGGCAGGGGATTGCGGCAGCTTCCACTTGCGTGCTTCTATCGTTCTCGTGGAAGCCAAATTCTTGTTTGATCTCGTTCACTTCGTTACCACAACTGCTCTCCTGAGCATTGACGCTTTCTCGCACGCTTTTAGTCATCAATGTTTTAGGGGTGCGATAAATTTGTAACCGGCTTTCGAATCTTCGTAAGCTCCACCGGCAAAGTCGTCAACGTGAAGAGAGTTATTTTCTTCGTACTGTGGCAAATAGTGACAACTGGTTCTAACTAGGATAGCGGGATTGGGTGAGAGACCAAAAGGCAGGCGACGGGGCTGATACTGCTTGATCTCGAATAGCCTGCGAGCAGGCTCACCTTTGAGTCACGCGCGCAGGCGGCGAAGAGCAAAGCGAGAAGGAGCATCCGTCAATTATCGGATGCGATTTGAATTTCATGAAAAGCCTTCTCGATATCGGCGATGATTCTAATAAAACAACCTCTGAACTTAACGACTGTATCGAAGGCTTGTGGAACCAGTAGGACCTTTCTGTAAAGCAGTCATTCAGCGATAGATCGTTTTTCCGGATTTAGCAGGGCCATCAAAGACAACTCGTATAGTTTAGTCGTTTGTCGTTCCTGTTTCACTACTCCGTGGTGTGGCAGAAAGCCGCGAGTACACTTTTCAGGACTTTGACTCTCCTCGCTCTCTTCATGATTCCTGAATCGATTTGTTGTCTGGTTTTGCCGTACTCTCTTAGAAATGACGTGATTGAAGTTAAAACAAACGCTCGAAGCACATTATGCAGCTGACCGATTCAGTTGGAATACAGTTATTCTCAATTCCAAGGCAATGCGGGTATTTCGCACCGGCCTTCCTCTTCCTTGAATTGTATATCGTGTGAGAACTTTCACTCTTTTGTGCTGTCGACTTCGTCACTGATTGCTAGTGAGGCTAGAGAATTCGATATTCCAAAATTTTCGTAAAAGCGGAAAGTTCCGTATCGTTGTACGTTATCGATTAAGTAAGAATTCGGAGAACCTATCTTCTCGATGACAACGTTCGCTACTTTCATAACACTGACTCCTTTTTTTGCGTTGGGCCGGACACTGCCCGTCCAAACTTGCTATATACTGGACCAGTGACTCCACGAACTATTTTCCCGGCGAGTATTTCAAAATAATTCTTTGGATGGCTACCATCTACGTAGCCTGCAAACGGGCTCCTGGCGGGCGCGAACGAAGCGCCCCGCCCCGATCGCTTCGCTCTCCGAATTCTTTAGTTTTGCGCTCGTCAGCTAGGTTCGCTCGCAAAATATTTTTCCATCCTCACCGGGAGCCTGTTCGCAGGATCATTTCCGATCCGGATCATTTGCAGTCCAGTTTGGGGATCATTTGCAGTCCGGGATCATTTGCGGTCCTGGGATCATTTGCGGACCCGTAGGTCTCCTAGATAAGCCTAAAAAGTCCTGCTCTGGATTGTATTAATTGCATTGTAGTCTGATGAAGTGTTGTAATAATGATGATCATGTGCAAAATAAATAAATAAGAGTATTTAGACCAAAATCGTTTCAAAATACGTTTTGCAAATGGTCAGAGATGTTGAATCTTCATGTTTCGAAAAAATGTTGTTTTTTTTTTGGAGAAAAATTTGTATCTGAACCCCTCTTTTATTTCACCGTTCACTTTCTTTACCGATTTTCTCCATTTCGAAAACAACAGAAAAAAAGCTGTACGTGAGAAGTGACAGGTTTCTCGCCTTTTCTGTCCTCGTGAACGAAGTTTCTTTCGAATGTGGTCAAGTAGGTCTAATATTTATATATTGAGCTAGAGAGGTGAAAAATCCTAAACCATCCTTGTCCTATCTTGGTAAACTATTATTTTCGGGTTACCTTTAAAGGCAATTTTGACTGAACGTGGCCAAAATACCGTGACTGAGCTCCTTTAAAAAGATTTAACCCTTCTAATAAATTGACCGACCCCAATAAATTTCAAATGTCACGCACAATGATTTACGTATAATTATTCCCAAGAATATTTTCAGTGTAAACTCGGCAGAAAAATAAGAACATTCAGCCTGGACTGGAAAAACAATATTCTTATCAGTGTCTTATAAAAACAAAAAGACACTGCTACATGCAACTTACGCAAGCGATTGTATTTTTAACACCTCACACGCGAAGCAAACACCAAATTCGCACGTGAGCACATGACATGGACCGTGACACTTCAAGGGATGACATTGCAAAACGATTTTGGGACAACGTTGTGTAACAAGTTGCGCTGATCAATTTTTAACGTAACATTTTGCAGCCGCAACGTATATTACAAGTGTTTGAACTGCCTTCAAAACCTGTTGTTCTTCTCTCTGTAGGAATTTTAAAGCATAGAATAATATTTGCAGGCCTCATTGGAGACTCCTTAAGTGTTTAAAGGTTGCGTTGACAACCATCTTCTGAAACCATCACCTCTAAATTTAGTACCTTAACTGTAGCGCTAAAAACATTACGAAACGTGACTGGTTCTCTCTTGACACAAGAAGCGTGAGCAAGCACGTGAATACACTAGTTATGTAAGTAACTCTCTATAAAACACCCTACAGCGCACAGTTACCAAAGAACTGACACTCTACGCTCCACTACACTCAAAACGCACCATGGCTGAAGGAAATCGAGTCCTCAAAATAACAGTTACTATAGTGAATGTAGCTCTGTTTATTCTACTGCTGCTGTTCAACTACTTCGCCAGCAGACCAAACGAAGGCCCGTTCCGCCACCTGTTCGGAAATGCTACAACTGGAGAAGTGTCGGACAAATTTTACATCGAAATCACGCCAGCAGGCTGGGCATTTTCAATCTGGGGTTTAATTTACGCTTGGCAAACTGCTTGGATAATCTACAGCCTGACTTTACTGTGCAGAGTGGGCTCCCAAGGCCTGATATCGCCCGTTCTTCTCGTCGTTTATGCAGTCTCCAGTGTTGTAAACATCGCATGGCTGATTTTATGGAGCCGTGAGCTGATTCAATCCTCCTCGATTCTGCTCTTCGCCATTTCGTTCCTACTTTACGGAACAATGGCCATATCGTACGCCACCGTGAACATAGAAGCGAGAGCAATTTCCAAACGCGACTTTATCCTTATCCAAGTCCTTGTCAACAATGGTCTTGCACTGTATACAACTTGGTGCACCATCGCTTCCCTCATAAACTTGACCATGGCGATAACGTATGTAAACGGGGTCGCTCAGGACGTTGCCTCGACAATTGCTCTCGTTATCCTGGCTGTGGAGATTATCGTGTGGTTTTCGCTGGAAAATACGATTTTGGACAAATTTGTCCGGTACACGTTGACAATCTATCCCGTAGTGATCTGGGCCCTCTCTGCAAGCATCAACAAGAACTGGGATCCCGCTAAACGAAATTCCATCATCTCGGTGATTTTACTCGCCGTTGCTTGTACCTTGCTGGTTGTTCGTGTTGCCATTGTGGTTTGGAGGCAGATGAAGCAGAATTCGCGAACAGTCGGCAATAGTTCGACACTGCTGTTACACAATTAAGAAATACTTGGGGGTTGTAGGTTATCTAGCAGAAGGCGGGTCGGGGGTGGGGTGTTGACTACACTAATAGAATACAGATAAATCTCCCCACCCACTCCCCCTAAGTTTTATTGAAATGAACTTACATTGATACCAGGATAAAATTTTCTATCGGCAGCAAGAAATGTATGTAGGCCATTAAAAAAGATAATATATATTTTTACTTGGCACGAAGGAAATAATGTAAGTATTAGCAGCCATTCTCTGGGGTTGACCCATGTGCAAACCATCCGCATGATAGAGGATTTGTAAGAGTACTTTCAAATTATCTGCATACCTTCCCAGTTTTTGCATGGTCCACTGTTTAATGGAAAAGTAAAATTATTATTGTTGAAATGTGGTATTGCTCCCTTTGGGGCCCTGGGAAAGAAATGTTTGCCACAATTTATTAGCTCCACCTCAGAGGCATTATTATGTATATGTTAATGCAGCCTCACTAACTGGCACTGGGTCTCATGGGGTCAACCTTGCGGGGTGGCTGCAGATACTTGAGTAACCACTCTATTTTTATTACAAGAGCATATGACAAATGTGTGAGTTGGTGTACTAATTTTTTTAAAGTTTCCAAGTAATTCACGGTTACATAAACCCATAAACATGCCACCTTGCAAAAAGAAGTCCCATATATATTTATATTTCACACTGTGAATGAATTTTTTTATTACTTCCATGACACCCAGGAGTATATGCTTATAACACAGCTACATGTAGCTGTTACATGTTATCCATTTTATTTTTTACTTCTATCTGTGTTGCAATTTTATGTCTGTGTTACAGATAAGTTGTATCAAGAGCTATGTACCGGTTGGTTGGTAATACTTGATAAGAAAACCCATATTTTACTCAGGGAAGAAAAATTCCATGCAGCTCAACTGAAAATGTGGTCTATAGAGGAAGGGCTTTGGTTACTCTAAAGGTTAATCATAATCTGTATTAGTAAATCCACAATCTGACCAAATTTGAAGCAATTGATATATGATAAGGAACTAACAGCAGTCTATTTTATTGACTAGTTGTACAATGTTAGATTTATATCACTAAAGAGTTCAGAAATGAAAGGGTTAATAGGTATTTAATTGACGTAAACTTATGTAAGAACATTTAATACCTGAGTCACTTTCAGAATATCACAGATGTAACTGTATGGATATGTTATGTTAAATATCATGACCATTATGCTTTACTATGAAGTTAACAATTGTTTCGCTTTTTTAATAAATGTGATCAAGAAATTCTTTCTTCAAGTCTTATGGAAGGATATTCAATGTCCCTTTTTGAAATTACGCCGAACAGTGCTTACAATGTTATTGTTTTGGTTGTTCCTTTGTAACTCTTGTAACAATATGCTTCTTTCAAAAGCACAGGGCCTCACAAGTTTGTGTTAAATGTTATCGAGTTTAAATTTAAATCAGCTTAATTATTCTTTTCCACTGTAGGCAAAGCAAAGTGTTTTCTTAGCTACGTGGAATTCTTACTTTTATGTAAATTTTCGTGTGAATATTTGTAGCGTGTGAAATTTTGATGTGACTATGGTGTTGTTGAAGCAAGTTTGGAGCCAGACTGCAGGCAATAAAACCCAATGTGGACTATATGACTTCCTTTTTTGGCCAGTTTTCCTGTTAAGAAGAAGGCTGAAATTTTGTATGGTTCAGTTAACATTATGTAATTGTGATGTATTTACAAATTTTCATTACTTTTTTTTTCAATATCTCGGCCACAGATTTATTCTTATAATATTTTTTAAATTTCACAAATTTCAGCCTCGGCATTCGTATAAAATGTATCACTATAACAAAAAGAGAGAGTGTACAGACGTTAAGAGGGCTTGTAAACGATAGGACTTGTCGGGAGCGCGAATGAGCAAGAAACGTGAGTATCGCGTGGCAAACAGCCTTAGGCAAATGAAGTCCAACGAGGGGAATCCCCCTTGTTGAATTTCTTTCCGGACATAAGAAACATCTTCAGTGTCACAAATCATGGTCTCGTTCTCTGAGCCCACCATAGACCAAGCGTTAGTCTTGAGATCTGTAAAATGTTCTGAATCGCTTGGCAATTGGTAATCGATAAAACATAACATGGATTGGATGGGTTCCTTTATTTCCTTAAATTTGTGAAAAATATCGAACTGCCGTCTAAAGTGTTTTGATCATTTAGGGCTTCAGAAAACTAACAAAAAAAAAGAGATCAGTACGCCGGGGAATTTTGAAAATGTGGGTTACGGATAATCACATGAGTATTATGACGTCATCGTTTTCGAAAAGCTCCCGTTCTCCGTTCACACTAAAACGCAAGGACGGCGCTTTCAAAATTCCTCCCGTTTGACGAGCGTTTCCGAAAAGCTCCGTTTTCGGCGGACAATTTCTCTCGTTTAGTGTGGACGGTAGGCGTATAAAACTGTAGAAACAAAGCTGCTGCGTTCTCAGATTTCTCCGGCGCAGTGTAGTGTGGACAGCACTTAGCCATGTCCAGCGTTTATCAAACAGAAAGCAGTTTTTTATTAAACCCATGGTTTATTTTCAGTAGTGCCGTTCTGGAGTTTCCCGAAAAATATAATTTTATTGCGCGGAGATAAGTGCAGTCCTGGCAAGTGTTTCCTCCCTCGTCCCACGTCCCGATTTTCGGGCGGTCAGGCTTTGCTTGCTCTCACTATCTACGGAAAATACTGGGATCGGTGAGCGTCTATAATTAGAGGCTGCCTCGGCGCAAAGAAATAATTCGCTCAAATGGTGCCGAGGCTGAGGTGACTAAAACAAAAGATGCCTTTAGTTGAGGCATTAAAGCTCAATGTCATTTCTTTTGTTTTAGTTACTAAGCCTCGGAGCCATGTCTAAGCCTTATGGAAGAAGAGAGGCCTCGTAATCTGTAAGACTGACACACGAGCGCGCACGTGCAACTTACGTAGATAGAACACCGAACGCAAACTAGCACGTGAGCCGAGGGGCCGAAACCGTGAGGTTGCATGAGACGAAGCCTTACGAGACGATATTTAACGACGATTTTCATCGAAACGTGGTTGCGTGGAAATCAGGGTCAAGACAAGTCATGCAAGACATGCAACATGATGTGTTGAACAATTTTTAACATGGAATTATATTGCGGCGCCATGTTGCAATATGCTTCTCTCTCTATGGATTTTCAACACTGCGTTAAAATCACCCTGTGAAATATCACCCTTTACTTTATCTCCTTTTTGAAAGACTTTACATAACAGTAACCAGGGTCTGAAAACGTGACTTGTTCAATGGCGGGTAATGACGCAAAGCGTGTGACGAAAAAACAGAGTTACGTAACACATGTGCTCTTTAAAATCCCCACAGCGCGAATTACGTGGTCATTTCAGACCAGCACCTGGACACGAAATATGGCAGAAGGAAGTCGAGTTTTGAAGATAGCAGTGACTCTATTTAATGTAACAGTGTTTATTCTGCTTTTGCTGTTCAACTACCTCTCCAGCAGACCGAACGAAGGCCCGTTCCGCCATCTGTTTGGAAATGCCACAACTGGTGGAGCTTCAGACAAGTTCTACATCGAAATCACGCCGGCGGGCTGGGCATTTTCAATCTGGGGTTTGATTTACGCTTGGCAAGCTGCTTGGATAATCTACAGCCTGACTTTTCTCTGTAGAAAAAGCACTCCAGAGTTGATATCGCCCGTTCTTCTCGTCGTCTATGCATTCTCGAGTTTTGCAAACATCGGATGGCTGATTGTGTGGAGCCGTGAGCTGATTCAAGCCTCCTCGATTCTGCTCTTCGCGATTGCTTTCTTTCTGTATGGAGCTATGGCCATATCCTACGCCACGATGAACATACATGCGAGAGCAACTTCCAAACGCGAGTTTATCCTCGTTCAAGTCCTTGTCAACAATGGTCTCGCACTGTACACAACATGGAGTACTATCGCTTCTCTCTTAAACCTGACGATGGCGCTTGCTTACGTGCACGGGGTCGCTCAGGACGTTGCCTCAACAATTGCCCTCGTGATCCTGGCTGTGGAGATTATCGTGTGGTTTTCGCTGGAAAATACGATTTTGGACAAATTTGTCCGGTACACGTTAACAATCTATCCCGTGGTGATCTGGGCCCTCTCTGCAAGCATCAACAAGAACTGGGATCCCGCCAAAAGAAACTCCATCATCTCGGTGATTTTGCTCGCCATGGCTTGTACCTTGCTAGTTGTACGTGTTGCCATTGTGGTGTGGAGGCAGGTGAAGCAAAAGTCGGGAACAGTCGGCAACGGTTCACCGATATTGTTACATAAAGCATAACAGTTAAACTGTAGAACGACATTGCATTTCCTAGCAGGTGGGGAAGGGGGGGGAGGTGGGAGAGGAGGTACACTAGGGTTCAATTTTCAGATGGTGATTGAACTCATACGTTTCAAGCATCTTTAGACTGAAGATGTCAGAATAAAGGAAAAGTATTAAAAATCATGAAAAAATATTCATACTGCATTATTTAAATTTTCTGGCTTGATGACAGCCTATTTAGCAAAGACCAGTGAATAAGCCAGGTTTAAAGGAAAATGGAAGTGAACCCTGGAGATATCTTTGTTTCATGAGTTCATTACCCTTTCTCCACAGTTGGCACAAGCTTGAACGTTTCTCACCCGAGTCAAATAATTTCTTAACTTATATGACAGTCTGGATGAAACCATAACATGTGTTGATGATGATGATGATGAAGATGATGATGATAATGATGATGATGATGAGTATTAGTATTAGTAGCAGTAGCAGTAGCAGTAGCAGTAGCGATAGTAGTAGTAATTAAGTGATGTTATCATTTGAGAGAAAGCTAATGGGCAGTACTTTTATGGAGGTAATGAACATGCTTCGTTTAGTATCTTTTCACATGTCACACACTGAGTTGTCCCCAGTGGTCTTTACATAGCCTGCAGCATGGTGCTAGGTGGGATAACAAGGTAAGATGGGATAGATAGATAGATAGATTTTTATTGGGTATTATTATGGGTAGGGAAAATTGAGAGAACAAGACAGTTGTCTCCCCCTTCCCATCACCCCTTGCTCTTTGTGTTCCATTTTCCTTCTTGCAGTGTGTCGTGTCTTGAATAGAGATTACGTGACTGGGGACAAGTCAGTATTGCACACTATTTTTCTGGGCTTGTCACATGCATGAACAACCTCCGATAAGTTTTTATGTATAGGTACTAAAGAAGCATAAAGGTAGCAAAGTTTACTCTTATGTAATATTACAGATTAGTATGTACTGAGAGAGACTAGAGAAACTTTTCGTAGGATTTCCATAACATTTACGAAGTTTTGCTAAAGATACATTGCCTCATGTTTTTTATAAAGTCATTAACTTATATTTGTTGTAAATATTTCACTATATACCTTGTTACAGGTTACTTGGCTGAAGAGTAATGCAAGTTGGTATTACTTGTTCTGACAACATTGTATATTACTCAGACAGTTAAACAAGTTACTTGTCAAATCCAGTTTTTGTATTGGTATGAGAGAATTTCATGCAGCTTGACTGAAAATGTGATCTTACAAGGAACACCTTTCAGTTTTATGAAGGTCAACAGTCATTTGCATTAGTAAATCCCCAGTCTGATGACCTTTGAAGCACCTGAAATATATGATACATAACTAAGAAGAGTCTACAGCTGTATATTATTATGTACAAGAGAATACCTTTAATGGTGAATAACGTCTTGAGTAGTACAATTTATTAATTATTTAATAATTAACAAAGAGCTATATAAGAACAGCGATAGACTCACGTCAGTTTTAAGAGATCATTTATGTAATGGTAATATCATTTTCTATATCTGCTAAAGTCAGCTCAAATGTGTATTATGATTATTGGTTCACTGCTGCATTAAACATGATCAACTTATTCACCTGCGCTGTAGTGTAGGAATCCCAACCAAGGGTTTTCAGCATTGCCTGATGAAAATGTTTCCACTGCATTTTATTGTTGTTGTAGATGTTTCTTTTCAGCTCCGGTTAGAATTTGGCAACATGTACTTTTTGTGTATAACCTGTTGTGAGAGGGGCTGAGGTATTACACTTAGTGCAGTCTGGGCTCATAGCAACCTGGCTGACAGCACTGCTGTGGTGATACAAGTTACCCTCACAGTGTCTCCCTCTACTCACAGGTGTCCAAATGGGTTACCACCAAATTAATGGACTTAAGCATCCCATTCAGGCTTAGACATGATATTCCTAGCCCTTTTGTTTGCCATGGAAACTGGGACTTGGTAGGTTCCTGCATCATTGGACATTCTGATCTCATTCATTTATATCACCTGTTGTAATTAATCAATTACTTACTTAATCAATTAATTAATTGGATACTCCTGAACACAGTTAAAACTATACTAAGATTGAAAATTTGAGGGCCAGAATCAGGTGAAGATGTGCTTAAAATTGGAGTTATAAGTGTAGTGAAGGTGTTACTCTACTTGTTTTAGGGAAATACTTCCTGCAGACTAGCCCTCCTACAGAGGAGGGCAAGACTGATGTAAAGGATGCTTTGGAGACCTCAGCCAATTCTTGCATTTTTGGACTCTTCTTTAAGACAGATACTTGTAGTCCCTGGACACTATCAGTCAGTTATTTTACTGTATGCACTTTATAAGGTGGATATCTCCCCTCAAAGACAGAAACGTGATGCTGGTCCAATTGTGTCCATGTTAAAGAGTAACCTTAGCAGTTTCCACTGTTACAAACCAGCAAAACATATTCCCATTTACCAAATTTTATCTTAATTTAATTTAATTTAATAGAATGTTCTCAAGGAATTTGTCTCTTTACATCTGTCTGTATGTGGGCCATTAAGCCTAATTATAGTCAGGTGATGATCACCTAATTAGTGTTACAAGATCCTCTCTTTTCTGGAAGTTACTCATCAACAGTCAAACTGGTATAAAAGACAATTATTGATTGTTCCAGAGCTCCCTGTCTTGGCGCTGACGAAAAGACACGTGTGCTCTGGGAACGAGATTGAGCTTAGGCACAAGTGCTATTCAACCTGCAGAAACAAGATCTAGATATATGTTTCAACAGGGTCTAAGAGTATTCACGAGTGACCACGAATGGCCACGAATGGCCATTGATGGCCCCAAGTGAGATTACCCGTGGTCACTCGGGAGTACTTTTAGACCCTAACAAGAGACCCTTGTAGAGAGACCGCAACCTCGATCGCAACATTGTTCACATTATCTCCAGTTTGACGTCTACATCTTCCATGATGTAGTCAGCAGATTCCTCAGTGGTCCTTTGACGTTCTCCGCGACGCGGACGAAGAGCTACGAAGATAACGGCTGGCTGCCTTCGCGGGCTGTTTTCTCTACCAGCGTTTCACTGTGAGAACATCCCCAAGCTTGGCTCCGGATCAAGCGGACCTGATTCGAGCCCTTGGCAGGGTTTTCTGTTGTGTTCTTGCTCTAATAGTACCCCTTTCCACGCAGGTGTATAAATAGGATGTAGGTACCGGCGAATTTAACACTGGGAGAAGCCCTGTGATGGGCTAGCATCCCATCCAGACGCATCCAGAGGGCGTAGTTATACATCTAGTCGCTTATCGCTTTAGAAGCCACTTTGCCTGGCCCGGCCTTATCATGAAATGGATTTGAACCACAACCTCAAAACGAACTTGTTGTTCTTTAGTGATCGACAAACACTCCCGTCAATTTTATACGACTGATGAGTTTTCGTCCCTTTTGCTACCGGAAAGGTAGCGTCACCCTGGCGGATGAAACCGACCCTAAGACATGACGTCGTCCAAAACCTGTTATAAAGCGAAAACCACTGCGACAAACCATTGAGAATTGCGGATTTTTTGTAGACCTGGATAGGTAAAAATCTTGATATATAGTACAGGAGTAGAAACAATGGCAAACTGTTCCTCGCGTCAAGGAGGAGACAGTTACCAAAGTGGAACCCTACCTTACGAACACCCGCTTATCACGGACAGTTTTGTCTGTCTTTAGCCTGCTTAACATGAACACTGGCAAGAGAAACTCTTGAGACCGGTTAATACGGACAACTGACACTTTTCGGTGACCCAAGTGGAGTACTCCCGGGGAGAGGGGAATCACACACAAAAGGACGGGAGCGTTAGTCGTACGTTTCAGGAGTTAAAAAAGCGGTTTTGGTATCTCTTAGAGTGTTCAGCCTCAAAAGGTCCACAGGGGGGGCTTTTGCGTACCTTTTAGGGTATTGCGCCGAAAAAATATGACAGGAGATAATATGTTGTTTTGGATTTGATACCTCTTCTCGGGGTGAAAGCAATTTCAAGCCACGCCCACAAAACAGGATCTTTATATTTTGGTACCTCTTAGGTTTCAGTAAACGAGTAGCGTGATATTTTTGATAAATCCTTTTTTTCTTGTGTTGTTTGACCCTGGTACACCTTGGCATGAAATATTTTACTATTTGACTGAGTGTCAGGCTTCTCAGTTCTGCTAGAAGTGACAAAAGTCACAGTTAAGACATTACAAATCCTTCATGTGACACTTTGCATCAATTAAAATGGTGCTTGTGTCGTTTATTCCAACAGCCTCCTTAATACGGTTACCCGGGTAATACGGACACTTTTGCGTGTCCCTTTGCTGTCTGTAGTTAACCGGGTACCGCACGGTTGTTGAATATGTTAGCCCAATATTTACTAGGTTTACAAAATAACCCTTTCGCTTTGGCCCCTAGAACTCCCTTCCGACAAATAACCCAGGTTTACATCTAGCCCTCGAATAAGGTCTCTCTCCGATTGGCATCTGGGATAGCATCACTCCTATTCACTCACGAGCTCTTTTTGCTCATTAACATACGGCTTTGCGAACAGAAGGCATCATGTTAGATTGACTCCAAACAGTTACTGAAAGAGCTAGTTAACAATTAGACCCGTAGCCCTTGCGGGCTACGGGTCAATAGCCCATGAGGCGAAGTCCAATGGGCTTTTGACCCGTGGCCCTTGAGGGCGAAGGGTCTAATTGTTTTAGTATCACCCAACTAGTCGGACAGAAAAGGAAATAATAAAGTTAGCAAATGCAAGTTGAAGAAATATTCATTTAGGAATATTAAAAACGAAAGAAAGCTTCATGCTCGATTGCACCAATTTTACTACTCGAGAACTATTACTAAGAGTCCTCTAGTAGCGTAGCCAATTAAAATGCAGGATTTGCATTAGTCCACTAGTTGGGTGATACTAATGAAACTTAGTACATGCATGGTGAAATTTTAAGGTCTTTGGGAGTAATATTCAAGGAGAAATTGTCTTTCAAAGACTGCAAAATGTCTGGGTCGGAAAAGCGCTACTGAGCTCATACTTTTTTTGTAAATTAAACTTTTGAGTTTTTAAACCCGTTTTTAAAAGTTCAATACGTCGGGCTGGAATCCCTTAGCAGAGTTAATCGTGCATTGCCTTTTCAGTGGTCAGAAATGATATTTTTGTAGCTCCATCAGAAACTGAATCACTTAATGTTATGCCAAGAAACCATGACCATGGGTCTCATTTTCTCTTGTTTATGCTGATGAGGCAAATCAAGAGACTTCTTAGGCAAATACTGTATACTCAAGTCTAGCCTGTTCCAGGCTCTCGGCAGTTTGGGGACGAGCGACAAAAAATGACCAAGAGTGGGCGAGCGCCCCTCTTTTTTTCTCTCGGTTGCCCTCTTTTTTTTTTCGCTCGTCCCCAACTACTGAGCGCCTGGAACAGGCTAACTCCAGCCCTGTAAAGTATAATGCAAGGACCACCTGTACAAACACCAGCGGAGTGAAGACGGATCTTGGTTTAGATCAGGATCAGCAGTGTAAAATAAAGCATAAAACCAATAGAAAGGTTGACCGGACGGCCGAAAAGGGTAACTTTAATGCCCAATATTTTTGTTAGACCTTCAGGAGCTACACTGAAGCTAAGTAGATATGGATAAAACGGTTACAAAATTTTAAATGATATTAAAGGAAATATGTGACATGATTGGTTGACAAAAATAGAGACAAGAGTCGGGTGGGGTCAATATTGAGCCCGCGAACAGGCCGAAAACTAATCATGTAATAATTAACTCTGTAATGATTAATTTGTGAAGGCCTGGACAGCATTCAGTAACATACCACAAATAGTAGTCCTTGAGCATAACACGAGCAGCGATAGAAGCACGATGACGGATCTATCGGAAGAGCAAATTCTAGAATTCAAGGACGCTTTCAGTCTTTTCGACGAAATAGGGGATGGAAAAGTCGACAAAACCCGAATACCCGACATTCTGAGGTCGCTCGGATTGAATCCACTCAAACAAGACATCGAAAAGGTGAAAGAAAGTCTCAAGTCCAACAAGGACAGAATCAGTTTCGAAGAATTTCTTCCCATTTACGTTCCTCTCGCTAAGAAGCAAGCTGGAAGCGCAGAGGAGTTTATCGAGGCGCTCAAGATGTTCGACCGTGAAGGCAACGGAAGAATCAGGACTGCGGAGCTACGCCGGATGTTGACAGCGCTTGGAGACAAGCTGACCGAGTCCCAAGCTGATGTGATCGTCGGCCTACACGAAGTGAAGGGCGGATTCGTGGACTATGAAAAACTTGTACAGGAAGTTATGTCAAACTGAAGCAATTTGAACAAATTAGGAACAAAATTGAACAAGGTGTGTCGACGTTGTAAATATTCTAGCGTGACTCGTTGTTTAAGTTTGAAACTAGCCTCGCCGCTCAGTAGATTTTCCGAAATACAGCTCTGCTTTAATTTCTCATGTTTGTAAATTTGATGTTGCTTTAGTTCTCGTTTCTATTTCTCATGTGCAACTGACAAATAAGATCAAAATTTACGCGGTCCAGCGTCTAGTTCATTTGGAAACAAAGGAATTTGCGTAAGTAAACTTAAGAGCTTTTTTGTTCACTAAAGTCATGTAATTATGCAAGTAACATTCCAAGTCCGGGATACTACTGTACGACCGATTTTAGTGTTATTTTAAGCTGGGAATTTTAAGGCTCCTTATTTTATGGGCAAACGCTCTGAAAGATACCCGATTCATCGTTAGCCCTTCGTATATTTCGCCACTTTCGTTTCCGCATATGCTTGTTATTTAGAAACTACCGTTAATCAGTGTGCACCCTAGGGATTATAACATAAATATATATAACAATAAAACTCCCTTTTTGCTTCACTTTCTACGGTTCTGATTTACTTTATTATTATTCTGATGAGCGCGTCTCGTGAGTAATTTGCCGATTAAATAGGCAAGACTTGTAGTCTTTTGTTTGTGTTCAGAACATTTCAATCTGTTTTTGTCTTTTTGCAGTCCAAGGAGTTTATGGCTCGAAAGAGAAAAAAAAACAAAAGCTATGCTGATGAATTAGAGTTTGCATGGGACCATGTAAACCAAGAGAAAACGGACGTAAACTCTTTTTTAACAGCGGTTTAAAAATGGCTAATGTGGGTTTCTACGGTTACCGTCCACAGTAATTCGTCACGAAAACGAGCTTTCCGCAAACACTCTTCAAACCGGAGGAATTTGAAAACGCCGGCTTTGCCTTTTAATGTTGAAGGAAAGCATTTTGTAAACGGAGCTTTTCGAAAACGACGATGTGAAAATAATGATGATGATTTCCCAGCCCGAGTTTTCCTCAAAAACAAATCCAAAATCACCGGCAATAGTTACGTTTTAAATTTTCTCCGGCGTAGTGTGGACGGAAAACCTTTGATGCATTTTCAGAGTGAAAACCCCGTTTCCAAATTTCTTAGTCTAGCGTAGTGTGAACGGGTCTTATTCATCCATGACTGGTTGTGCCGTCCATGAAAAATATTATTACCTAGTCTAAAATGTATAGGTTTTCTATATGCCTAGTAATGACAGAGGAGAATCTCACTGTTACTGTCCTGGTAATTTTGCCTGATTGCGGGAAAACTTTTCTAGTAGTTTAATGGAGGGAGAAGCGAGTCTGTCCTGCATGGGAAGGATTTTACATTTTCCCCGGCGAATATCAACATTTCATGAGTCTGTTGCATTTCAAATCATTTTGAACTAATCCACACATCTTTCTTTCACATTTTCACTCTCACCGCCGCGAGATTTTTTCTTGGCCCAGAGAAACGAATATAACAGATGCACTATTTTGAAAGTACAGCCTCAGGAAGGGCGAGTCGCGAGGAGGCAAATTCATCCTTCCCTATCCTCCTTACCCCCATTTTCCTCACCTCCTCCACAGCTTAGTAATTTGACTATGTTCTAAGAATCCCTTCTGACCTGGGGACACTGAGCGTCTTAGCCCCCTCACCCCCCGCCTAAAATTACGCTCTGTCGTTCTTGTGCTAAGAAACCTTTCACTCCTGCGCGCATACTAGAATTTTACCTGCAGACTAAAAAATTAGAACCATTTTACACACTATGATATATGTTACCATGTTAAGGAATATTTCTCACTGTAAAGCGGCCCTGGTATATAATCGTTTTAAAAGTCGCTGAAAGTTAGCAGTGCATAAACTAATGAAAGATTTCACAGTTAGAGAGCGTTCAAAGGGTTCAATAGCCTTTTTATCTTGCCAGTTCTTTTCAATAGAATTAAAAAAAAAACAGCAGGCAGCCTTAATTTTCGACTCAATCCAGTTATTGCGATTTAGGTTTTGCGTGCATTTCATGGGTTTATTTGCGCCAAGTTCTATTGATGCCTGGAATACTTTGATAGCACTCGGTCGGTCGGGTTTGACAGAAGATAAACGCCCTAAAAAGCAAACTATATATGTTATGTTTTTGGACCTCTTGTTCAGCAATAGAATAAAGCGACTCTAAGAACTTTATCGCCCTCGTGCAGCGCTATTTACGCGCCCTATCTGTTTTTCATCTGTTTAGTTTTTCTTTCTGGCTGATTAAACCCACGTTATCAACGAACAAAACGATTGTATGGAAAAAATTGAAATACACTGAGAATCTCTGCTCAACTAATTATACCCTTAGCATCTCAGACAAATTAAAAACCTGTATTCCCGGCATAGAGCTGCTCTTAAATGTATCTGTGTTGAATTACTTAAGCCTAGCCGAGCAGAACCAAATCCCACAATGAAAGCATTAAAAAAAACTTAATAGTGTCAGTACAAAGGGGAGGTCAAAAGAGTAAATCTATTATTTGTAAAGAAACGTCCTGGTGAAAAAAATGACGCCTGTACAACTTAGTATGTATTTTACACCAGTTTAAAAATCTGTTTCTTATAAAGTGAAAAACAAACTATAAAAATTAAAATCTTTTATTAACTTGGAATTCTTTGATAATTAGTTTGGCACAAAGGTGTCCTTTTAACTTTGGAACTATTCTCAAAAATAACAAGTATAAGTTCATTTCTGTACGTCAGCTACAATAACCGGTTTCTACAAGAAAAAGTGCAAAAGTAATACCTACATTTATACAGCAAAGCAGGATGCAAATAGTATTTTCCATTTCTTCTCGAGGAAAGCAGAGGAAGCAAGCCGTCGAAGTAAGATATAATGTTTTTCACTAGAACTGTTCACCCTTGAGTCACCGTAGGAGTTTGCTCGCTCATAACTAGAGTGATCAGATCTTTGTACGGTACAACCTCCTTCTTCTTGTCTTCGATGGGCTTCACAATCAGCTCCATTTCGTCCTCTGTCAGTCTGGAATCGCCCTTCAAACACAGAAAAGCTCGCAGTTGTAGCGAATCGATTAGGCCACTCTTCTCGCGATCAAAAGTGCTGAAGAACTCCATAAAGTCCTCCATAACTGGCTGTGGCTTCGCTTTCATTTCTTTGTAAATGGCGCAGAATTCCGGAAACTGGACTGAGTCCTTGGATTTGTAGTCGGCCTCGAGCTTTTCCAAGTCTACTCCTTGTGGATTCAAGCCGGCCGAGCGTAGAACATCCTTGATCTGGGCAATTTCAATGCTTCCGTCCCCCTTTCGGTCAAAAAGGGTGAATATTTCTTCCAATTCTTCTGTTTCAGCCATTTTAGATTGTCTGAAGAGATTGAAGAGTTACTTGTGTAAATTTTCTTATGCAATGTGAAAGTTGACCGTGGCTTTCTTCACAGTGTTGGCGCAAATTGTAAAGTGTCTCTACAGCGGAAAACACCTACTATAAAACCTTAAACTTTTGTTTCTTTTAACACCACCCTCTGCGCCAAAATTACCAACGATCCAATCAAACAGCTCGAAACTCACTTAGGTCAAGTTGGGGGCAGGTAAAATTGTTTATAATGCTCTCGATTGTTGTGATTGATTGCCTAGATCAAAATATCGACAGTTTTAGTCGTTTAAATTTCAAAGACTTCAGAACGCGTTCTTTATTGTGTGGATATTAAAATATATTAATCACAGCACGGTACAGGCAAGTTATTGACAATTAGAAGGTTCGCGTGCGCTTACTTATCTTACAACGCCTAGTTTTAATCGACGCAACACAGCCCCATGGTGTTTTTTCTTTTAACCTTCACGGGACGAAAGAAAAACATTACCAAATACTGCTCCGAAAATTGTGCATCTACGATCATGCTATATACCTAATGTATAGAGATCTGCTTTTCCACAATCGTTGCAACTTTAAACTTTTTTAAAAGAAAACGAAAGAACAGTTGCCTTTAGCTGTAGGTTTCACACCTGTGTGGACTAAATTATGGTTGGAATGTATAATTACGCTTTTGTGAATTATCATGCCTTTTAAACATCTTACTCCGCGCTAGAAGTCTCAGATGTGAAAACTGTTTAACTTCTTCTTGTTACCTGAACGATTGTAACCAATTCTTTTCAGAGCAATCAGTGAAATAAACGAGATCAAATCCCTTCAAGTGGTTAGTTTTTAACTAGTTCAAATCTTATAAAATCTGTCGCGAACAGGTTGTTATTGTGTTTATTATTGTTTAAATGCAATGGTTCATTGAGTTAGATCTTAAACTTGTCATATTTATTTTGGTGATTAGTCGTTCAGAGAAAGTATAGCATTTATTGTCTGTTGTCTCGCGAACAAAACGACAGCGATATTGACCAAAACTGGCAAAAGTGAACATGAATTTCTCTTTCAAGCCAAGACAAAGTTAGTGTGCCATGCGATCGCACGGTAATCCCTTGAAAATGTAAAAACAAAAAATTACGTCATACCTTATAGGATAAATCAAGAAGCTTACTCAGTACAGACTGTAACAAAATCTCACCGGGGTAGGGAAGTAATCGCCAAGCACTACCTGGGACTGGGCGGTAGGTGTTACAGCCCCAAACCCACCTAGTTCTTGTTTGTTGTTTCAGTCATGTGTTAAGCTGAATGGTACGTCTTTAGGGCCAAATTTTAAAACCTATTAGTACAAACATTGGTTTAAACTATTTGCAGTGATAAACCCTGGTTACTGGCTGCTGGTAAACCACAAGTATATAACGCTGTAAAAAAAGATAATCTGGCTTTTAGTCTTTTTAGACGCCGTCAATGACTATATTTTGTTACTAGACTAAATGAGTAAAAAGTAACCGTGGATGAAATTCCCGCGGACGTACCTTGGTTCAAAGTGGTGGAAACAGAAAATACTTCCTGAAATATATAAGTACTGTAGCCTGTGTGGCAGGCGTTCAAAGGGTATAAGGAAAGGAGAAAACTAAATTGCGCGATGCAGGCTATATTGAAGACATACACCGTGACTAAATGTATACCAATCAGAACTTGATGAAAATTGCCCTCATAGTATCTGTAGCGAGTTGATTGGTCCAGCCGAAAAATACTACTCCAAACGGTGTATCGGTTGCTACAGTAATAAATATTGGACTCAGTGGGAATTAGTCTCCCACTCAGACGCTCTTAAGGAAGTTTCAGTTGGATTCTTGAGAGCTTATCCACGCGAAGAAACGTATGAAGTACCGAACTCTGCGCATTCGTCTTCCACACGTGAAGCGCAATGAGAGTGATCTACACACTGAAAACTACTGTGAGGATTGCTGGTATTATTTCTAAGTTGAAACGCGTCAGTTTTGTTTCGCTTTCTGCCAAGTTTTGCATCCAGTCATAGAACAGTGTATTTTAATTTCCAGTCAGCAACCAGATCAGAAAAATTAAAGAATAGATCTTACAGGGAGTGATGTACACACTGAAAGTTATTGTTCGTAAAGGATTGTATCGTATTAGTTTCAATTTGGTACGTGTTTTGTTTTGCTTTCTGCCAGGTTTTGCTTCCGGTTATAGAACAGTGGATTTTTTAAATTTCCAATCAGCAGATCAGAAAAATTAAAGAATAGATCTTGCAGACCAGTGTGATGCAAAATTTATCTGAATAAGTTTGGCTGGTCTAACCGAAATACCTAGTCAAAACGTTTTAGTTGTTCCTTCTTCTGCATCAATGAATTCGACTGAAAGGGGATCACTTTCATTTTGAATCAAGGTTCAACAGGTTACTTTAGCGCGTTCTACCCGAAAGGCGAAATTATGATTTAAAAACGCCGCAGTCATTGCCACGAAAACCTTCTTCAACTTGACTTGAAGCAGACCTCCATATGACTTAACACGCTCAAAAGTACACGCCATTATCAGTTTTCCTATTTCCCTTTCAAATTGGCTTTGAGTTCTGGCTGTTTTTGGCAGGTTTCGTTTCCGGTTATTAAAGAAATGTGCATTTTTAACAGCCAATCAGAATGGATAAGATTTGACAGGCCAGACTGGCGCGAAATTGGCGCGAAACAGCTGTAATATTGCCACGCATGATCACCCACGCGTCGTACTACAAAACAGCTCTGTAAATTATGCTTTCTTTTCTATATTGTATGAAACCACTTTAAAGAAGAAACACTGGTTTATTTCCTTTAGTTTACAACGTCTAACTTCTCGAGTGCGATGAAGAGATAAACGTAAAATTACTGAAGACTTTAAGTCGTATTTTCCGATTATCATAATGAATGAATATTATCATAAGAAAAAGGCCACATGATACTAGACACGGCTGATGCAATAATGTGATGGGTTTCCTCGGACAAGCACTTAAAACGGCAGAGAAATGATTGGTTCGTAGTAAGAACATGAAAGCCCCGAATGACACGAGAAGACAAGTTGTCGTTCAAGATGTGTGCGGTTATGAGAGGATATTGCTTCTGAAAAGATGAGCTTGATCGTTTATAAGGATTCCCAGATCACTAAAATAATCTCTCTTTTCATGCAAAGTACCTCCTATGACGTTAGAAAGGATGAAAATTTAAAAACAAATTTCTGCTATACAACCGACACAATGATTACTGAATGTCAACAATTTGTCACGAATTCTGATTGGTTGATTTTTTTTCTCGGTGTTTCATCATTCAGCTGTTTACATATCACGCTCTGAGCACATGCAACAGTCGGCTTTAAAACTAAACCATAGCGACACCGGCAATTTTGTAATTTGTTCTCCTAGCCTGAGGACAAGCTTAGTTTAGGAGCAAAATCCCAAGTAGGTATTGAAAAATCCCCACAATTTCAGACTATGTATAGAGACTAAGAAAGACTAGAATGATTTACACAAAAATACGCCGGTTTCAAAACGGCTCGAACCTTAACCGGCTGTTAACTTGAAATTTTTCGCTTTGATTCCCAGACAATTTTACAGAGGTGTGCTGAGTTCTTGCGAAAAGATGACGGAGAAAGAAAAAGCTACCGAGAAAGGTGCTACGTATAAAACGGTATCAACAGTGGCAATATTAGCTACAGATGAAGAAGACCACAAGGGCCGAGTGGAAGTTATCGAAGCCGAGAAAGTACGACTTGGCTGGGACAATAAAGTGCAATTTCTACTCTCCGCGATCGGTTTCGCTGTTGGATTAGGAAATGTTTGGAGGTTCCCTTGGCTTTGCCAGAAGAATGGAGGAGGTAGACAAAATTGTATTATTCAATTATTCTTCCCTTTTGTCTACTTTATTATTTACTATTGAAAAATGCGGTTTTCCAGGTTTGCTCGTGTTTATAATAATTTCTCACCGTCTCTGTGAACTAAGGCGAATGAGCCAACAGGAGATTATCTCAGCCATGTAACAATTCAGAAATCTTCTTCCTGTTTTCTCGTGTCTGGCTTTAACAAGAATACTCCGTATATTTTATGCTGATCCCTATCGCTTAAGACCCTCTCAGTAATTATCTGATTAGCTAGTTATAGACTAGTGAGTTTGGATGTGGATTGTAAAATTTTGAAAGCGTGTTATAAAATTTTGTAAAAACTCAAATATTGAGCGAAGCAGTAGTCGGTATCACAAAAGATTTTCAACAATAAACATTTTTAGCAATTTTGGTGATATTTAGTCCTCAAGAGCAAAAACATATAAATTTAAAAGTATTGCGAAGTAATAAGATTAATCTTCGTTTCAGTTTAAGAACTTCCTTCCGCAGTTTCAAGGTGTATTGGACAATGAATTGGAAAACACATTAAAAAATCGATTCATTTTTCAGTTTCCGTCAGTTGTAAAACAAAGTAGGAACAAAGCTAAAGCTCTTGAACAAAAGAATTTTCACAGTTTAGAGATCAAACATCAGTTAGATCTAACAGCACAATGAAATTCCAATCGACATGGCTCGTTTCCCTGACGAGTACAGTTCACACGGTGAACAAAATTAAATTTGCGCAAATGACACAAGAAAATTTTCAACGAGGTCTTCGAGAGAGAACTTGCTCTTCGTTTCCTTAATAAATCGACAGGTTTTTTTTTAATCCCCTTAAAAGAAATGTTAGCGACAAATACTCTAAAAATTGGGCTCTCGAGGATCAAGCACTAGCCGGAAAACATCAATTATAAACTCTGTGTTCACAGCGAGACAAAAGTTTTTCACGTAGCTATGAAATTTACTTTTAGCTAACATTTTACAAGGGTAGTTTACATGAAAAGCGAGAAGCAATCAAAAACTCGCTATCTCATATCGTTTCAACACGAGAAAAATGCACTGAAACAACAGTTTGCTTGTCGCGATTTCGCGAATCGGCTCAAACACATCCTGGCATAAAAAATAAATTTATCCCTGTTTTTGCCGTAGCGGTATTTGTACCATCTCCCAATTTTCGTTTGACCCTTTCCGTTGATGTCAGTTACAGTGCATAAATACAGTAGGGAGATGTTATACGATCCTACATCATAATTGCTTTTTGGTCGCAGGGTTTTATTTCTTTATTTTTTCCGGTCAGACTTGATCACGGAAGACAAAATGAAAAGAAACTCAGTCCACTACACTGCTTCTCGCTTTTGAATTCAGCTGTATAAAATGAAACTCGCTTATGGGCGTAAAATTGATGAAAATCTCGGCGGTCATCGGACAATTCCGGTGGGCGGGATTTCTAGGTGGAAAAAGTACATAAATAGAAGAAAATGTCAGTGGTGTTGATCGGTGAACAAATTTCTCCTGTTTTATGAAAACAGTCAAAAGGAATTTATAGTCGCCTTAGCAGTTACTGAAGAATGTTTGATGTTGAAACAGAAAACGGTGATAAGCATGGAAGAGGGGCAAGGGTTAAGAGCATCTGTACGAAGAGGGGAAATTGAGTGAAGTGCAGATTTGTGCCAACAAACATGGAAAAGTATCAGGAAATCCGTGTTTTCGGCAAAATCCCCATTCGTGAATTGGAACAGTGTGCGTGCAAGGATTTTTTGTTTTTTCATGGTGAAAGCACTGGCGCAAAATAAGAAAATTCATTAATTCATTGCCTTGCATGACACCAAGGTGTTTGCTTTTTAGATTTACCGTACTTTCACCCAAATGACAAGAGATGACGTTTTTCAATTAAATAACACATTTAAGATTTCACACTAGGATGTCACTTTTCAAAGAGCGTGAAAAATGTACTCAAATTGTTTCCGCTGTATTGTTAAATGTCAATTTTTCACAGCTAGCCACGGAAATCTCCGTGAACCTCCCAAATAGGTGAAAAGCAATTTCGAAATACTACCACAAACTTTTTAGATAATCAATTTAAATTCATCTGCAGCCGGTTATGAGTGGAAGTAACATAGTTGGGTGCTTGCAGAACTCAAAATGTTTTCTCTTCGAAGGTGAAAACAACTGATCGAAAGAGCCTAAACGTTTTAAAATATTCACGACTATTTTTTAAATATTCACTTTCTTCCGGCTTGCTCTTCTCGTCGATATTCACGAAAATTGAGGTATTCTTGAAACAAAAGCCGAGCCTATCAGATGTGATTATAAACAAATTGTTTCAGTCTTTCTTCTTCCTTTTCTCTTCCTTTTTATTTTTCTTATTAAGTTTTCTTCTCTCTGTTGAAAAAGAAACACAAAGAGACAAGAAAATAATGGTACGAAACAAAATGTGTTGATAGTCGCCAAAGTCGCCAAAATTTAGTAGTGAAAAGAGATCACAAAATGCGTCTTTATCTAAATTATTCTAATTGATCTAAGAAGCTTTAAAGTACTGTCATCATTATTTTGAAGAATTACAAGAACCTTTTATAGAAAGAACTTTGGCAACGGAAATAGCTTCTCTACTCCTAAAAGTACATCAGTTTTTATTTAGAATTGATGCTTGCTCTTTAATGCATTAATTCCTTTGAATTTCACATTCGGATTTAGATCTTTTTCAGGCTCGGTAAAATCATTAAAAAAAAAACATTCTGAGGTTACTTTTAAAATTTTGGATGAATGTATGTAGAATGGGGCGCTGTCCGAGGAACACAAGACTTAGTGTTGCAGCTTAGTAAGATGATCCTTGTGATGTAAAATGAAATGCTTCAGCCCCTTAAGGACAGTATCGAGTTTATTAAAAAAAAGAAAATTTGGTTATATTGTAAGGGAAACGTCTGTATTTGAACGTGCTAAAAACGCATTTAGCGATCGGAATGAAAGCGAAAATTTCAAGAGACAAGCTTGCATTCATGAGAACCCACTATGAAGTTAAAAAGAATGGCATGTAACATGGAAAGCGATGTTACTGTAAAAAACTTTTGTTGATGTTGTGGTTGTTGTTGTTGCTGTTGTTGCTGTTGTTTTTTTTTTTTCTTTTTTTGAAAACAAATAACAAATGAACTGCAAGTTTTGCATATTTCACCGCTAAGAACTCAGAACCAGCTGGAAAGAAGTCAGAGAGCAGAAATATTGCAATGGAAAACACGTGTTACCGCAAAGCACTTTTTCGTTGTTGTCGTTGTCGTTGTCGTTGTCGTTGTTGTTGTTGTTGTTGTTGTTGTTGTTGTCGTGTTAAGTACTAAATTGCACGTTTTGCATACCTAACCGCTGCGAACTGAAAACCAACTTTGAATTTAAAAGGTATGGACATGTAACACGGAAAGCGAGCTTCTAGGTGAAAAGCAGAACACTGTAATGAAAAAGCATGTTACTGCAAAACACATTTCTCTTGTTGTTGTTGCTGTTTTTGCGGTTGTTGTTGTTGTTTTCAAAAAAGCGTAATGAATAACAAGTTTTGCATATTTCGACACTGTTGTTTCCAAAGAGTTCCCCCCGCAACTAGAACCAGAATCCTCTTTACACGGAATGATAAATACGACATGGGATGTTTATAACAGATATCCCGGGATATCGAGAACGGAAATTGATGATGTTTGAAAATGGAATTAACGGAATATTTAGGCCCAAATTTAGCGGGATATGAGATACTCAGACCCCCCTAATAGGGCCTCTAGTGTAATATTTCTCGCTGTTCTCTCTTGTAGGCGCTTTTTTGATACCATACTTAGTGATGCTCATCTTCGAAGGAATCCCCATCTTCTACCTGGAACTCAGCATTGGCCAGCGACTTCGCCAGGGATCTATTAACGTCTGGAGCACAGTATGTCCTTACCTGGGAGGGGTGGGCATTGCAACGACAGTGGTTTGCATTCTTGTTGGTAGCTACTACAACGTGGTCATTTCCTGGGTGTTGTTCTACTTCTTCAACTCGTTCCAGTCTCCTCTTCCTTGGGCAGAGTGTCCAAAGGTGTCGCGTTACAACAGTGAGCTGAACGCCACTGAGCTGACAACACCCAAAGAATGCTCCGGGAGTAGCCCAACTGCCTACTATTACCATCGCGAGACGTTGATGCACGCTAACAGGATAGAGGAGAGTGCTGTGATAAACTGGAAGTTGGCTGTGGCCTTGGTGGTCGCCTGGCTGCTGGCGTACCTTTGTATCATCAAAAGCATTCAGTCATCTGGCAAAGTAAGTTTGAAACCAATTTAGGATTTGCTATTTTTATCTGTTTAGAGAGGATCGAGGAGGATAACGAGTGCAGCCTCCAGTAGACAGATACGTATTGCATGGGTAACCTTCCAACTTATAGTAACTTAACGGGAAAGAGTGTGCGCACCTTTGTACTATAATTACTAACTAGCAGCTATCGTGAAGCAATTGCCTGCAACAAAAATTTTGGCTGATCTTACCCACGTGAACCGTGTATAAATCTGAACGACAACAACTTTTAGTGTAGAAAGGATCTTGAAGAAATAATAATCCTCTAGTGTGTCATTCAGCAGCAAGCTCTGTCATTTCTT
Organism: Orbicella franksi; assembly: GCF_964199315.1. Classification (NCBI taxonomy): domain Eukaryota; kingdom Metazoa; phylum Cnidaria; class Anthozoa; order Scleractinia; family Merulinidae; genus Orbicella; species Orbicella franksi. Next base: position 8,778,600 of record NC_138157.1, read on the forward strand.
CACAGGTAGTCTACTTTACGGCGACATTTCCTTACGTGGTTCTGCTTGCATTCTTCATCCGGGGTCTTCTTTTGAAGGGCTTTGAGACAGGAATTATTTACCTGTTTACTCCAAAGGTATGACGTCCTTATACATCTGCCTGTAGTGCCCAAATTTGGATGTGTGACGTTAATTTGGTGAGGCAGGTAGAAACGATAGAACTTAAAGTCCAATTTCCTCTCTAGAAGGTCGTGTTGGTCTGTGTCAAAAAGTCTTTTTTAACAACGAAGAAAGGCAGTTCGAGGCCTTACACTCCGTGACAAGATTAATTGATTTTAAATCATGGAGCTAGAAGAAAGACCGACTGCAGTTCTTTCATAAGAGAATTGGATCAGAATTTTTTTCCAGGAAGTTGAAGGACTTTGTTGGTCAAATATTAGATAAAGGAAGATATTTACTAACGATAATAATCTGAGCATCCGAGGCTGACACAAGCCAATGCGATGCGGGTTGGGGGGGGGGGGGTAACATGAGCTGTTCAAAAGCGCAGCTCTATATAATACGAACAAGTAGAGGTTCAGCTAAAGTAGGCTCTATCCTAACCACTGAGCCCGAAACATGCAAGAACATTCAAGATGAACCCTGGAGAGCAACCTGACAAGGCCAAATTATGGGCAATCCATGTCCACTCACCTTCTTCAACATCTTGTAACACACCACAATTAATTGCTTCAATGATTAGTTTAGAAAGACGCAACTGTCAGAAAGATAGTTATTTAAATACTTGGTTCCTTTTAGGCCCACAACAAGCCCTTTCATGGTATTAAAACTTTCAGATCATGATATTGGACAAAACTCTAGACCCATAGTTCAAAACGAATACAGAGTTCGCTGATCATCTTGCAATAATTTTCAATGTTACAGCGAGATCGGTCTTTTGGTATAACGTTCGTTTGTTAAGTGACCATCAATCGACTTTTCTGTAACATTTCCGCGCTGCGAGGTCAGATCTTAGCTTGCATTGGACTCGCTGATTACAATGACAACCGAATGGTTTCCTGTGAAAGGGTTTGTTGTGATAGTTTTAAAGAATAGACAGACAGAGTAAGATTATCAATAGAGAATGGTCTACAGACTGATGATCTAACGGTTAACCCTTGTCATAAGATGACTACTAACGTCTAACTGCAGCAAAGGACTTCTGCAATTCCAATGCAGTTTAATTATCTCCGTGATCTCCATGATGTACTCCAGGAAATACCACAGTAGAAACGCGAAGAAATCTGGAGCTAGACTGATCTTGCAGTGTCTTGTGGGACCGCTACTGGGGACAGTATGAATTCTCATCTTTTTCCTTTCTCCAGTAATATTCTCACAAGGGACTCCTAGATGAGACTCGCTCTAGACTTTTCTCGTTTCTGAAGTGGCGAATTATGGACAGCGTAAGTATGACTCATGTGGCGTCTGCAATTCTAATGCAGGAAGGTGCCACTTTGGTGACAGCAGACTAACTTTACGTAACCCGACTCTGCAATTCAAATGCAGCACAAGTTTAAGGAACTTCTCAACCACGAGACACTTCCAAGACTAAAAGACTAAAAGTTTAGTTTCCTGCAATTCAAATGCAGTCTTCTTTCCATGGACCCCCTGGCACTCATTGACAAATTTGTTGCTCCGCCTGGCATTATTAGCAAAAAGGGCAATCATTTCACAACAGACTACCCCATAATCTACGTTTAGGTGTCTGGACACTTCTGCAATTCAAATGCAGTCTAAAGACTGCAGGCGTTGAGAAAACATTTCATTTTTGTCGGATTGCTTGGTAATTGTAGCCCTGGAAAAGGAAACAATCCGATTCCATTTATAATCTATTAGGGAAACCATATCATGCTCTGAAAGTGCCGTAAAATTCAGCTTTCTGCAATTCCAATGCAGTTTTCAGACAGAAAAAGGGTAATAAATATCAGACTTTACAGTTTAAAAAGGCGCGACAAAGATGTTGTCAAGAGCGGCAGACGCCATCTCGGTGCAGCCTTTAGGTTCTCGCAATTCCAATGCGGAGACTAAGAATTACATCGTTCACTCCAAGGTCAGCTTCTGAATTCTGCAACTCCAACGCCTTAAGGCCCAGCAATTTTTTTTTTAATTTTTTTTTTTACGGCTGAAGAAATTATAAGGTTTACTGCAACAATCGTTCGAGACAACTCTATGAGCAATACAAGATATGCGAGGCGTGGCCAGGAGAAGTTGGAACACGAGCCAAACAGACAATATGTACCTAGACACCCACCATCACTGGGAGAACTGCACGAAAACTAAAACGTGCCTTGCAAACTGCTCGACCAGCTAAACATATGCAATTCCAATGCATTAATGCACTAAAATGACACTGAAAAGACACTAATTCACTTTCATGCTTCAAATGTAGAGACACAAGATGGAAATGAATGGAGACAAAGTGAAGATAGCCTCCGAGATTTCAAATCGAGGTGGGCATGACTTGAACAAATGTCTCAAATACAGTAACTGCACGCATCTAAATAACTAAATCGGTAGTCTGTATTAAACAAAAACGTTTATTCTTTCCCAAGAGACACGAACTGGTTGCTGTGCCAACGGAGCTCAGTACCAGTTTCTGATAAAAGTGCAGCGTTCTCGAAACGTTGGTTTTCATTTTAAACAAGAAAATCATTGCGGCTGATGCAACAACAACATACACTTTGTTCACGAAGCACTGATAATTAAACTTATATAATAATACATCATTAAAAATAAAATGAAGCAAAACGTTTGCTGCGCTTCGTGCCCAGTGACGAATGCCGAAATTTTCCAACACAGTTGTTCTCAAAACGCTGATTTTAAACAAAACGAATGCACGCGATATGTAATATAAAAACATCTTTTAAGTTGTTTGCTGAACCTTGTGTCCAGCAAACACAATCATTTGAAGACACAGTAGTTCTCAAAACACTGGTTCTCTTTAATCTATGTTTCACTTGCACTATGATAAAACGCCATAAATGCTGATCGCTTTGCCTTGTGCCCAGTGACAGCTATCAATCAAATGCCCAGTAGTTCTCAAAACACTGGTCTCCTATAATCAGAAAATAATTTGATAAAACTGAATTCTGATTACTGCGCCTAGTGCCCAGTGACAGCTGTCAATCAAATACCCAGTAGTTCTCAAAACACTGGTCACCTATAATGAGAACTGAAATAATTTGATATTACTGAATGCTGATTGCTGCGTCTTGTGCCTAGTGACAGCTATCAATCAAATGCCCAGTAGTTCTCAAAACACTGGTTTGCTATAATCAGAAACTGAAATTAAATGATTGAATACTGATTGCTGCGCCAAGTGCCCAGTGACAGCTCTCAATCGAATATATCCAGTAGTTCTCAAAACACTGGTATGTTACCATAAAAATACTGATGGATAAAATGTATTTGAATGCTGAACGCTGCGCCATGTGCATAGCGACAGCTGTCAATCAAAAACCCAGTAGTTCTCAAAACACTGGTGCAACAGACAAATCTACTAGCCTTTGTTCTACCACCTATCAAGGCCAAGCATTTAGAATATAAAATATGTTTGGGCTCACTGCTGTGTCCTGTACTCAGCAGGAGTTTCCATTCACTAAGACAGCTGTTCTCGAAACACTGTAACCTAATGCATGATAGCAGCAAATTTAACATATTTAACCACTATTAACTAAACTTGATGAGTTAACCTAATGGCCGTTAGTTAAAGACTACTCAAATGAAATGATAACCTCCAGCATAATATACTGTTGTCGTTGATCATGAAATACTAACGTTAAACTCGTAGTTAAAAGAAAATCACACGAATTCTAAAACCTGCTTGATACTGATCTCTGCGCCTCGAGCCCAGATGAAATGTGTCAATCAAAGCAGGAATCAGGAGTTCTCGAAACACTGATGTCTGTTTTCATCAACAGTGGGAACGACTTCTGGACCCACTTGTATGGCTAGACGCAGCTACACAAATCTTCTTCTCTTTGGGTCTGGCTTTTGGCACTATGGTTGCCTACGCCAGTTACAATTCCATTCACGAAAACACGCTGCGTGACGCCATTACAATTTCTGCCGCTAACTGCATGACTTCCTTGTTCGCTGGGATTGTTGTTTTCTCCATTTTAGGATTCAGGTAAGAACACGATCACTGTTTCATCAGACGCCTAACAATATCAATCCAATCAGTTTACAAGAAACAAATCTCTATTCTAGGCTAAAATGAGCGTTTGTATTGTACCGTATAACTCCTTCTACCAACACGTAAGGAAGAATGCAACCAAAACCCTAAACGTCCTGTAGACAAGAAAAACTTAATACATTTTAGTTAGGGACAGTTCTTATCTGTTCAGAACCTAATTGTCAAAGAGGAAAAAACTGTTCAAAGCAATTTTGATCCTAATGAAAAAATACCTTCTTTTCATGACAACGTTGAAAACTACGGTGTCAGTAGACGCCCCAGCTTGGCATCCAGCGCCCTCTCAAGAAGTTCCAGAACGTTTCCTTCGTGGTTTAGCGACCTTCAGCGTGCGTCCTTAACTAGATTTGTTCAAGCACGTTTATCACTTCCAGAGATCAAACTTTGTTAATGAAAACAAGCTAGCCTTGTTTAGCGAGTTTATTGGGAAACATACTTTTCAGTTGAAAACTGAAAATGACACACAGCCACAATTAGTTTGAATTCGCAGCCAGCTCTGCAGTCTTGGTCCTTGGAAGCAAAATACAACCAAATACGAGATAACATCAATATACAAGGGGTTTTAATTAGTGAACTATTTTCTGCCGTTGAGAAGCCTATCGTCAACTTCTGCAATATTTCCTCTGTAAAAAGATACCTCCGTCTAACAAGTCTTCAACACTATAGATAATATCCGTGCACGGTGCAGATAACCAAGCGTTATTTCGTAAAACGCATCAACAGAAACGAAGGATGTTACATATTTGATGGGAATAGGTCTAAATTGCCAAAACAAGTTCAAGATATCTTGAGCTCCATCTCGTGATTGGCGTTCTAACCCATTGCGCAATGTGCCTAACAGAATATTACCTTTGTAGAATTAACAGAGGTTCAGCATCTAAACGGGAATGGTTAATTAAAATACATATTGGGTTGGAGTACAGTTTCTATTCCATGAGCAGTTAGTTTATGAGGGAACTGAAGAGGCAAAATGGAAACAGGGATTTACCTCATATCTTTTCACTTGGAAAATAGAATTTGGGTCACTGGACTAGGAATCACAAACCTAAAGATGGGAATGGGGTACGGATTAGAACTGGGATTTGGGCAAAATATAGGCTAGCTGGAATATGGAATTTGGCCGAAATGTGGGCTGGGGATAGGATTTATACCTTCCCCCTTTTTTTATGACCTTCTTTTGTGCCAAACATTCAGGGAAGTTGACCAATATATGCAATCATACAGCGGCCATGTACCACACTTGCTAGGCTCACAAGTCGTCTTTGAAGTTGCAGAAAAGTCATTTAACTGAGATAAGGTTGAAAAAGCACTTGTTATTAAAGCGTATTGTAAGATGAGTTTACGTTTTTACAGAGCAACATACATGTTGGACGACTGTGAAGCAAGTAATGCGAGAATCTTGGAAAGCCTCAACACAACCCTTCACACGCTGAACACAACAGGGTTGTCCACACAGCATGTCGAATGGCTTAAAGGCAACACCACAACCAATGTCACAAGTGAACTTCAAAAATGTGACCTGGAGACTTTCCTCACAGATGTACGTGTAGATTTAGATAGTTTTAGCATGCTCTTCGGTTTTTGTGCTTTATCCATGATTGTCAGCATTTGGCCGCAAATTGCATGCAAGACAGAATACGTTAGTTAAGGAAATCACAACATCAAAACTGAGAAGCTAAAAATAAAGTAAGGCAGCACACAACAGTTCTATATAATTGTTTTCATAGTGTCTGGAGCGGTTGGATTGTATCCAGCAAGAGAAAGTCATTGGAGAGCTGTACTAAGTTGATATTTCCGAGGCAAGCATCCTCCTAAGTAATCAACCTTCTTAAAACGCTTCCAATGAAGTAGTCGTTGTTTTGGGGCGTTGTGTTTTATAGTTTCCAAACAAGTAAATTTTAATTCATCATTTTCACACAGCCAAATGTTCAGGTTTTTTTCGTGGGCACTGTCAAGTGCGTTTGGAAACGTAAGCATCAGAAAGTTGTAGTAAAACGGTAACAAATATTATGATGTAACCAGGAACGTTTATCCAACAGGCAGCAAGTGGTCCAGGACTGGTGTTCATTGCATTTACTGACGCCATCAATCAAATGCCTGGTGCAACCTTCTGGTCCATCATGTTCTTCCTGATGCTTTTGACCCTCGGCCTTGACAGCTTGTTTGGAGCTCTAGAGAGTGTAACAACAGCCTTGCAAGATGTCAGAGGTTTCGGAAAGCTTCGAAGGGAAATTTTATCTGGTGAGCATTGTATGAGGCCAGAGTCCTTTTTTGTAGAAAACATGTGAAAACGTAAAAAGCCTTATTTAGTATCACGATGTATTTTGCAAAAATTGAAAAAAAAGGGAGGCGCGATTCTTGTTAATATGGAATGGCTGGCCTAGCGACAATTAATCCTTCTCGTAAATCTTGACTGTAAGGCAAAAATCAACTACGATATTGGCAATAATGAAACGCAACGGTAACGTCTTAGATGGTGTGGTACCAGCTCTGAACACCAACCTTCCCTCGCTGATTTCGATTGACTCGATTGGACAAGAGAACTGGATATACGTCTGGTACAATTCAAGATCCTGCGAGCCCGACACACTGAGTTCTGCTGAATAGACGGATTAGACTAACGTGTTTACATCCTTGTTTCTACCCAATTCAGACCACATGATGATTCATTTGGGAGGTTACAGTGTGTAATTTGCCACATGCAACTGATTGCATGGGAGTGTGTGCAAACAGAACAGTTGTAGCCTCCCAAATGAATCATCTGATGATCTGAATTGGGTGGTAACATGGATGCAAACACGTTAGTCGAATCCATCTGTTGATCCATTAAATCTATCATACACTGTATAGGCCCGGAATGGTATAGCCAGCTAGATGATATGTGACATAAATGTAGCATGAAAAGCGACTTATACGATCGAACGTCGATCATCCTGACTAAACGTACAATCAGCAGAATCAGTATTGAACCGCAATGCGCACTTATTCGTGAAATAATCTTACGGAAATTGCAAACATTTTTTCAGGGCTTTTGTGCATTACCGGGCTTTGCATTGGCCTTCCCATGGTGACATATTCTGGTGAATATGTCCTTCAGATGTTTGACAGCTTTGCAGGCAACCTTCCTCTCCTGCTCATTGCAATATGCGAATGTGTTGGTGTTTGCTATTTCTACGGCATCAAAAGGTAGGCTTGATTAACGTCACATTAGTGATGACTGTTTAAAAAGAGTAAAAAACAGGTTCATGTCTCAGAAGGCTTAGACAGCGAAAATATTGAGATTTCATGAACAAAACGGCGCTCAACTAGACCGTCCTCACACTTTATTTGTTACAGTACTTCACTAGTAAGAATACACTACTCTGAAATGAAAACAAATTGAGAAACATTTATGGCAGTCTAGGTAAGCCAGCATCTACTCGGCAGATGTTGTAAAATTTGAAGTAGTGACATAGCAGTACTTGATATCTTTGATTGCTTCTGATCATTGTCAAGGTTTCACTGCATGATTTCAGTACGATTTCACCGCATCTTGCTGGGAAAAAAATACATTTTCCAGCCCAACACAACCATGAACGTTCTATCAAATCAAATACTGAAAAAGGATTTCTCCGGAATCAACTCTTTTCAGGTGGCCATTTAAATGCTTGGGTCATAATAAAATTATAATTGAAGTTCTGTGCAAAACTACGCCCATCCCAAACATGTCTCCCCAGGCAAGTTATTCGTAAATCGATCTTTACATGACCTTACATTTTTACGTCCACAGGTTTTCTGATGACATAGAGTACATGACTGGCAGCCGACCAAATCTCTTTTGGAAAATCTGCTGGATGTTCATCACACCAGCTGCGATGTTGGCAATCCTGATCGCCAGTATCATCCTCATGTCACAAGGGAAAGCTTCTTACTACGCCTGGAACGAGGGCAAGGTATAACGTCACAGCTTTCTCTTTTTTTATACTTTCAAGATACTTAATACTTCGTAAATGTTTATATGATACAGAGCAGTTTTCAACTGAGTGTCGAAATTAATCAGGCAATTACATTAAGGTTTTGGTTTTACCACGACAACTGGTGTGGTTTTGGTTTACGACCCTCAATAAAAATCGCTCTAATAAAGCGTCTATTTCTTTAATTTGGTAATTAGAGACGATATAACTTCATGATGACTTCGTAAACTTTTTTACCATTTTATTTAGTTTGAATGTAATTTACGATTGGGTGTCATCTTGTTGTTTCTGTGTTTCTTCTCCAGGCCACGTACGAGAAAGTCCCTTACCCCGACTGGGCAGTTTTTATCGTTGTCGTCCTTGTTCTGATGTCAGTCGTGTTCATCCCTGGCGTCGCCATTGCTCGGTACTTTGGTCTGATTAAATACCAGCGGTTGGACCCTGTTCCCCTGAAAGAAGCTGAAGTAGGCCCCCATGTGAAAGAGATTGAGGACACCAACGTTTAACGTGACAGAGACATTATGTATTTTGCTCAGATCTTACAGTAAAATGAGTATCTCATGATTTAAGCATACATTTTAAGAGGATAAATGGTATGAAGATGTTACGTCTTGTTAACAGTTCAGTCTCAACTCTATAACAGTAATATTTAAAAGTACTTTGAAGTCAGGTTAGGACGGTTTTCACTTGAGTATCGAAAGCAATTTGCATTTGTTCTGGTTTTGCTTTACTACATTGAGTGATTGGCTTAAAAAACTCGCGCCACTTTCTCATCCAATCAGAAGACAAACCAAAAGCAATCGAGATTCGCTCGCACACGGCCGGTTTCCCGCGCTTCGTGTCTACTGCATGCATTTGCTTCGAGTTTTGATTGGTTCTCTGAATTTTCTGCACGGTGTACTTTGTGATTGGCTAGAGTAATTACTAAGGTTTTTGTTTTACGACAATCAATTGAAAACCGCTCTAATTATCTAACAAGTGATAGTAATAAACTATTAAAAGTAAAAAGAGTTTAAGATAAGGTTATTTTGCAAGAAGGCTTTTAAAAACCTTTTTGGAATAAAAAGGCTTTTTTATTTTCTTATTGTTTGTTCACTAAATGAAGTCTTCATTGCGATAGAAAAAGCCCAGTTATTTTTGTATGATTAATGACATTAATTACAGATTAATTAGTTAAGTTATCATTGATTTAGGTAGCATAGATGACGTTTGTTGTGTACATAAAGCTAGAACTTAGTATTCACAAAGATTGACTCAACCAATCAGCATAACACTTTTCCTCGTAAATTGATAGTTCGGTAAACGGCAAGTGTCACTTGGAATCAAATGAAAATTCTTAGTGATATTTTCAGTAGCCAATCTTGCATACAGTATTCTAAATTAATACTTTGACGACACTCTATCGCCTTATTATCATCGGCCTGGACTCTTTCGGTTTCTTAGAGTTTCATCAATTCTCGTACTAGTTATAAAAGTCCCATGGCATCAACTGCTTTGAGACAACAGTAAAAAAATCACGTAAGTAGTATAGGGCGATGACACAGGTCTTTACAGCGTCCTTGCGTTTTGTATTGACTCTTTGACACTGTTTTCAGTACTCGTTGTCAAAAAGACGTTTTCACTTACTTATCTAGCATCTGATAACCGAGGTATTGCATAGTACAAGTTACATAAAAGGAAAACTGACTACATGAACTTCAAACCCCAGAGATCCAGAGATATCGCTCCCGTTTTGTGAGGCGTAGGACAGTTGTACCATTCATGGCTTGGCACAGCATAGCTTTTTAATCTGGCATGCCCCCGGTTAGAGGGTCATTCTGTGGGATATCAACCATGCAAAAATTACCATTTGTCATTATAGAGTAGATACCTCCCAGAGAACGAATAAAAATGAATTTAAGGAAAGCTTGGACCTTTAAAGGGTATTATAGCAGCCATAAAGTAGGAGAGGAACTTTTTCTCGTTTTAGGATTTGTTCTCAGCCTATTAATAATTTAAGGAATTAACATTTACAAAGCAAGAGATTCGTTTCCTTTAGAACTTCCTTTCAAACTTTATGAAGATCATTCCTTTCACATTCATTTGGAAGCGTTCCCACGTCATTTAAACTAGGGTAAAACAATTAAATACTACTCGGGCAAATTATATTGCCTTTGGTAAAATGAATAAAAGAAGCATTCATTGATTGAAAATATGTAATAAATTACGTCTTTCACCCTCCCTTTATAGACGTTCAACTCTGAATTTACTCGATGGTACCTTTCCGAGGCTCGTGGCTACATAGTTACATGCTCGCAAACGCGCATTGCAAGTGACCTATGTGCGTACGGCGCCGTGCGGACAATAACATGACAAAAATGAAAAGTTTTTAGCTTTTCGAGGTATGTGGCCCCGCCTTCTGGCACCTTCGGCGAACAAAGCACATTTCCTAAAAGAATTTCTAACACCAGATGCATGCAAATGTTCGCCAGTAAGAACAAAATGGAACAGAATCGCTTGCTTGTTTCCATGAATTTAAAGCTTTGACTGAAGAAATAAATTCTTGAAAAACGCCCATCTTAGCCTGAGAACAGGCTCCGGCTGGAAGCAGATCTCTGGGCTGGAAGGGCCGAGAAGGAAATGGTTTCCTCCCGCTTTCTCATCTGCCCATCCTCAACAAGAGAGCCTGTTTTCGACTAGAGAGAGCCTACCATTGGTTGGGTCAGCTTGCCTGAAATCCTTTATCCCTTTTCAGCCACAAGCTGCTCCATTTTTTTATGTCTTTCCGAGACATTGAGATAATTTGTTTTTTAGCGCAAAGGCGGTCGGGCTGGTCACTTAATTCGCCTTGATTTTGTACTGACTATCACTTTCATCAACTGGATCATGATGTTTGATTACATCTATACGTTGACTGGAATGACTGAAAAACCTTTCTAGGATAGTCATGACATAAATCTCGTAGAGAATGCTTCGGAGTATTTTTTTTCAACGGCTTAAGCAACTGTAAACAACTACAATAACCAGACCGCTACAAGATGTTGCCTTTGTGGAATGTCCCCAGATGATTGTATTTGTGCTAAGCGACCTCGATTGATTTGGTTAAAAAACTGTACTAGTTGATCAATCGGTAGAATAAAACGGCAGGGGCCACGAGCACAAAACGATTACAACCACAGGAAACATGAAAAGAGCTTGAAATTACCACCCACAGGATTTATTGAGTAAGATAATCTACACCACGAAATTGTCTTCTGAATATAATTTTTTTTATTTCCACCATTATATTAAATTTTACTTTATTTTATTAAGATTCCTTGTTGCCATGCGTCTGTTCAGTAATAGATCACAGAAAGACATCATAATGTGGTAAAAGCATCACTATTCAGTGACACAGTCGGCCATCGTCTCGTGTGTCACCATAGTTAACTATGGTGTCACTGATGTTCTTACCACATTTTGATATCATCTCTGATCTTTTACTGAACAGACGCACGGCAACATGGAATCTACTTGTTTTGTAAAATAAAGAAACCAAAAAAGAATGTTACTGATGTCATCTATACGTCTGTCATCCAATTGATCATAAGGCTTACTGGCTTCCTGGGCTTTGTTGCCTTTAACATTGATATTTTGAAAATACATTTATACATGGAGAAAAAAAAAATATAACAAACAAACACACAAACAAACAAACAAACAAAGAAATCACTAAGAACCAATCAAAATGTGAGAAGAACTTGACTTATAAAATTTAATTTAATTTTAATTTAATTTAAAACAGTTTCATGGCTAGTTACAACAGAAATGAAGTGAGATATAAACATACTTGACAACAATAATATAATCTAATAATAATACTGGTAATATAATCTGATTTTTTCAAAGTAAGCTTTTCTGTTATTTCTATGTTATTATTATTATTATTTTTATTATTATTATCATTATTATTATTATTATTATGAGAGTGGTTTTCAATTGAGTGTCGTAAAACTAAAACCAAACCAATTACTTACCAATTAGACTACTCAGTCAATCTCAAACCGTAGTAAAACCAAAACCAAAGCCAAAGTAATTGTCTAATTACTTTTGACACTCAATTGAAAACCGCTCTATTATTATTATTATTATTATTATTATTACTATTATTATTACTATTATTATTATTTTTTGGGGGGGGTTTACAAAATCAGATTCCTATGACACATATCTCTAAGGACATTTGCAATTATATAACAAAAAGATTTCAGCATTAGAGAGGTTTTCAATTGAGTGTCTAAAGTAATTAGGGAATTACTTTGGTCTTGGTTTTACTATGGTTTGAGATTGGAAGTGTAGTCTTATTGGTAAGTAATTGGTTTGGTTTTGGTTTTACGACAATCAATTGATAACCACTTGAAGATATATCAATAAATTCACAGATTCATCAATAAAACCAACAATCAAAACCATTTTTCTCCTCTGAAATTTGATACAAGTTGCCACGTTGGTGAGCTATGATCACAACAATGTGCATCTTTAATAATGAAGGTGGAGATAAATTTGTTACTGCTGACAGTGCAATAAACAGTAAACATCCCAGAAATTTAACACACCAACCACATTTACAATGACACAAAAGACTGAAGTTCTGCTGATGGAGAAAGGAACTTTAAGTCACTGCTGCTTGACGAAGTTGTTAAGTAAGTCAAACTTCTACTAATGGCTCTCATCTCATCCCTCATCATGCTCTGCAGGACAACTAAGGCAATCTACTAATGGCTACCTCCCCACAATGGCAACCTCTCTGCAGCGGCCACATGATTTCGTCCCAGTTTAGAGATCTGCTCTTGACCTGCTAACAGCAGCCACCTCCCCACAATAGGCAGTTAACTTTGTACGTGGGGTGGCCTTTGTACAGAAGTTTGACTGTATAGCCGAAGCCCTGTGCACTGCAACATAAGTTGGCATTAAATGACGACAACCAGCATGCACACCCCACATGGTTGCAACAGAAAATGTACACCCAACTTGCAGAGAGTGTTGTCATGGCAAACTGGCTCGTACAATCCGTAAATGCACACTGTTTTCCCTGTGTTCCTCCAAGTGTGACGTACAGGATACTAAAGATCCCTGCCAGGGCCACGGACCCGACATTAGCCTATTCATGGGCCAGTAGCCAATCAAAGCATTTTTGCCATGTCCAGTTGTTTTTCGTTGGACCAGGTCTATTCTTTGCACATGCATGTTCTGACGCACCTCAGATTCGGACAACAGGCAGGACCAGATGCGAATTTCCCTTACCTTGGCAGAAAAACAAAATAAATTCAATCATACCTCTAGTGAGCCATCTTACTGAATCTTTAAGAAAATTAAAAATAGGAAACTGTGTCTTTCCGAGCTCATTTATTGTTAGCATTCACACATTTATCTTGTCTGTTCCAAAACAATCTTAGAATCTGGGACAGACTGAAGAATCTAAAAATTTATTACACGTTTCATTAGGCCTAAAGGACCCTTTACACAGGTGATTTTTGGAGCAATTTATGTTGTGATTTCCACTACGATGTTTGTCAAAATATAGATCTCACCATGCCATGAAAGGGATACCATCCAGTATGACCACGAGGCATGGCATCATCTCCCCAAGGAGTACATGTCCCATAGCTGATAACACCGTTACCAATTTGACTATACTTCATGTAATATCTGAAAAATATGGACATATTATAAGTTGCATGTTATACACCACATAAAACACTGTCCAGTAGATGAGCTTTGACAAAAGTGACTACATTATCCGTCTGGTCCCGGTTGTTCGAAGGCTGGATAATGTGATCCACTGGATAAATCATTGTTGAGTGGATAAGTGTTAACACACAAAGTGTTGTTCCAGTTTTAGTACACATAGTTAGATATGGACCCAACATATATTTTCTTGTAGCAGTTATATCAAGTTGTTACTAACCACTTATTAACCGAGAGTGAGGTCTTTACGGGAAAATATCAGACTGATACCTTGCTGTATTGACCGAGCAATAACGAGGTCAATACAGCAAGGCTGAGGTTTGAGATTTTCCCGTGAAGACCGAATGTTCAAGGTTAATAAGTTGTTTATTATATGGCTTATTGCTTTGTTTTTGCAAGCCGGTAATCAGCCCATGAGCATTACGGGAGAATAATGCCCTAGAATTAGCCAATCAGAGCCCACGTTATATCGGCTACAAACACAAGCCATATAATAATAAGTAATAATAACATAATAATAATAATAATAATAATAATAAACAAATTACATTGCACCTTTTAGCATGCAATGATCAAAGGCGCATCACATCATAAATTCCAAAACTTATATCAAATTTTTAAAAGGTAGTTTAAAAAGGCATGTTTTGAGTAAGGATTTAAAATGTAGGAGAAGAAAAAGTAAGAAGAAAGGTTAAATCTACAGTTATGCAGTTGTGCTCTGTGGTAGGATTGTCACTCGGAAAACAACAGGAGTAATTTCTACCCCCTCCCAGAAGATAAGCAAAAAAAAGAAAAACCCAACCCACTTTACAAAGTAAAGGTCCAAAATTGTTCAGTGATACATCTTATTCACCTAAAAATGTCCAATCATATAAAATTTAACAGAATATTATCTTGACATTAAACAAGTATGTGGAGGTCACCAGTAAGGAATTTCTTTTATATGCAACCATACTGCACTTAAAAGGTCAAAATCACACCTGTGAAGCTCATGCCCAATTCCAAAATTTATTGAGCAAACAACTCGTCCATCAACAAACATGCATTGCCAATCTGAAGATGCTGTTAATGCAATGTGGTGCCACTGTCCATCATTGATGGAAGGTCCTTTCATGAACTTGTAAGGTTCCAAGGAGCCTCTGATGCAGCCATCAGGACCTACATGAAGTATCTGCCAGTGATAGTTAGGCCACCTGTTTGAACTGAGCAGGAAAACAACAAGGTAAAGACAAAGTCACATTCATTGACCAACTTAAGGTGAAGATGGCTTGATTTATTTGGCCAAATTGTTAATCTGTCTGCTGATGGAGCAAGATGCGATCATGCACTATAATCACAAGCTCTTGGCGGAAAATGACCTCACCACCAGACAATCTACTGGATAGTACCACTATAGCAACGTCTAGACACACAAGAACTGTTATAGGTCTTACAGATCACCTTTCGTCCCATGTACCATCCCAGAATGGGATAATCTAGCCCAGTATATTCAGTATGCTTCACTTTTCAGTTCACTTTTAGCCATAACCACTGGGGATATTGGGCAGGATATTCAGAGTGCTACCCCTGCTTAATGCTTTAAATTCAAAGCCTCTCTTATATGATACCTAAATGTTAAAGATGATTTCCAGTCTGTATTGTGCATTCTCAAGAGTTTGTGTTTGTGTTTTCTGTTTTGTTTCATGTAAGACATTACAAAATGTAGACATCTCGCAACTACTTACATGAAGTAAATTCAAAGTTTCAAAGCAACCACCATTATGGATACGAAGCCGTAGAAGCTTTTTGCTTCGTTCTTTCTTATATCACTTGATGAAGCAACTTCGCAGCTGTAAAAATTAATGAGGCTGTTGGAAGAAAAAAATTTTAAAGGTCTCAAAGATAAGGTATGTGGTTCGTAACGAATAACATTAATTCGCATTCGATCGAGTGAGCTGTTATAATGTTTATAAACATTAGGATTCTGAGACTGTGCAGTACGGACTGGAAATCATCTTTAATGACCTAATTATATTTAAAGGTCACTTCTGCAATTGTGATTAAGAAACTGCTAACTGTGTCCCTGTGCGTAAAATCCCATTTGGGAGTTTCTGCACAGTAGAGATTTAGATTTAGAAGCTTGTTCAGTTGGAGGGCCATGATATGGCATAAAAAGAACTTCTTTTCTTGTGAGACACAGGTAGTTCTTGTGATTTGCTACTCTTGCATGGTTGGTAGCAAATTACAGTGCAGCATTTTTTTCACCTGGGCCACTTGTAGTGCTAGTCATTTAATAAAGTCATTTTATACCTCTATGAAGATGTACAATACTTGACAATACCTGTGTACTTCAAAAATTTCAACAAACCTACCCTACCCCCCTAAGGATGTGACATTTACCTTACTGATTCGCTCTGACATCCAATAATTATCCCGTCGGGTTTTCTCTTGTTCAGTTTGACCCAAATTTCCACACTCTGTTTAGTCGGAGCGCGATCATCAAATCGAACCCCGTTGAAGCTTATCATGACACTTCTAGCCGCTCTTGGATTTGCCACAAACTCCGCACATAATCTTTCTCCTGCAATGCTAGAAAATCCATTGAAATTTCTGTTCTGAAATGAAAGAGCATGACTTGCTTTGAGATACAACTTCTTCCAGAATCCTTGCTCCACATCAAAGTTTTCACTTTCGTCCTTCGAGGCCATGACGTGATGAAAAGCTGAACACTGTGAACCTTGCGGGAGGTGCAAAAGATGGTTGCTGTCGCCCTTAAAACGTCTTCTCCAAATAACATTTTGGTTTGTTACATCATACAGTCTTCTACACGTGCATCCTAAGTTGAGAATATCTTGAATAGCCGCGAGGTATCCAATCGTATGAAGCCAGATTTCCTCGGGAAGGTTGCAAAATTCCTCTACATCACTTTGCGCCATGTTGTGTTTACGTTGCCTCGATTTGATGCGGCCACAAACCGGAAATGAAAGAGAAGGAGATATCCATGTAAAGGAATGACATTATGAAAGTGAAAAGAATGAAATCGTTTAGGTAAGGAAAATTATAGCAACATTCCTTCAAAGTGTTCGGGATCTGTTACAGAGACACTTAAAAGAACAAGAGCTTAACCAATTTTAGAAAGAAATCGTAGGTTTACAAGTGGATTTGAAACCGATCCAAGTTTTATCTTGTCTTTTCTGTCTTAATGGAGTGTTTGGTCTCACTTCCATTCCACAAGAGTCACTGCTGACGAAATCCGATAGGGGATCGAGTAATTTTGGTTTTCTGTGGACAAAAACCTAGAACCAGAATAATTTTAAGTGATAATTTTAAGACAATTTCTCATGGTATCTCGAGAAAATAAATTTTAAAAATCAGAGAAATTGTGCAACACAGGTAAAATTTCATTCTCAGTTTTATTTCAACAGTACTTTCAAGTGTTTCATATAAACTTCAAAATTTGTTTTCGACCTTTGGACTTCTTAAATTTTCATTGGCTATATTTTTAATGCGAAGTTCAGGACAGTGGTCATACATTCATGGAGGTATTTTTCGACAATAATTTTTTCTGATTTTTAAGCTTACCTCAATGGTTGTAAGTCATGTTATAATATGAGTAAATGTCAAGCATGACCCGTCGGCTACTGATATAGACAGTTCCCGCTAATACAACGTCTATAAAATAAGGGGCACCCAACGGCATAATTCGGTAAAATGTCTGCTCGAATGGAATGTTTCTTAAAAATTTCGAAATTATTTGCTGAGCGATGCTCTAGACTTTCCGAAGTTTTTTGGAAACAGGCGTAAGTTTCCTTAAAATTTTCGGAATTGATGTGCTCACTTTTTGTCAGTGTCCCATAATTTTCGGACCTCTTTTTTTGTTAGCTAAAATTTTCGTCTGTCGTAATTATCCTAAAAGCTGCTGAAATTTTCGGTGATTACCAGGGGTCATCAGGAACGCACGTCAACCGAGCACCCCTGTCTGTCTTTCGGTCTGTAAGAGAGAGCGTATAATTTACATCCTCTAACGTTTTCGGATAAATAGGTTTTACACCTATAATATTCGGACGAACATTTATATTGCCTTGTATATTTGCAAAATTTTGATAGGCACCCGTATAAAGAAAACACTTCGCCTAAAATTTCTAGGGAAAATATGGCTTCTTCCTGTCCTCAAACTTTCGACAAGACCCATCAGGATCTATAGCTAAAACTCTCGGATGAACATGACAAAAAAGGACCGTAGAACTTTCGAAACAACCATGCATAGTTCCACTAAAATATTCGAACAGATAAATATTTTTAGAGCAGTTCCAAACAAACTAAACAGGCTTCTAGAACATATAGAAATCTATTTTAGACCCTTCTGACGTAATTGGTAATTTGGAAAGATTCAGTCTCTTTGGGTGCCCCTGTAAAATATGTTTTAAAAATATCAGGTCAGGGGCATAAAAGCTAACTCTTTTGGCTCTTTTCGACACCGGAAGCAACATCATTAAAGATTCAATTAAGCGAACACCTTGAAAAAGCGAATGCTGTGTGCATGTACAGCTGTTTGGGAAGTGGAGTCAATTACTGTAATCATCAGAATCTAATCAAACTGACATGTCTTCGCGCCCAAAGGCCGTCAAAACAGGCACTTCACTTCCGGTGTGTAGTTGCAGTTGATTGACATGTCTCCCAAAAGCCAGTCACAAATTTTGTAAAATGGCGGCTTACGGACCTTACGTGAAACACAGCCGTCTGTGACCTTCTAGGTCAGTTCATGTTTAGTGAAACCGTTAATTACTTTAGTAGTCGCGGCCTTCAAAAACACAGTTATACTGTAAGCTCTGCATGTGAGAAAGTTCAATAAGTTTGAAATTTGTGAGAGAATATCGCAGTGTCCGTCTACAATATGCGTGAAGGTTTGAGATGGTTATCTTGCAGATTCTAACAAGTGACAGGAGAGCAATTTATAGCGGTAACACCGAATGTGATTTAATGCATCTGGATGTGATATGAAGTTAATGATCTGAGGCGATCTGCACTTTGGCTTTTATTGCTGGCTCATTATTGTGACTTGAAATCCGTCAAGTTTGGTAGTCGTTCGATCCACGCTTGTGAATGAAGTTGTCCCTTAAAGTTGAACTTACAGAATATTGGAGATCAATCGATCTGTTTGAATTACAGATTTATCACAGGTGAATCAAGGAGCAGAAGTTTCTTACTTCACTGGAAGCATCTTTGCACTAGAATTCTTCATCTCTTTCGGAGGCGCACTTTACTCAAGATGAATGCAAACCCAAACATCCAAGTTCAGGCTGTAAATCCAACCAGACAAGAGAAAAAATCTTCAAGTGATCTCCCTCTAGATTTCACAGAAACAGAAGATCTGGATGCCAGAGATGAGCTAAGGGAGCGAGAGCTCGAAGAAGCTCGAGCCAGGGCGAGTCAAATGGAGAAGACAATGCGATGGTGGTCGGACTGTACAGCAAACTGGCGTGAAAAATGGGGCAAAGTTCGCGCTGAGAGGAACAAAGCTAGGGAAGAGAACCGACAGCTAAAACTTAAGCTTGAAGCTGCAGTGAAAGAAATTTCAAACTTAAAGCGTGAAAGGATTGCAGCGCAAGAAGTTCAAGTTAAACTGGAAAAGGAAAACGAGAAACTCGAAAGGGAATTGAAGAAAGACAAGCGTTCGATTCCGTCCGCTCGCGTCGAACCTTCGCTGAAAGGGGAGTCGCCCGATTTTGTGGACGGTGGACTTAAAAATTCCAGCGTTTATGAAACTACAGTGCCCAAATTAGGAGCCGAGAAACAGTTTATTGAACAAATACTTCAAAAGAACGAGTATTACGAGGGTCAAGGTGACGATGCAAATTCGTTTGAAAGAAGTCATTCGGTTCCCGCTGACGAACGGAAAGGAAGCCGGCCAAATGCCAGAAAACAGAAATCCCATGATCATGGTGAAAAGCAGGTTGATGTGGAGAGCTCGCAGCAATTTGTTCTAATGCGATTAAAGCTTGAACAAACGGAGAAACTGCTTTCTGAGGAGAGAAGGTGAGTCACAGATATTCCTATTTTGTTATTATTATTACAACAGGAAATTAACAATTTACACATTCCTTTGCAAGGTGTAATCCTCATAAGCCTGTTAAAATTCAGCTTAGAACCAGACTGCATTATTTATAAGAGCAACATACATTTATTATATATCACTAAAAAGTACTTCGGTGTAAGTTCTGGAATATCCTTTGGTAAACAAAATAAATTTTAATAATTTGTTGATTTAGTAATTTAAAATGATTATATTTTTCAATTCTATTGTACATGCTGGGCTAAAGAATGCTCATTATTTTAGAAATTTATTGTTGAAGAAGAAAGCATTTCAGTCTTTTGTAACCTCTGTTATTTGGTCTAGATGTAACAAAAGACAGGAGTTTTTACAGACAAGTAATTACATATAGTCACAACAACCATTTTATTGTGTCATATTCATTTAGCAAAACTTAGCTTCTCTCTGGGAGATATTTGGAATATATATTTTTTCTTATTATAACCAAATAGCAGGTTGAAATCCTCATCGGCTATTAGAGTGTTCAGTAATCGAAGACTAGAGCAATTTATATTTGTTATTTTTTCCATTAAGGTCTAGATAACAGCAGACACGTAAAGATTTTAAGGAAAATGACCAATTTTTTAAGTTTACAAGACATGTTTCGACAGAACTTCTGTCATCTTCAGTTGAATGATTACAAAGCAAGTTGAATAATAAGTAGACAAAAATGCTAATTAAGACAAATAGTAACAAGAGAACGTGAAAAGGTGTACATTAAAAGAATAATTTTAGATTTACATGGTGTAGTTGCTGATTGAGGCAAGGTAGTTCTTTTTGAGTATGGATAGCCTCCTTTATCTTAAGTTGAAAGCTGGTAGTGGTGTGATCTAAAATATGAAAGCAGTCTGTTGAACACAATGAGCGACAATGTTCAGAATTCTGAAGATGTTTGAAAATGTGAGAGGCCTTATCAACAGCTAAGTGCTCACGTACGCGTGTGGAAGAATGTCGGGTGGTTTCGCAGACATAACAGGCATTACAGCCCGCACATGTAAACTATAAACCACATGTGAACGAAGCCCACCGGGGATAGGGTCTTTCACACCAAAAAGGTTACCTATCTTAAAGGAAGAAAAAAAAGAAGAAAAAAAAAAGAAGAAAAAACTCGACATTCTCAAATTTGGATTAACACATTCCATCCGTCCACCAAAAATAAACGAGTCAGATGTCTTCACATGCTTTGAGCTTATCAATCACACCATGGCAAAGAACTTGAGGGACACCAAGCAAGCAGGAAAACTTGTTGCAGACCTTTCTCATTTAGCCCATTCTTATGTCTCTTCATACCGTCCAACAACTGCTGACCTCAAGAAACTCAGAGTTCTTAAGGAGCTAAAGAAGAAAAAAACATTGTCATTTTAAAACCAGACAAAGGTAATGGTGTGGTCGTCTTGGACTGAACAGATTATGACCAAGGTATCCTTAAAATCATCAATGACACTTCCAAATTCTGGCCCATCAAGGAAGATCCAACTTTACTGAGAGAAGGTAGACTGCAGTGACTTCTCCGAAAGTTGAAGAAAGATGGTCACCTTGCCAACGAAGTGTACGAAAACATCTATCCCAAAGGCTCTCAACCAGCAAGAATTTATGGCCTCCCTAAAATGCACAAGGATTTTGCACCTAACTCAACTCCGCCATTTCGCCCAATTGTGTCTTCTATTGGAGCCTACAATTATAACCAGGCCAAATATCTATGCGATCTTTTGGTGCCGCACATTCCAACTGAACACTGTGCTACAGACAATTTTACTTTTGTACAGGACATTCAATCTTTATCTATGTTTGGTAAATTTATGGTTTCCTTTGATGTGGAAAGTCTCTTTACTAACATACCTCTTGAGGAATGTATTGACCTGGCGGTCAATTACATTTCCGAGGGCAATCCCGACCTTAAGTTAAGTAAACCTGAACTTAGAAGCCTTTTCACTGTAGCAACCGCCCAGACCCATTTCTTATTTAACGGTTCTTTCTATGACCAAGTTGACGGTGTGGCCATGGGGTCTCCCCTTGCTCCCGTATTAGCCAATCTTTTTATGGGGCATCATGAAAAACTATGGTTGGAAATTTTCAATGCTCTAAAATTTTATTTTATCGTAGGTATGTTGACGACACGTTTTGTTTGTTTCACTTGGAGCACGATGCTGTTATATTTTTTGACTACATTAACTCGAGGCACCCCAACATAAGGTTTACTATGGAAAAAGAACTTAATCACAAATTACCCTTTCTAGATGTTCTTATTGATAATAGTGACACTAATTCTTTCCTAACTAGGGTTTACCGTAAGAAAACCTTTACTGGGTTATTAACTAATTATTTTAGCTTCACCTCGTACTCGTACAAAGTAGGTCTCATTAGGACTCTTGTTGACAGGGCCTACAAGATCAACAACACTTGGTTGGGGTTACACGAGGATATAACCAAGCTTACTGAAATTCTCAAAAAGAACCTTTTCCCTGCCCATTTAATTGAAAAAGTGGTTAACCGTTACATCACTGGGACCCATAGCAATCATTGTCCCCGTGGCTACCCCCTTACCACCTCGCCCACGTTTTACTTTAAGCTGCCGTACATAGGCCATTTTTCTGTCATCACTCAGAAGAAGATTCGACACTTAATCAAGCGCTATTGTAATGATTTAGACATCAAATTAGTTTTTTCTTCCTTTAAGATAGGTAACCTTTTTGGTGCGAAAGACCCTATCCCCGGCGGGCTTTGTTCACATGTGGTTTATAAGTTTACATGTGCAGGCTGTAATGCCTGTTATGTCGGCGAAACCACCCGACATTTTTCCACACACGTACGTGAGAACTTAGCCGTTGATAAGGCCTCTCACATTTTCAAACATCTTCAGAATTCTGAACATTGTCGTTCATTGTGTTCAACAGACTGCTTTCATATTTTAGATCACGCCACTACCAGCTTTCAACTCAAGATAAAGGAGGCTATCCATATTCAAAAAGAACTACCTTGCCTCAATCAGCAATTACACCATGTAAATCTAAAATTATTCTTTTAATGTACACCTTTTCACGTTCTCTTGTTACTAATTGTCTTAATTAGCATTTTTGTCTACTTATTATTCAACTTGCTTTGTAATCATTCAACTGAAGATGACAGAAGTTCTGTCGAAACATGTCTTGTAAACTTAAAAAATTGGTCGTTTTCCTTAAAATTTTACCATTAAATACAAAGCATACTTTTTCGAAGCAACACCACATGTGCTGTGGTGAAACTAAAAGAAAAGACTGAACATGAACTGTCATACAGAGTTATAGTTTGTATGATTTTTTCCGAGGGGAAGTGGGAAGCGGCAGGTATGTGTGGCTCTGAAGGATATGATTTCTGATTTTGTCTGAAAAAGGGTATAGAGATGGACCAACAAGGTCTGAAATAGCGTATGTTTTTCACTCTGGCTTGGCACTGGGTATTTTGTTAATACAAGCAACTATCTTTTCTTCCGCACCAACATTGGCAAATATGTAGCCCTTTTTCAAATGTTTACACAGATGGAACCTATTTCTGCTTAGTTGTCGTCATTTATTAGAGCCGTGGACTAATTTTGGATCATGTGTATTAAAGGCATCCCTGGTCGAGTGTCGATCGATACCCTCAGTGGATACTCCATAACATCTTGATGGTGTTGTTCAATGTCTCAATCAATACTTAGTCATCACAAGATTGACACTTGATTGACATCTTGATGGACACTTGCTCAACACTCAATTGACAGTTGGTCAATAGTTGGCAGAATGTCGACAGACTCATATATATCGATTGACACTCCATGTCTTATCTGTGAAAATAAGTCCACTGTCAACGGAGTGTTTACTGAGTATCAATGTAGATGTAGATCAAGTATTGATTGAGATGTTAATGACTGTCGATTGAGGGAAGGGGATTTTTTTGTCCTCAAGGAGTACAAAAGCAATTATATTATTGTTAACTTGATGATAACTAGACACTGATGAAAGAGAGCACTGTCATTCCTTTATGGTCAGCCTTAAAATTTTTTGAGCATGGGGATATGGAATTTGGAAGATGAACTTGTGCTACCATCAATCTTAGCAGACCTCTCCAGAAACATTAGTTTACTTCAGTGGGTTCAAAAGGTCACATCTGTGGGTTGTGATTGGTAGATTTTGATCCCCTATGATTTATTTATTTCTTTATTTCAAGGTTATTTAGTTGTCATCATAATTATGATTAATGGCAGCCAAAAATGTATTCATTTGTTAGGTTTTGAAATTTGGGTTTGCATGTTATGTAAAGGGGTGGTAAGAATACAGTAACAATTTTTTTTCTTTGGGTAAATACTGTATACCTGTCACAAGTTGAATAGCCCTAGCCTGCTGCCACATGCTAATTTAGTGTTCCTTTGTTCTCCTAATAGTACCAAACAAAATCTCCTGGAAGAATTAGATGGCATTCAGTCAGACCTCACTGCTTTGAAGCTGAAAAATGAAGAGCTTAAAGTTAATCAACAAGATTATTCCCAGGAGGTTTGTTCAATCTATATGTGTTATTTGCTGGGCAAAATGCTCAGAGAAAAAATGGTTCCTGATGTCTTGAGTATGACCAGAGCCTGAATACAGACGACAGAGTCCTGTATATACAGTGGAACCCTGTCTTACGGTGACCTTGGTATTACTTTGCGGTGGTGTTATCACGTAACATTTCTTGTCTCACAATGTTTTTGCCCTTCTGCCCCCTTGATTTTAGTCTGCAGTAATACTTAGAGTTTGATTGACTAACCATTGCACCCAGAATCATCAAAAGGTCCTGCTTTTAGCACTGGTTGCAGCCATTGTGTTATTTCCTTGGACAACTCAGTTCTTTACCTTGGAGGTTAAATGAGTACCAAGACAAACTTTAAGGGAAGACATGTATTTACAAAATAGGGGTAATCTACTATGACATCCTCCCATCTAGGGGAGCAGTATCTACTCCTAGTCATCCACTACAGAAACTTTGCTATGATAGTGCAGGTCATAAGGTAAAGGTAAAGTCTCTATACAAGCCAAGTGGCCCATCAGGCCGGCGCTTGTTGCAGGTTTTCTGTAGCATGAAGTGACTCGGAGTATTTCTACTCCTCCCTGGATAGGATGCTAGTCCATCGCAGGGTTATCCCAGGCTTCAAATCTGTGGTATCCATTTATACACCTGGGTAGAGAGAGGCACTGTCTTGCCCAAGAACACAACACAATGTCCCCGGCCAGGGTTCAAACTTGGACTGCAAACTTAACCTTCATTACTTAATTTGCAGCTCTCAAGGCTCAGGAGCAGACATGAAAAAGAAGTTGGAGAGCTTAATGCAGACTTAGAAGATGCTTATAATTCGACAAACAGTTCTGCAAACACTCGCAAAATCAATGAACTAAGAGGGGAGGTAAGTGGCAAGACTGGGTATATAGATTTATTTTGTCTATAATTGTGAAAAAATCTGGTTCTTTCTCAAAGTTAAATACCTTTGAACATGCGGCAACAGGAATGGCCATCAACTTCAATATAAACTTTGTGTCATGTAGTAGACACCTGGGTAGCAATGGAAACGTTTCTTAAAATCTTCAGGTCTACATAGTTTTGCTATCCCAAGATTATGATGTGTCACTTAACTATCATTATAGTATTCTGGACATTTTCAGGTGAAAATGTTACAAACAACACCCAAAATGTAGAGAATGTCAATTATTATAATGCCCAAAATGGTCCTTTGCACCTTCCATCAGTTTTAATGTTGAGTACTCCTTGGGGTTTGTGAATTGCAAATTAAAGGTATTGAGCTATTAATACTTTTGATTAACTTGCTCATGTATTCACATGATATCGATCTCTTGTGGCTGAATTTAAGATCCATCAAATGAATACAATTAACACTTAGCATTGATTGCACTCATCTTTCTGCGTCCTGTGATTTTCAAGATTGAAAGATTGCAAGCTGAGAACACACAGGAGTGGAGTAAACGTGATAAGTTGGAAAGTGACAAGTTGGCCTTGGAAAGGGAGAACAAGAAGTTGAGACTGCAAATTGAGGTACTGTGATTCAGTTGCCTGAGAATACAGACATCTTTGTTTACATGCTCAGAGCTTCCATGTAAAAGATGTCTGTAAGTTGACACATTGCAGTATATCCTGGGTTGGCAGCGTCTCAGTTTTGAATTTTCACACAACAAGAGGTGCTATTTGAATCACTGCAGAGCTTCTATGATCAGTATTTCAAGTTGAGTCTTTATCCCTTGAGGTAAGGTACAGTCTGTATATGAGCCAAGTGGCCAATCAGGCAGGTGCTTATCCCAGTTTCAATAATATGAAGT
Organism: Orbicella franksi; assembly: GCF_964199315.1. NCBI lineage: Eukaryota > Metazoa > Cnidaria > Anthozoa > Scleractinia > Merulinidae > Orbicella > Orbicella franksi. The sequence continues at coordinate 8,804,859 of NC_138157.1, forward strand.
GACTAGGAGTATTTCTACTTCCTCTTTGGATGGGATGCTAGTCTATTACAGGGTTATCCCCAGGATTAAATCTGGCAGTGCCCATTTCTACACCTGGATGGAGAGAGTTAAGCATCTTAGAAAACAGAGAAAGACTTGCAGGCTCAATTTTCATTTTGTCAACTGCTGATGCTATGTACTGCATCTGCATCTGCGAAAACATGTGGCATGATCGCATCAGCTGCTTTGATCAGGATGTCCTTTGATAATGTCAATACTTTGGAAAAACAACCAAATATGAGCAGGAAGAGGGAAATGATTCCTTTCAGCCTTCATGACAGTCGAAGAGGCCTTAGTTTTCATTTGTACTTGGATTTTCTGCATATGCTGACAACCACAACTACAGACATCATGTACTGGGAGACTGGTCACGTGAAAATAATAAAAAAGTAATATTTCCATTTATTTGCTGTTCAGTTGCCATTCTTTCTGATTGAACAGGCAAGCAAAATTTTGCCAGGGCTAATATGTCATCTAGCATACTTGCTTGACTAGGAGAAAAAAACAATATGGATCCCTGTTCTTTGCATCTCAAGTGCCATTGTCACCAAGAAAATAATATTGACTTACATGCAAGCTAGGCCAAGCTGATCTGACTACTGCATAACCTTTATTATCAACAGAATCCCTCTTAAGAGTTAACAAATTATGTTAATTTAGCTGTTGTTTTGTTTGTAGGACTTGTCATCTCAGTTGAGTGACTCAAGCAAATCATCTAAGGGTTTATTAAGTGCTGATGTCAAACAATTACAGACCCAACTCGACGAGAGGAACAGGGTAAGTTAGAGACTGTCAGTCAGTACGCAGGTAGTGGAAGAACATGGCTTTTAACCCAAGTCACAAGTTTCAGCTGAAGATGTAATCCTCAAAAATAGCATGCATGTATTAATTATCATTTGCTTTAATTAGGAACTACCAGACAGTATAACAAGCCTCATCTGAATACTGGCTTATGATACTCTGTCAACTTTGACAACCCTCGATGGTTGAAAAAAAAATGGAGGATCAGTCTTTTAATTTCGTTTCTCCCTATAATGGCCTAACAGTGAGGCTATGCTTGAAAGTGGTACCTTTTTCAGGCTTCAGGTGTATAAAAGGGTAGGGATTTCAGAAGTTTAGGTAAATGAAAGGGTAGGGAAATCTGTCATTTAGTCATTTTCAAGGGCCTTTAAGTAAAATATTTCAAACAGATGCACCTTGTGGTGTATCATTTAATTTATTACGCACTACATGAAAATGACAAGAAGATTTCGTTTTTTGGCGACTTATTCATAATACAGGTCAGTTATGATAGTATCAGTGTGAGAGGGGTTATTTTTTCAATTAAAGATATAAGAAAGGGGTACCTTTTCTGTCAAAATAGTAAGGGGTTGGACCTTGGGGCAGAGCCCTGGGGTGGGGGGGGGGAGGGTACTTTGGGAATTTCTTGGTGGGGATGTGCCGCTGGGACCCTGGAACCCTTAGCCTATACCAGAGCTAGTTCAGCTAAATTTTGCTAACCTATACTAAAGTAAACTCCCCAAATCCCCCCATCTATGGACACTGTTGAGGCTGATTTGCGTAAAGTTAAACTTGCCGATTTGTTTTTTTTTATATTTTTGAGTGGCAATTTCTGGTTTTCTTACTCTAGATAAAATCTTCAACCAACTGGTCAGTTTTGTGAAAAATGATACCCTATTCTAGACCCAAACGCTCTGATTTATATACCCTATCCTAGAGTAAACTGCTTGAAAACCATACCCTTCACAGCGGCACATACCTATATAGCCCATATATGGCAGTCCCCCCCTCCCCCCCGGGGGGGGTGGGTGCAGAGCCTCTCAGTATAAAACTTTATAGAGTAACCCCTGCACCTATTGTAGAGCTGAAGGAGTTCTCAATTTGCTTAGCAAACTGGGGGGTTTTAGTCAGTATTTTAGAGTGGATGTCTAAGTACCATGTCTTCGTGGAAAAAGTTATGATATTATTAATAAATGACTTCAAAGTCTTATAAATCTCAAGTAGATGGAGTGCAAAGACAACCTGTTTTAGAACCTGGCCTTCAGGCAATAATTGACTATCCCAAAAGTCATCTGACTCTCCCTCCCAAATGTCTTTAAAGACATTTTCTTCAAGAAACTCCACTTGCCCTCCAGACAAGCAAAGGACTGCAATATCCACTAGCCCTGGATTTTCTGTGTGCACTGGGGAATTGGTGACTTTTCTTTGTACATACATACCACTCATCAGGTTTCACTTATGATACACTCTGTACTTCTACAAGCTCCTATCACCTCATGATGAAACTAACTGAGCTATCAAGATTGAGTCCCTCTTATGTACATGTAAATTATTTAGAAATATGTTAACTCTGATACACTGAAGGTGTTCAACAACCTTGTTTCAGTGCCTGTATAAATATTCTTCCTGCCTGTACGAACTTGACTGGCCTTGTTTATGTTAGCTGGTGCTGGTTTTCCAAAAGATAGTGTATTTTCTTCTGCCAACACTTATCCTCTGGATAGCAATTTGTGTGGTGGATAGCCTGATCTACATTTTGAACAAACGGGCCCTGCTTTATACCACATGTCATTCATCTTTCACAGGAGCAGCAAGAACTGAAGTATGCCTACAACAAAGTCAGAAAGCAGCTTCAGGAGAAGGTATTTTACACATAGTCTAGAAATTATTTTGACTCTTAAATGGTTGGAGGCTAGGAATTAGGTGATTTTCCCCACCACTGACCAAACATCAAGGGACTTATACTGCATTTTAAAGTACATCAAGTTAAAGAATTATTACATTGTACAAATTGTATTTCAAAATATGTTTTTCATGTGATGGGAAGAAAAAATAGGTAAGAAAAGGTAAAGTACATGTTGGGCCAAGTGGTCGATATTGCTGGAGCTTATCCTGGTTTCCAAAGCGCTAAAAGGCTAGGAGTTTTAAAACTTCTTGGATGGGATGCTAGTCCATCGCAGGGTTACCCACAGCATTAAATTTGCCACTACCCATTTATATACCTGGGTGAAGAGAGACCCTGTGAGAGTGAAGTATATTGCCCAAGAACACAATGCAATGAACCCAGACCACTTGAACTATTTGAACCCAGACTTCTTGATCCAAAGACTAGCACACTGACCATTAGGCGACTGTGGAGAAACGATCTTACTTAAGGCGGAATTGTGTGAGTTGTTAGTTTTGCAAACATTTGATCCAATTGGTTTATCTCATTCCACAATGACAGCCACTGCTTGCTGTTCTAGCATTGTTAGTGTTATACACTATCTTTCCACGCGGTATTTTAAATGTCATGTCATGTGACCAAGGACGGCAGTTATTTTTCAGGTAGCGCCAATTGTCCCTCTTTATTGCAAAAGTGAAACTTTACTGTGGCTGCATAGCTTTTAGAATTACACACAGGTCGGTTCAACAAATATCATCTGCTGTTTTCAATCTACAGTAGTGTGTTTGTCAGGGTTCAGATGTATTGCTTCTCCTTAGCGGCTTGTTTATTTCTTGCCGTAATTGTGTCTGTAAGAGAGACCAGAAAGTTCCCAAGTTAGTGGCTATAATACTCCGCAAATTGTAAATTTGTAACAAAAGAACCAGGAAAGTGCTCAAATATTGCTGCAGACTCCGTGGCACCTAATGAAAAGCGCAAATTAATTTAATCAGTCTTTGAGGAGACTCATTCAGATTGGCCAAGTAGCGCTGTTTATTTTCAATACTTTTCGTTGAAACGCTTCTCAGCCATCAATATCGTTGCGTGTTAATTTTCGAATTGTTTTATTGTTAACAACAAAGGTGGCAACAGAAAAAGAAAGTGGTATTTCGTGACTATCTGATAATTAAATTAGTTCTTGTTCATCGGTAAAAATTTGCATTTTTAGTAAAACAACATCATTTCTGCTCTGTTTCTTCGTCACTACACCAGATATTTAACGTTCTTTCATTTATCTCCAAAAAACAAGCACATCTTCCATGTGTTGGAGAAAACAAGGGTTTCATATTACATGCCTTTGCGAGGAAAACAAAAGTATCAAGTTACAAACTTGGCGTGAAGAGCTAAATTGCCACATTTGCTGCTTCAACATATTATTGAATTTAAAATGAACGAAAATCAACGTAAAACACCAGTAGTAATTAATTTGTTCGTAATTTTTGAACCTTGAATGAAAATACAATCTTGAAACATACACACTGCAAAGGGGAAAAGCCCTAGCAGACTAACAAGGTAGACACAAACCGGAAGTGAACCAAGCATGGGTGAGTACTTATGGGACTACCGTGCCAGAGCTATCAATTGCGCTCTGCGCTATCTGAGATTGTCTCACTAGTTATTTTCTTTCAAGGCTGAGGAACTTAGCCACTCCAGAAAGCGTGTTGAGCAGCATGAAAATGAAGTTAGAAAACTACGAACAAGAGTGGAGGAGCTGAAAGTAGATTTATCAAAAGCTGAAGATGAGGTATGTCTAACATTAACAAGCAAACCTTCTTTGATAGTTTGAAAGAAATGACAATAGATCATGTTTGCTGTAGGTAGTGTTGGCTGACGCTATGGGCCAAGCCGATATATTGACCGACACTCGGCAGATATGTCGGCAGAGTATCAATTAACACTCGTCTGATACATGGCTGATATATTGGCTGGCAGTCGGTTGAGAATCAGTTGAGTATCAGTCGGATGTCAATCAAGTATCAGTCGATATGCTGGCTGTTACCCGACCGACAGTTAACCCACACACACATCAGCTGATGTATCAACGGATTCTGAACAAACACTCAACAAACGCTCAACCAGCACTCAACCAATACTCACTCAAATGACACTTGGTTGGTTGTTGGCTGACCGATTAGATATATCAGCCATGTATTGGTCCATACTTGGCCGATACAAGGCCGGTATAAGGCTGATACTTGGCCGACATATTGACTGAGTGTCTGTCGATATATCAGTTGATAGTGTTGACCGACACTACCTACAGTAAACATGATCCATGATTATTACTAATGACTGAAAGTAAATTATTGTAGCATTCACAACTGAGAGATGGGTATAAATTTGTGTGTTACAAATGTGTTATCACCATTTTGAAGAAGCCAGACTGCAATTAAGTAGCCCTGTTTCCCTGCCTTACTTTACATGCTACACCCTTAGTTTTAGTTTCAGAAATTTGATGACATAAAATGCACAAAAACATAAGTTGTGTGACACAAGTGAAGTAATTAAATGTTCCTTGTGCAAGGTGCAAGTGAGGTTAGACTTCACCATCTTCAAAGGGAAAACTACTATCCCTCAACCATTCCAAGAACTGGACATGACTTGTTCTACAGAAGTTGAAGTCCTGTTTTCTTGAAGATTAGTTTAGTGCAAAACTACCTATGATGAAAGATGCCCTAAGTCCTGACCATTGGTCCAAGTTCATTAACTGAATGATTTATTTTTACCATTCTAGCTGGACTCACAAACAAGCAATTTAAGAAAACTGCAGCGCAATCTGGATGAGCAAACGGAGCGTGCAGATAGCTACAAAGTTCAAATAGAACACTTAAATTCAAGGTAGGTAGAAATGGACCATAAGACGTACAAATGGGTCTAAACACCCCACTTAATTGGAGGCTTACTTAAGACAGTACCTTTTGACAGACAAGATCTCTTAACTCCTGGCATTGCAACTTATTCACAAAAGATTGAGGGGCAGTTATGCTTTTCAGGTGTTAGCGTACCCAAATTCAAATTTAGCCAATCAGAAGCCTTGACTATTACCCTGATTCGTCGTGATGTTAAAGCCACTCATGCAATATCCTAGGTCACTTTCAAGTAATAATGAGCACTTTTTGAATCTAGAAACACTTTACAACCTATGGGGTACTTCTTTTGGAGGACTACTGTTCCCAGAGTTATTTAGGGTGAAGCTTTGCAGTCTTTCAGCTTGCATAAAATGAAGATTACTTAGGTCATGTTCACTGCAGGTAGTGTTGGTCGACACTGTCAAGCGATATATTGACCGACACTCAGTTCATATGTCAGACAAGTATCGGCCTTCTATCGGTCAAGTGTTGACCAATATACAGCTGATATATATCGGCCGACAATATATATCGGCCAGCAGTCAGTCGAGTGTTGGTTGAGTATCAATTGAAGCTAATTGAGGTGTTAGTCGAGTTTTGGTTGGGTATCAATCGAGATGTTGCAGATATGTTTGTCGGTCAAGCGTTGGTCAAGTGACAGTCAACAACAGTTGTTGGTCGAGTGATGGTCAACAACAGTCGGCCGATACTTGATCAACATTCAACTGATACTCAACCAACACTCGACTGACTATCAGCTGATATATCAGCCTTGCATTGGCCGAGTGTCGACCGATGCTTGGGCCAACATATCGACTGAGTATTGTTCAATATATCAGTCCATAGTGTCGGCCAACTCTACCCACAGTAAGCGTGATACGAATGCCTTAGGTGTTTGTAAGATGATGAATAATAAATGGTATACTATTTTTTGGTTATTTGTCAGATTACGAGCTGGAGGAGGTGCAGCCCCCACTCTGAATTCAAGATATAATGGAGGCAGAAAATCCTCCCTGCAACTGTCATCAGATGATAGTGAAGAGGAAACATCATTTCAGTATAAACACCAAAACATCAAGCGAGGTAGCAATGGAGCCTGTTAAACATCCAACTACTTTTAAGCTTGCCAAGAGGATGATATAGTCGTCTGTGACACTGGAAGTCCAAAAGGTTGTGTTGCTTTGAGTAGCTGTCATGTGTGATGATGCAACAGGAACTGAATCGCCACCAGCAGCACTTAATAACTAGTCTTCACAGCTTCATAGCACAGTAGTGGTGTGTTCACACAGACATTACCTTTTTAGCCAAATTCTGTTTTCTGAAGTTTGTTTTCGAATGGTAAAATGCAAGTACAGCCAAGCTAAGGTGACCACCATTAGTTTTTAATTAGTAAAATCTCAAGAGTTGAACATACTAGAGAAATTCTCGGGGAGGGGCCTCCCATATAGCCTGCGAATGCAGACGTATTTCCGGCTGTCACTTGTCTCCGCCAAAAATAACGTCTGTGAACCCGAGCCAGGAAATGATTTCTGTGACGTAATGACTTTGTTTCTCCTTGGCCAATCAGATTCCATGATAGAATGAAACTCAAGTGCTCCTCGCAGCGAATACCTCGCGCAGTAGTTCTGGGGCTACTTGAGCTAAACTGTGATTGGCTTAAAATTCCTACCTCACAGAAATCGTTTCCTGGCTCGGGTTTGCAGACATTATTTTCGCTAGGGACAAGCGACAGCCGGAAATACGTCTGCATTTGCAGGCATCCTCCCATATAAAAAGACGGGATTGCTTGTTGTACCTTTTAGGGGTTAAAAACACAGTTTTGGTACCTCTTAGGGTGTCCAGCCTCAAAAGGTCCACAGTGGCAGCTTTTGCAGTACCTTTCAGGGTATTATAGCCAATTATTATATGGCTAGCTCCGCGAGCGGGCAAGATGAATCAAATCCTGCGTTGTGATTGGCTACCCGAGCGGGCAAGATGGAGCAATCTTGCCCGCTCGGGAGTACCGGCCGTGTCCCGCAAGAAAAATTTCCCCGAAAGCCATATAATAAATCCTTTATTGACCAAGCTTGTTTGGTCAAAATGTCTGGATATTGGCCTCGTTCTGTTTTTTGCGAGTTTATGGACCTCGACTCCGTCTCGGTCCATAAACTCGCAAAAAAAGAACTTGGCCAATATCCAGCCATCTTGACCTCACACTTGGTCAATAACCCATATAACATATATGACAGGAGATGATGTGTTGTTTTGGGAATTGGTACCTCTTAGGCATAAAAAACATTTCAAGCCACACCCAAAAAACAGGATCTTGGTACCTCTTAGGAATTGTTTTCAAAATTTCAGACAAGCACCCCCGCCCTTATTATATGGGAGTCTCCCCCTCGGGGAGGAATTATGCAAGAAAATCAGTTACACATGAAAAGCAACAAACAAAAGCAATTGCCCCTGACAACTTCATCACTGTGCAGACGACCAGGAACTGTCTTTCACAAAGTGTTTAAGTAACTACTGTGTGCGCTTTGATTGTGTAAGTCAGAGTTCATTAACGAGCTAGAAAACATGTTCCTGTCATGCACATGCTACATCTTGAGTTATAATGCATGTGTCCTACATCACAAGTTTGAGCATGCACATTTTCTTGGACATTGCAAAAAGGAAACATTTGACTTGCTCCTTGTGTATTGTTGAGCTAAGCACTTCTTAATTTTTAAGAACATACAATGAGAAATGCAAGAAGCTCTTGGTTGTTCCATGCTTCTCTATGCACTTCTCTTCTCCATGCACTCCTGCATTATCATTTCCTTTCAATTTTTTGGTGTACATATCATTGATAGAGCACTGGCATGACAATTTTACATTAAGGTGCCATGTTTACTTGCCTGCATTTCAAAGGTGACATAGTTTTATATTTGCACCTTACAATTTTAGCGGCCAATAAGAATAATTGTGTTAACATTAACCAGTGGCCAATCTTTTGTACACTACTCTGAGGTAACTGTCTTAGTTGTAGCACAGTTTGCAAAGTCACAGTATCAAATGTAGTACACATAAGTGTTCAGCCTAGTCCAATGATACACGCTCATACTCTTGGCCTGAGCAAGTTCATCAGAATTGTAATTTTCTTGTTGTTTGTTGCTGGCAGATGTAAATTATTTATATGTTTCAGCCCTGTTCGTAGGGACTTCATATGGAGGACAGAAAGTGTCTGTATTGACAAGGTCGGTGTTTTCATAAGCGTCTTAATCTAAGAGAACGTGTAGCAACCGAACCAAAGTTCTAGCAGTCATAATAACAAGGTTTCTGTATGAATTGAGAATCCATAAAGTACCGTAGGTTTTGTCAGTCGTAACCCAGTATCAGCTCTAAAAGTAAGGTTCAGCAAGTATTTATCAATAAATTCTTCTAGAAAGCAAACTATGGCAAATATGTGCAAGACCTGTGAGTAGAAATGTTTTGATTACCTAGGACCAGCTTGGGAAAACTGTTTTAAGTCCTGCTATGCTTTTGGCAAATCTGTGCCAACAATGTGCAGGATGAATGAAACTGATTTGCCACATAAATTTTTCCTGTTTACCTTTTTTATACACATTTCCTTTACAAGTTGGAGCCACAAATTAGGCTGAGAGATCGTGGCATGTAAATTAGCCAAAAAGCATTTTCGGACACCAACACTTAAAGAAACAGCGCTGGTACCGGTAATCCAGAATCTGAGGTTTGCTTCCCATTAGAAGGATGTGTCAAAAAGATAATTTACATTATTTTTCCACTTTTTACACTTGTATATCAGTGATTCACACATACCTGTAATTAGGCAAATGTTGTCCCAAACCTTATCTTTTAATTCCATATTTATATTTTGTACACTAACCCACATACAGTGGCTGAAAACGATCACATGAAATTGTGTTTTGGGTGCAGAAATGAAAGCCATGATTTTCATTTTTATATTTAATACACTAGATTTCTATTGTTATCCTTTTGAGCCACTTTACATATTTTAATCACTATATTTTTTTTAAGTTTGGAAATAAAAGTTATAACAAAAGATCATTAACATTTGTCTCGTTAAAACGTGTGAATAGCCAGTGTAAACAGTGTATCAGTAAATGTTTGGCTAGAACACTCTGCTATAGTTAATTGAAGTTTGTCTTTGGGAAAGCTTAGTAATTCTCGGTACTTGTACTTTGAAATTGTCTACTTGGCAGGTCACAGCTGTCTTTAACTTTCAATATTATTATATGGCCCCCTTTAGCTTAAATCCCAAATTTGAAATATCTGTCCATGGCACTTAATAAACTGGAGGAAATATGGTAGATAACACATTAACCTGTGTTAATTATGAATTTACACATTGTTTATGAGGGTTGAATGATGATTAGAGCGGAAGCCTTAGTTTTCTAACGCTATACACTTCATGAGTGAATGTCATGACAAGGGCAGATGGTGGCTGGTACCTTGGCGTTGCAAAATTAATAGGGCGTGACTTGGGCTTCGCTCTCGGAAAGGGTAACAAGGAGCAGCGAAGTAGACTACCACTCTTAGAAACCAAGGGCAAATAGTGTTAATATTTAGCTAGGCACTACAAAGACATTATGCAGCATTCTGAGCTTGACTTCTTGGGTGATCGCTGATGAACGAGGCCTTATTTACCATGATCTTGTATAAATCGAGAGCTCATAATCCAGGACAATCCAGCTGTCTTTATAACAGAGTTCTGACTAAATTTCCGTCAAATAAAAATATACCCAAATTTTTATCAGCATGAGCAATGACAGAAAAATCACGCGCTTATTGTCACGCTCATCGGTTTATTGAAGAGTCGCTGAACAGGGGTCACATAACAGACATTTAACAGACAATTTCCTTTCTTTAGCAATTCCCCTCGGAAACAACGAAATGATACCAACAGAAAAACTCTTCCCCATATACCACAGAAGAAATCGTTACACCCCTTTCATTTTATGTGTGAACTTGTGAGGGGTTACAAGGGTTACACTGTGCATGTCGCTGTACCAGACGATTTTGGCGCGAAAATTTATATTTGCCAGGGGATTTGCCCGGGAATTCTCTATCGAACGAACGCAGTACAATGGTACCGAAACCAGCACAGAAGCAGAAGAAACTGTTAGTCAGTAAAACGATAAGCGAAAGCGAAAAAAAACGGTGGCGAACAGGGAAAAACTTGGTTAGCTGAAGCTGATAAGCGATCAGTGAAAACGAAAAAGTTTTGACGACGGAGCTGGCGTCCTGGCGCGGTTACCAAGCACGCTAGAGAGCAACGGCTTTTGTTTGATGGAAGCTAATGGCGGACATTTTCTGTAACAGGCCGAAGAGTGAGATCTAGTGGTGTCAAAAGTTGAAATTTATTGTACAAGATGGCTCGGAAAACGTGCACGCCGTTCTGCGACAAGAGGAAGAACTGTCCAAAGCACCATGATCTGCTCCTTGCCGTTGTAAGCTGCTCGGACATGAGAGATAAGCGCGGGAATATGTCTGAGTTCGAAGAGACGGTGAAGTGTTTTCTGAAGAAAGGCTGGAAGCGAGAAGATGAAATCCCTGATCCTGTCAAGAACTATCGGTTTCCTCTGCTACACTGGGCGGGAGTGCTGGGAAAATGCAGAGCCATGGAATGGATGATCAAGAATGGTAGGTGTCAAGCCTGCTAGAAGTGATTGTTTGCTTTTAGTTTTAAGTCTTTAAACTTATTGAAGATATGAAACTTAATCTAAGCTTATAAATGTTTGATATTTAACTTGTGTGGTATTGCTCTTTGGGTGAAGATTAAGGTAAGGTAACATTAAGGTAACACCAAGGTAGCAGGAGTTACAGAGTCTGAAACGTACGCCACCTTGGACCCTCCAATCTTATTTTGAAGTTTGTGTGCCACTTGTGTGGCACACAAATCTCAAAACATGAACTTACTGAAAACACTGCAAACCGAAAGCTACAACACTTCATGCCACAGGACTTTAAGGTGGAACCTTGACCATTTTTGCAAATATCATGAGAGACATTTTTTTCACCCCAGGGACAGTGAGCCGGTAGGCTGGGGGGCTTTAGCCCCCCCCCCCCCAACCCCCAATTTCAAGCTAAGAATACATAAAATAATAATTTCACAAATATTTCCAGACCCCCTACAAGTTAGCACCTCTGGCGCTCCCTTGTAAGCCCCCCCCTCTCAATTCAAAATACGCTCCACCATCCCTGAACCTGTGCAGGCTCGTGTGGGTCAGTAGATGCCAGTTGTTGTCAGGCCCCCCTTTCCCCTTGTAACACATAGGGAATTTCCTGGAAAAATGGAGAAAGAAGGGTTTGATACAGTTACAGCCAGGTGGCACAGAAGATCCCTAGGTTATGAATGTTTTCTGATACTATGAAAGACAATACCAGTAAAATAGCGTCACCTGGTTGGGCCTTAAACAATTATTATCATAAGTGGTTATGATGTTTTGGATCATGTGTACTTTAGGCACCCACTGCCAGTGTCCACTGATGTTGCTAACCACCACTTGATCAACGTGTGGGTTGACAGTTGGTTGAAATGAGGTTAAGAGTCTGTTTTCAGTTGGTCCATATGTTGGTCAGGTCAAATTTATGCTAAACTTGACAGACCTGCTCCCGAGAACTGCTTGACATGAAAAAAATGACAAACAATTGTACTTCATGCATTCATACTACCTGATACTTTGGCCTTTCAAACAACCTTTTATTTGGGGTACAAAGAAAAATAAGCTAAGCATGACAAACAAATTGTTCAAATTGAACATAGTATTGCTAAGAATCCCAAATGGCTGGAGACAAACCAGTTCGCTATTTGCAAGCACTGCCAAGGATTTGAACTCAGGACTACCCTGGTCGGAGTGGAACTTGACCTGGGGACCATTGGATTGTGAGTCCGATGTGCTGACCACTCAGTCACGCTGCATCCTTCTTCACTTACTGTAATTGTAAGGTGGGAAGCTTACGATCAGTTGAAGTTTATACTTTCAATGACAACAGGGTTTCTGCTTGTCCTAGGAGGTGTTCCTGAATAAAAATAGATTAAAGGTTTCTGTGGCGTAGCTTTCTTTGTGTGCAAACCTTGATTTCTTTTTCTCAAGATATTCTTAACATCTTTTTTCCACTTGTGGCAGTCAGGCAGAAAATGACTTTTTCTCACCTCCTCTTACTTAGTTAATCTCAGGGTTTGCTGAAATATCTGTCTGACTGTCTGGAAAAAGCAGACATTTGATTTTGACAAGTAAATCTTTGGCAAGGCTTGTACTAAAAAATCCTTGTTGTGCTGAGTAGCACATAAGGCCATTAAAAAGGAATGTCAGTTCTCTCTGTCAGACGACCACCGCCTTATTTGGCATCAAGTCAGGCCTGCCACTAAGGGCTAAGTAGAAGGAAACCTTAGTGCTCAAGATGTGTTGATAACTGCAGCAACATCTTTTTTCCACTTGTGGCAGTCAGGCAGAAAATGACTTTTTCTCACCTCCTCTTACTTAGTTAATCTCAGGGTTTGCTGAAATATCTGTCTGACTGTCTGGAAAAAGCAGACATTTGATTTTGACAAGTAAATCTTTGGCAAGGCTTGTACTAAAAAATCCTTGTTGTGCTGAGTAGCACATAAGGCCATTAAAAAGGAATGTCAGTTCTCTCTGTCAGACGACCACCGCCTTATTTGGCATCAAGTCAGGCCTGCCACTAAGGGCTAAGTAGAAGGAAACCTTAGTGCTCAAGATGTGTTGATAACTGCAGCAAAGCCAGAAAACAATAATAATGTTATCTGTGATAAGAAGGTACATGTCTTGCAACAGGTTCCGATAAACATTCAGGCATGGCATCACAATATTGTAGACCTTGTCCTTCATTTAGAGTGCTTACTGTGAAATTCAGTGATATATAACCCTATAAAATGTTAAACCTTAATCTTATGTCTCATATGGGAAGCATAAGGTTCATTTGCATTGCAGGGTTGCCTCCAGCATTAAATTTGCCAGTACCCATTTGTACACCTGGGTGGAGAGAGGCACTGTGAGTAAAGTGTCTTGCCCAGGAACAAAACACATTGTTCCTGGCCAGGGCTCAAACCTGGACCGCTGGAACCAGAGTCGTCTACCCTAACCCTGAGGCCACCTCATTTCCACAGTAGGTTAGAAGACTAGTGTTAAACGTAAATGGCAAAATGTACAAATATCACAAACCGGTCCTTGATCAGAGTTCATCATTGGTGTTTCAGTGCAAAGGAAGAACCATCAATAAACATTTTCATGCTTTCTTCTGTCTTGATTGAACACTGTGAACTCCAATTAAGCTATAGAAAACTAATAAAAACAATCCTCAATAACTTTTGGCCATTTTGCATTTTATACTTTTTTGGGACAGTCTTTCTCAAAATAGCTGTAGACCAACTAGCAGCTGCATTTACAGAGTATTGGCCAACATGTATTGGTCGTGTCTTTTGACAGTCTTCTTGCTCCTTCTGGTGCATGGGCCAACAATGGTGTTTTTCAAGCTTCCCCCAGCCTGAGCTAGCCTCTCCAGCTACATCCAGGTATACCTGATTGTCTTCATATCCTATGTGTGATCCTTTTGTCACATGGTTCTTGGCCTGTCTCTCTTATGTTGACCCTGTGTATTCTACTTGTAGGACCTGACATTCAGTTAATGCTAGATGCTGGGTTTTACATTATGTGGCCCAGCCATTGCCATCTCCTCTGGAAAATCTCTTCATCGACTGGAACTTGTTCTGCTCTTTGCAGATAGTCTCTAGCCAGAGGATTCTTTGGATTTTGCACAACCTCTTGTTTATTACATGTAGATTCTGGATCTTTCTGGGTCTTTTTCAGATGCCCAGATTTCCCACGTCTCTGCTCCATGTAGTTATACTGGCTTCGCTTTTGACTGTTGTTGGTCAATATTCAACTTTGTTGTAATTATGGCAAGGTAGTCGTACAGTAAACGCAGGCATTCTGATTGATTTTTCCTTAGTCACAAATTTGCCATATGCACCGTTTCATCATAAGCAGTATATGGCCCATGAGCCATATGATAAACCACTTAAACCTAACTTGCTCAGGCCATACTGGGAAATATTGGCCCTTGGTTAATTTTGTCAGACTGAGTGCAGTGAGGTCCGTACTGCCCCGAGCTTGGGCCAATATTCCTCAGAATGGCCCTCGTGCTCTGTTAGGTTGATATGTCTCAACCAACATATCAACTGACTCTTGACTGCATTTCCACCTGACATGTTGACTGAGTAGCCATCCTTGGTATCTGTCAACACTCTGCTCGGGGGTCTTTTAAGTACACAATTTATTTTTTTTCATTTTGACTGACTTAAATGTGAAGAAATGTTCCTTTCAACACTTACCTTTGCACTTCCCTTTCCCTGTTACTCTTTGGACACTGACATTTCTAGTGTATTCAGAAGAAATAACCAAAGTAAAGGAGAATGAGGAACCAAGTCTCTGTTTCCATTTAATGTGAAAAGGTAACAAAAAGTTGCCAGTTTTCTCTAACTGTGATTAAATTTTCATCCCTTGAATTTTTAGATGTATATAGAATTTCACAAAAGATTAAAAATGCTGTTTACCATTTGCAAATATCTGCATTTGTTCGGGAGATATTTAGCTTTGAAAAAGGTGTAAAATATGCAGGCGAGAAGACTGATGATGTCATACACTTAACCCAATATTCCATCAGGTATATAGATACAAATATCTTGGTCAATTTGTAGCAGAGACCATTGAAACTTGGTAGGCTGAGAGTTCTACAGGCAACACACCTTAGCTATAGCACGTTCTGTTCCCATGGCAACTCACTCTTTTCCAGTCCCCACCAACCAGATTTGGAAATTTAAGTGATTTTCAGCTTGAGAAACAAGGCTACAAACTTGACCTACAATTATGGACAAATTGTGTTGGAAAATGCCAAAAACATAAAATCATAACCATAATACCTACAGAATAAGTGTCAGCACCCCATTCCCCCTTTCAGTGTTGAAAAATGGTAAAATGCAAAATTTGTGTTAGATCAAAGTGTTTTGGCAACATTGTACAGGGGTGGGGAGGGGCAAAAATCTTGTGTATAGAATGAATCTTTTTCCAACCCTTGTGACCAAGGTTGTAGATTATTTGTATGGTTGCTGGATCATGCAGATGAGGCACCACTGGTAAATATCAAAATGGAATGCCAAAGGTGGCCAGAAAAGTCTTTAACATCGGGTAAGTCTGGAACCTGTGTATGTTGCTGTGGTAACAAAACTGTCAACATGGCTCGAAATTGCGACTCACTGGTCGTGAGCAAAAATTGAGTGTTGGCAACCAGACATTAAGAACCGGTCACCAGTGGGCGACTCACCTTTTCTTCTGTCAACCTTTGAACCTCAATGGAAAATCAACCTTACTTGTGGATGAAAGATACAATTTATACAAATAGACACAACTAAACAAACCTGTGATTCTTCAGTCACTGAATAGATTGCCATTTTGTTTCAGCAGCTTCTCAATGAAGAGATATCATGGGTGAATTAGACAATGTGTGCATGGAGCCTGGTACAACTAACAACAATGTGGTAGAGCAGGGGCCTAAATCCAATATGTCAGTCGCCTGCACACGCCAAAAAATTATGTAGACATGAAACTAGATGAGGAAAAGGAGGAAACATGAGATCGTTACTGAAGCTGCTTTTACACTGATTATTATTCCTTATTTTGTTGCTGTGTTCTTCCTTTTAAATTTTACTGTTGGATAAGCTTCTTTCTATGTAAACTTAGAATAATGTCAAAGATTGTTTACTTCAGGAAAATACTGAACAAGGAGAAAATCAGTGAAAAAAATGGCGACCCAAAATTACAATCTGGTGACGAAAATTTTAGGATTAGTCGCCACTTGGCTCATAAACAAAAAAGTTAATTTCGAGCCCTGTCAAGCTCCTGTTGTGGAGCACATTTAGTAGAATCTCACTGCAAAGATTTAAACACTTTTGATGCAAATTGGCTGAAATATCTTTCTTCATCATATTGATCAAAATTTGGTTGAGTTTATGATGTCATTACTTGGCCAATTTGCATATAATCCCTGGAATGAAAAGAGACATTTGAAAACAGTAAACAGCATTTTTCTTCTCAAACATACTACTCATTTATGCTTTAAAATGGCTGAGATAGGAAAGATGTGAATTTCATCATAGTAGGACTTTAAAACTGTTTACAATATTTTAAAAAACACATCAGAAAGCTATAACGGCATGAGCATATCCACAGGACCTAAATAGTACAAGCTGTGGACTGAAAAGGTTAAGATTAATGTCTTTTTATAACTTTTGTAGGTTTCAGTACCACAGTTCGCTCATCAGACACTCAAGAAACTGCTCTGCATCGATGTGTTCTCTGTTTACACTATACTAAAATACGACGTCTTAAGGAAAAGATTAGGCAGATGATAAACTTGCTGCAAGATTGTCTGCCACTCCAGGATAAGGCCTTGCAAACACCTCTTCATGCAGCTGCAACAAAGCTTATAACTGGCAATAAGTCAGACTATTATGAGGAGTGCTTAGGGCAAATGGTGGCAAAAGCAGCACAAATGCCTGCAAAGACGGCAGAAATATTGAATGCCAGGGACTTGCATGGCAACACAGCACTACATTATCTTGCACAAAATGAGATTGGGTTGGTCTCCCTTCGTGCCATAGTTGATGCGGGAGGAGACATATCAGTAAGGAATAAAAAGAAATTGACCCCCCTGAATATAGCAATGAATAATGGTTGCACACGTGTCATTAAGACCCTGTCAACTGCTGAGAAAAACTCCCGGCATTCTTCGCGTTATGACAGTAGCATTTACACCACTGATAGTCCTCCTGAGTCACCAGTGAATCCTGAAAGACTTGAGAATTCCCAGAAGAAGCAGATCCATGTTGAACATTCTTACAGTCTTCCCAAGGGCACTTCCTCACTTGACACAGATGGCTCAGCCCTAGGGTGCACAGAAGACTCTTCTTTTAGTACCACTGAAGAAGAAGCTTCTGATGAGGTACCTTTTGGTGTCACTGAAGATGAGGTGCCTACTGGTTCTTCTGAGGAGGCCCATACAGACAAACCAAGTGATGTTCCCTCTAGTGACATAGATGATCCCTCTTCTTGTGTGACAAGTGATTCTCCTGCTGATGTTACAGGTGATGGCCCATCTGGTGTCAAAGATGATGCCCGATGTGGTGCCACAGATGACACGCCTGGTGTTGCCAACAATTCTCCTTCTAGTGACACAGAAAGTGCCCCTTCTGAGGTTGGAGATGAGTCCTTTTCCAGTGACACAGATAGAGACCCTTTTGGTGTCCCAGATAATGCCCTTGCTTGTGTCCCAGATAATGCCTCGGCTGGAGTCCCAGATACTGCCCCTGGTGGTGTTACAGATAATGCCTCGGTTGGTGTCCCAGATAATGTCCCTGCTGGTGTCCCAGATAATGCCCCTGCTGTTGTTACAGATACTGCCCCTGCTGGTGTTACAGATAATGCACCGTCTGGTGTCCCAGATAATGGCCCAGCTGGTGTTCCAGATAATGCCCCTGCT
The DNA here is from genome assembly GCF_964199315.1 of Orbicella franksi. NCBI lineage: Eukaryota > Metazoa > Cnidaria > Anthozoa > Scleractinia > Merulinidae > Orbicella > Orbicella franksi. The sequence goes on from NC_138157.1 coordinate 8,823,009, forward strand.
GATGTCCCAGATGATGCCCCTGCTGGTGCTACAGATGAAGCCTCTTCTGTTATTACAGATAATGGCCTTTCTGGTATTGGGGATGTTCCTTCTGGTAATTTAAACACCATTGTGGAGACCCCACCAGCAGCTTGCCATGACCCATACGAGGAAAGTGATACTGCCTTGTCAGATTATAGAGAGGAGATCCCTTCAGATAATGAAAGTGAACTGGCAGATCACTATCCAGCATGTGCTATTGGTGTTCAGACTCCAGGAATACATCCATACTCTTGTATTGTCCACATCAAGCAAGAGATGGTATCTCCAGTAAGTGGAATTTGTTTCTTTTTTCTATTTAATGCACCTACAGCCATTAAGTGGGCCAATTCCAAGTTGCTTTTGCCTCTGTTTTGAAACAAGTCTTGGTGCACAACCTTTTAAATGAAAATATGATTTTCTTGCATGTTCATTGTCTTACGAATTAAGAGAAAAGAGCAACTTGGAAAGGGTTTATTGGGATGGGAATATGGCTAGATAGGTTTATATCACACAATATACCAGATCCTAGAGATGTCAGATGAAAGGCTGTATGACAGCATTGTATTGTTGCCATGTTGGTCTCCAATGAATGTTCTCCATCATATTTCACATGATGGAAGTATGAATACATGGTACATGTTATTTTCTTGTATTTTGGACAAGCGGTAACTAATATATAGATTTAGGCCAGCCTAAAAGCATAGCTCCTGGGCCGGGTTGTTCAAAGCCGGATTGAGCTAACCCAGAAAAAGGGAGAATTTTGATTTGAGTTTTGTAACTTTGCGGTGGGGTTTCTGTATATTGTTTGGCCTTCTGTTTTGAGTTTTAATAATCACCATATACACAAAACAAAACAGCAAAAAACATTTGTACAGAAGAAAAAGTTATAATTCGATAAACTTTAATCCTGGGTTAGCGTAAACCGGCTTCCGAACAATCCTGCCCTGTTTCCAACAAGCTAACCCAATATGAGCCTGTGATCCAATCGATAACCAGCACTTGGTCAGCGGTCAACTTCAAAAACACACGTGACCTCGAGGAGCTGTAAACTTGAGCCCGCGATATGGTCACGTGATACTGGTCAGCAGATACCTTGATTTGACAGGTGTCAATTGGTCATAACATGGATTTCCAATATCAAGGAAGTACACGGTAAACCAAGGCTGCATGTCTCTGTCAACCTATTATTTTGAGTATGGCCACCATGCTGGGGAACTCCGGCGTTGTCGTCGTCGTCGTGCGTACGCGCCCACGAGCAATACCGCTAGCCACTATAACCATGAGAAAATGAACTCGTGGGTTTCCTTTTCCTTCCTATATGAGTATGGGGCTCCGCTTGGCGGCCCTTTGGGCTGCCGTAGCTCCGCTATGATCAGATGTACTAGCATGAAAGTCATCCTTTCTTGTCCATTCTCAAACTCATTAATAATTCATCAAGTTAAAACAAAAAATCACAACCATGAAGAAGGTTTGGATACCTGGTCTCAATTAGCACAGATTTTGATGGCAATACTTACCCATTTACTCCTTAGTTTTTGTTTAGATATTGAGAAGATATATCAAACACTCAAGACAGTGTTTCATTGGCTATCCCAACACCTCAAATTTTGTGAAAATACTCTGCTGCAGTCTCTTCTCGGTGTCTGGATATCTGGGTGAAACACTGTCTCTCATGCTTCATGTAAATGATTATTATTACTTCCAAATTTCTTAGTAGCAGGATTAATGAGAAATGTTCTCCCAAAAAGCAGGTTTAAACAGAGAGATACATTTGTGTGTGTGTGGGTATCATTTTTCAATAATTTCAATATTTTTCAAGTCGAGAAACTGTAAATGTTCTTTTGTTTAGTCTTCTTTGGAATTTAATTAGCCATTTGCATAACATGTTCCTCCAAAACTTTGGAAAAAGGAAAAAAATTTGCCATTTTGGAGATGATCTCTAGCCACTGCACACTAATGGTTGATAGTGTAGAATTACTCAGCCAATCAGATTGCAGCATTTACATCAGTGTTCAAGAAGAATTCTACTAATAAAAGTGAATTACAGTTGAACCTCAATTATCTGGACTCGTTGGGACTAGACAAAATAGTCCGGACAATTGAGGGTTTGGATAATCAAGAATATAAATATTAGTGAAGAACAAAACAATTTAAATAAAGCAACATTTAATTGTGAAACAACACTTTTACAAATTGCTTGGAAAACAATATGGTCTACTGTACATCTTCAACCACTCAACTCTGAGCTAATCAAAACTCAATCGAGTGTTCTTCATTAGTTACGATGTGTGCGAGTGCTGCTTTTGCTCTTGAAAAGCAAAACAAACTTGCTTTTGACTGCACTTTTCAATGCTATAGTTTTAAAAAGAATATTGCTATGGATCTTGATCGTGAGTAATAAATATTCATGATAAAATTGGGACTAGAGAAAAAGTCCCAATAATCGAGAAATCTGGATAATCGATGTATGGATAATCAAGGTTCGACTGTAGTAGAATTCTACTAGTATAGCAAATCAAATGCTGCAATCTGATTGGCTGAGCTACTTAAATCATAGGCTCACATTTACTTATGAACACACTGAAGTTCTGATACAACAACGGAGGTTGCCAGAAGATAGCATTCTGTCCTAATAGTGTTGAGTAGATAATACTTTTAATTAAGGCAAGATGGCATGGGAACGTAAATTGGCAGCTTTCATGAAAAGGGTCTATGGGCACAAGTTTAAATACCATAATTGTATTTTTTTCAAAATGAGGACATTTATTGGGGCTTCTTTTATACAGATGTATTGGTGTATTTACTAGGGTTGTGTTCTACTGCTGTGCTGATGGATTGGTGATAGACAATAGTATACTTACAGTCTAGTTATAAATGGATTTCCTAAATTCATGTTTGTGAATTTTAGTAAAAGATTCATTCTCTAAATGGGCAGTAAAACTGGAAAGTGATATAGTAAGAGAAAACAACATGACTCTCAGGAGTAAGGCAGTTGTCACTTGTCTTGGCTTTCTGGTTACTCTGTGAAGCTGGTGGGACTTTTTTAATTTCCTTGAGCACAAGTATTTTTTTTTAAATTTCTTTGAGCAGCTCTTTGTCACAGTCTTAGAATGCTGGCTACTTTTAATCACCTTGGTTGACCAAAATTTTGTTAGCCAATAAATGAAGTTATGTATAGCTCTAAAAATCTCTCTATCTCTATTTACCTGGTCCATGCTTCAATAATGTGAGTGAGAGAGAAAGTTCAACAGGTTGTAGATAGTTGTTTCTGCAATGCTGTTGTTCAATTCAAAACATATATAGCTTGATACCAACATTCTTCCCCAGGGGGCATACCCCAGGTATTTTAAACAATTTCTTTACCCTGGGAGTATGGAATTTCATGTCCATGGTTGTTCATGGGCAGCTTTCTTCACAACGTTGTGGCTCAAAAGTGTTGTGCTGTGTTAGAAGGTGAATAAAAAGTTTTGCCTGTGAAAATTTAAGGAACCTTGGTCTATTGAAATGGAGGAGGGAAGGGGTGACTGGTGGGATTTATGAGGGTTTTGCAAAGAAATACGGCTTCAGATAGAGAGTGGAGTCATTATATACCAGAGAGGTTATCAAATTCCACTAGTCACTCTACCCCATAAAAAATGGAAAGGTGCCTGTGTGTTTGAGAGTGAGTTTTTATCTTTTCAATTGCCAAGAGAGACCATTTTTGCCTGGGAATGGGAATTTGACTCAGCAAAAATTCAAAACATCAAATGCTTGGGGGTTGTCCAGCTGGGAGGGGAATGTTGAATTTTAGAATTGACTGGTACATTACTTTCAATTTTGTTGACTTGAACTGGACAACAAATGAGCATACAAGGTATACCTGGTGGCTCAAGTGAACCCATTGAACCTCATTACCAACCCTTGAACCCAACTTGTTGGCCATATCTTCACGACAGGCTCATTAACTAGTTTACAGACCTGCCACACAGTGACACACTCTATGAAACTAGCTAATGCACCCTTGCACTATTAATAGTCTGTTCAGCTATAAACTGGGTCATCTTATGATGTGGCTATACTAGTAACTACAGCGTTGATTATTGAGTGTCTCAGGTAACGAGCATTTGGGGGCATGGCAGTTTGGTCTATTGATTTTAGAAAAATTGGTTTTTGACACGCCATTCACATTCCAGACTCTTTTTTACAGCGACTGGCATGAGGCAAGTCCAAAGATCACATTGAACAGATTAAAAACTAACCTCTATAATGTGCATTTTGTGCGAATAAGCAAATGGGTAAAAATAAATTCAGGTATAAATCAAAAATTAATTGACTTGTATGATGTGATCAATATCTTACCATCAATAAATCATTATGGGTCAGATCAGGTGAGATTGAACTGCATTGACGTACTGATACTGGAATTGTAACGCTTGTATTCTGTTTACTTTACATTTTATTTATAGCATTAGAGCAAATGATCATGTTATTCGAAGGCAAACCAAATAACCCAGAACTGATTCGAGTTGACTGGTTTTAGATTCCTCTGCTATTACCTCACGGGGGGGTTTCTCCCTTATATGGGCTATATATATATATATAGGTGTGTGCGACCCCAAAGGGCTTTTGGTCATAAATAGAGTATCAGTTTTGGCCATTTTGGTCAGAAATAGAGTATGGTTCCCAAAACCCGCTTCCCAAAATCCTTACGCTATTTATGACCAAAATCTGCAATTTTCCCTACTCTATTTATGACCAGACCAAAAACTTGATACCCTATTTATGACCGTTGCGTCTGACACAGTTGCCCTAAACATAATTTTTGAAGGGGTTTTGTTTATGGTTTTATCGATAATGAAGAAAAAGTAGCTTCTCAGCAACATACCCAATTCAAGACTAGAGTACGAAAACCATACCCTATTTAAGATCAAAATGGCCAAAATCAATACCCTATTTATGTACAAAATGGCTGAAAAACCATACCCTTTGGGGCCGCACATACCTATATAGCCCATATAAGGGAGTACCCCCCCCCCCTCCATAGGTTTAATATTGGTCTGAACTGGGGAACTAATTATAAGGCAGGTCTGAAACAGGGTATTGACGTAAGAGTCGGGTCATAAATAGGGTAGGGAAAATCGCAGACTTTGGTCTTAAATAGGGAAAGGGTTTTGGGGGGCGGGCTGTACACCCTCACGCAATTTTTCTGGGAGTACCCACCCCGGATGCTATCACTGTAATTTCAAAACAAGAAATGAGGTAACTATAAACAACAGATCAGTTTAGCTTAAAGCTGGCTTTATTTAACACAGAGCCGCGTAAACGTTCCTGAAATGGTATTATAACTGTGACAGTCTGTTTTAGGAAAGTATTTTTGATAAAGGGTCGTAAATACCTAAGTCCCAAAAAACTAAAATCAAGCCTAACATAAGAAAAATAACAATGCACACTTCCTGAGAATAAGAGAACAGGTATAAATAACAAAACTCAATTGCCAGTCAGGGTCCGAACGGGCCAGATCAAGTCAGATCGAATCGTTTTTGTAAAAATACCGGAAGTGAAATGCGCTCCTGTTTACGTTAGCCATAGTTTAGTGAACTGGAGGTGGACCAAGGTGGGTACAATACAAATCGCTGTTTCGACACGGGTACCCTTTGTGGATCAATGACTTTCATTTTGAAAGGTGATCGAGGAGACAATGCGGTTTATACAAATCAAAGGCCCTTTCGGATAGCGTCGTATCAATTGTGTTAGAGTGCAAAGAAATCCACTGCAGAACCAAAGTGTAACGCCACTTCAACTGTCATACAACTGCCATGACGGTTTCATGTCGCAAAAAACGCGGGAAACTTGTCGTTCCCAGTCCTCGCCCTATACTACAAGATGGTGGACGCACAGCAGTAAGTGTGATGAAGAATGAATATTTATCAGTTTACTATTTACAAAACATTTATTCACGATTGCTTTACCTCAGTTTAGAAGCTTTCTGTCTTGAGAGCCGCCGTGTTTTCTCTACTAGGCAGATTCCGAGCCCTGAGAGGGACAATCTGAAATCGATTTGCTTTGACACGAACTGTCCGTGCAACCGACACCATGAGCCCATCATCATAAAAGTAAGCTTGTAAGATTGCGTTAAAACGACCGTTGAGATAGTGAACGCTCGTTTATAAGCTTACGTTCAAAATCTTTTGTTATGCTTTGTGCAGCGAAGATTGAACCTCTTGCTGCCATGCAACACAGTTTGAAGTTCTCTTTACACGTGAGGGTCCATTCGCTTGTGAACCGAGCGTTTTATATGTGATTGAAAATGCTTCCTCGGCAAGTGTTGGTCGGCGGGTTAATAAAAGCAACCGTTAAACGCCGGTAAACTTTTCATATTTTTGAAGTTCATAAAGTTCGTCGTCCAAGAGCGACTTGTTTTTGACGTGAGATTTTCTACCCATTCAATATTACCGAAGACTGATTTTAATAAGAATGCAGACTTTCAGAATGGCTCGAGCAGAAGTCGAGTCATGCATGGCAGGAAGCCTCACTGGTCAGAAACTGTGAACAAAGTGACACTCAAGCTGTTGCAAGGTCTTTTCAATACTGCAAAATGCAGGATCAGGTTTTAATTGAATTGAATCGAGGGGAGTGTAAATTGAATTGAACTTCATAATATAAAGAGAGTGTAAAATTAATATAAACTTTAAAAATAAATGGGGACAGACCTGGAGTTGATGAAGCCTTCACGTAAGTGATGCATTCTGAATAAAATTGATAAATATATCATAACCAAATGCAAAATACTTGTAATACTTAATAACTTGGGTGACAGACTGATAGAGTCACACAGCTGCCAATCTACAGCTATAGGCTGGAAAATATCAGGAAATAAGTAAGACAAACCAAGAGATCTCTGTTGAAACCCAGAGCCCCAATAAAAACACAGGAATACTATAAAAAGTCACTGTTGTAAATAAAGGAAAAACAGCTGCTAGGTTGTGCTAATTTACCACGATGATACCATCACGATTATCTACTGGGAGATGCTTGGCAGAATCTGAAACCAGCTGACCTGGCAGGTCTGGGGAGGTGACATGTAAGAGATCTTGCTGAAACCTTAGATCAGATATGCTGCTTGTCTTTACTTCTTCAAGAGGGCCAATTTCAGTAGATTAAAATTTCAACTTGGCTCCAAGGCTTAGGTGAATAAATTAAAATGCTGCAATATTATTTTATTATTCATCCCTCAACCTTAATTATGTGATTTCTTTTGTTGTTTCCCTAAGCTCTGGAGCCAAGTTAGAATTTTAACATACTGAAACTGGCCTCTTGAAAATGGGTCCTCAATTTGTGTGATATGTGGCCTAAGCACAGGTTTGTGTGTTTCTGGTCGTCAGTGTAACATTTTTTTTCTCTTCAATAGTGTGAAAAGTGCAGACAGGAATCCATGGGTGAAATCACATCCTCGCGAGGTATATATTGATCTAAAATACCACCCTAACTGTTTGAGCCCTTTTCTATTGATGTAGTCTACTTTCTCATTATGAAACAAGAAGTGTCTACTACCCATAATTTGCCATATAACATTTGGGTGTATGTATCTGACATATTACCCTTGTGAGCAAAATGGTGACTGAAAGGTTTGCATGCTTGAATCCATATCAAAAGCTTGGGTTAATTTCTAATAAGTAAACCCTCCTTGGGGTGGGTCAGTGGATGTTTTTTTGGAACCACAATGTTGCAAGTGTCCATTGAAATGTGAAACAAAGGTTATGTACAATCTGAAGTTGGTACCTTCTGAGACTGAGATTTTGAGATCTATTAGAGGGTGCATTCCTTTGGGGTGATCTGGATCAGGATCAGTGATCAAAGATCACTCAGGTCATGATGTATCAAAAAAGCCAACAAATCCATAATGAGAGTGAATTTATCAGTTCCTTTGATGCACCATGATCTGAGTGATCTTGGATCACTAATTCTGATCCAGATCACCCCAAAGGAATGCACCATAAATGTGCAGCTTGGTGAGATAGGAGTTGATAACACTGTTTAATGCTACCTCACACTTCTATCATTTTAGAACTGCTTCATAATGGAACTACCAATGACTTCGCAAGCTCAGTTGTTAATTTGTTAAAGGGAGCAGGGCTGCTAGGAAACTTAGCAGAGATTGCAGAGAAGAAAAGAGCCCAAGATGAACATGTGCTAACAGATAAGCTGGAAATGGTTAAAGGTATATAGTAATCTGAGTGTGCAATCTTGCTGTCTGGTTTCTTAACTAAAGCAAACAAGGTCTGTAAATTTTCAGCCTTGTTTTGTACAAATTAAATCAAATTACTTAATAATAGACAATATTATGTTTTTGTTTTGGCAATTTTTTGAAGCACCCTGAAACAGATTCCAGTCCTAGGTTAATAGGCCATTTCCGAGTTACCTTTTGCCTCTGTTTCAAAATGAACCATCGTGCAAAATCTTTGATACTGAAATGAGTTTGATTTATGTGAAAATGGTAATTTTACTTGTAAAATGGAGTTAACAACTTAAAGCATTACAAGGATATCACACATGTGTATCATTCCTTTAGTCATGCTATACTGCAACTCAGTGTTTGACTAGGTTTAACAACTGTCAACACTTGTGGTTAAGTCATGAAAGACATTTACATAAGCAGACATTGCTCTTCGATGTGTGTGAGATAAACATTACTCTGTCCTTGGAACTACAATAACAATTACATTCGACAAGAATAATTGTGATCTATTAATTTCTTTGCCCTATATGCTTGATCCCGGTTTGCGTGTCAGAATGCAGGCAGCCTAAACAAAACTCTATTATTATGTGTAATGGATACAAGATAAACGATATGAAGTTATCATTTATAATTACTGCTTGCCTGTTCTCATACCGAACAATGCCTTGTGTTGTCGTGACTCTCACTTGTGCAAGTAGCTAGTTTGTGATTTGTCTGTATTTTCCCCACGGCCATTATCAATAAGCAGCTGGACTACAGGGTTGGGTGCACACCTGCCACTTAGCTTTGCACGTAGCAGACTGGGTGGGACCCTGACCCCACCTCAGGCTTATATCTATCTGGGTGTGGCATGCGCCACACTTGTTGGCTAATCCCTTATTTCCAGGTGTGGCACACGCCACACTTGTTGGCTCATCCATCACATGCGGGGTGTGTTGCTACCACCCCTATTATCATGTACCTATTTACAGGGTGTGTTGCTGCCACCCTTAGATTTGCCAGGGAGTACCCAACAACCTTAGTCCCTTTTACTGCCAAATGGTTGTCAACTTTATTGTGTACTTATGTAAGCGTCTGAAGTTGTTGATGAACATGTATGCAGAACACATTTCCATATGAATGGTTTTGCATGAAGACTTGTTTTTACAAAGAGGCAGAACAGCTGTCAAACTCACCAGAGCCAGCTTTGTTATTTGTGTGGCACTATTAGGATATGTGACTATGGGAGGTCACCTGTGTTTTCATATCACACTATACTTGTGAGCTTATCTATACAAATTAGTTGTGACTTATGACTCTCTGAATCCCTGATTGACTTTGTGTTGTCCTGATTTTTGTCATGAATATCAAAGTAATCCTGAACATCTTGATCCAAGGCAAGTGCAAAATATTGCTGGTTATATGTAAGAATGAACATTTCACAATAAAAACGTGATTTAAATGAGCATAGAAAATGTATGATTCATCATTAATCATTTAAAGTTTTAAACATGTACTTTTTCCTTCAAGGTACAACACAGTTGGTATAATTTTTATCAAGTCTTAACCTTTCCAATGAGAGGAGACAAAAGTTCAAATCAGGGGTTCTGTGGACAAAAGGAACTCAGAACTCCTTTGACAGTTTTATTATTAATTGAATGGCATAATTCAATACCTGATGGCAGAACATGCAACTGCAACCCATTTCAGTAACCCAGCTCAATCTGACGGCAGACTGAAAATGTTGCTCTTGGATAAGCTTGAAAGGATCCTGAAGGAAGGAATTATTTTTACCTTGTAGAAACAAACAATGAACTGGAAAGCAGCGAGAAGGAGATTGAAGAGAAAAAGAGTAAAATCAAGGAAATGCTACTTGAAGTAGAAGAATTAAGGAAGCAGGTGAAGAGAAAAGCAGAAGAAAGAGAAGAACTGTTCACCAAGAGAAAGCGTCTCAATGATGAATGCAATATACTACAGAAAAAGCTTCACTGTTGTGACAGCTTGTTAAAAGTTGTTCCCAAAGTTGATGCAGACACCTCAAACAGCTAACAAGGTGAAAAGACCAGAAACACCTCAAGGTCCTAACTACAGCAAGCACATCACCACTGTTTATAGATCTAGATAGTCCCCAAGTCCCTCTCTTTTTTTTTTTGTTGTTGTTGTTTTTTGCAACATACAATGGCCATTCATTGATTTTTGTATATTTTGTCTTTAAATTGCACAAAGCGCTGTTTAGACTTTAAGGTCATTCCTCACATTTGCATCGCGCATCCTTACTGCGCATAATTTATGGCGTCATTAGCGTGCGCTCGTGCTCGCACACATTGGAAACATGACGGATTTGCCTTGATATTGAGCTCTGTCAGTTGAAAAATGGCTCTGGCTCACCAACGAGCACGGGCACCCCAATTTTTTTCCACGCATTGTAGTCAACTAATCATAAGCTTTGCGTGAGAAAAGACTGATCTAATTTCTATTGCTGAAAATTGAATAAATAAGAAAAATAGCAGATACACGGTGGCCTTTTCTATTTGGCAGTCGGTAACCACGTCAAGAAATTTAGTTCAAATTTTTAACCAAGGATTTAGCTTTCTGTCTGAATCAAACTTAAAACGTTTATTTGTGTCCAAAACAATGTATTGACTGTAGTTTAATGCGCATTCTTATGAGCCCGGGCTCACAAACATGTTACAATTACTGGGAATGCGTTCTTATAATAAGCATTAAACAATGCCAAAATGGGGCATTTTCAATGCCTCACTGCTCCTTAATGAGCATGGGCACCCCCCTTTTTTATTTCAAAATTGAAGTTATCATATGATAAATATTCAGTGGACAAAGTTTGAACAAGAATCTATTGTCACTTTTATTTCAGAGGAATTACCTTAAGGTGACATTGATTAACAATAGTACTCATAGTCACTAGTAAATCCTACTATCTCAAAGGTTCACTTGAATTGTGTTCTTGTAAGAAAGTTTGCAAGTATAAATAAATGAATTTGGTAGTAGGCATTTCAACATTTTAATTCATTAATGAACCCTTTAATTTAAAATTTAGACTAGGAGTGATCAAAGTACACAACAATGAGACAAGTAGCAGAGTATTAATTTTTTACTGTAGAGATCATACTTTAAATAATGTAGAAACAAGTCTTATCTGTTTGACATGTATTTTAATACCTGATTAATGCAAGAAACCAAGAACAGAGACACTTCACCTTGCACCAGGGTGCATTCTGCACGACTCCTACACCGAAGATACACCAAAACTTTTTATATTCCACACCACAGGCCTGGCAAGCGGTCATGCAAAATCCCACTTCAAAGAGTGCTATATCACCACCCAAATGTGGGGTGGTAAAATTTGATCTCAAATCAGGGGTGTAGTGTGCATTTTTGTGGGGTATGCACAGACTAGAAACTTTATCGAGAGCTGGTGCAAGCTGCTAGGGACATTTTTATGTTTAAAGGCTCAGAAATGCCATTTCCAACGTTTTCATGTGAACAATTTCATAATTTAAAACTTGGGAAAACATTACGTGTATACGACTGCACTGTATGCCAAAAACTCCAATCGCACGCTGGTAAGCCGCAAAATATTAAAGGCCACGCCAAAGAACTTCAGTGTAACCTACTCTGAATGCTCCCTGGCAGTTGTGCAGGGCTATTTTGCTTGTTTATAGTTTGGAAAATGTTTTCTTTTAAGTGGTGTTTTTGTTTTTCCTCCTACCATGAGCAAACAGCCTACAGGTAGATGATAAGAAAACCATCTCATCAACTTTTATCAGTTCAAGATTGTTAAGGCCATAATTGGTGACTCAGACTAGAATCAACTTGGGTGTGTAAATAATACAGTTAAAAAGTTGAACATTGTAAAGTTATCAGTAATTTTATCTGCCTGTACTCAATCGTATGTGAGCAGTGTTAAGAGCATTGTACATGTACGTTATAGTCATGTAAGAACATAAGTTTAATAACAAGAGAAAATCATTTTCTTAATATACCAGCTCTCAGAATTTGTTATTGAATGATAAGTATGACAAACAGTATCGGGCTTGGAGGGTGGTTATATTGCGACCAAAGGTGTAACAACAGAGGTCAAGAACCACTTATTTGTTTGTATGTAACATGGAAAATTTCTGTTCATATTTTAAATGAAAGATTTTCATTCCTCAAGGGAGATCAGAAATAATTTGTGTATTTGGAAAGGTAATGATGTACATTTTTATTTTTTTAGCACACGGCGTTATAAGAAGTAGCAGTTTCTGTATGCTGTATTTTTTTAATGCAATAGTACAGGGAGAGATCACTACTAACAGTGCATGAGACACCTCTAGCAAATACATAGTGTATATATATGATATAAAGTTTTATAAAAAGTACAGGTTGTACTCATTTTATGAACTCTACCAGATCATCCTTTTTGAGAATGGCAATTATATATTTATATTTTTGTTTAAAAAGAAAAGACTGAATTGTTTTGTTTGGTTACAGACCAAAATGCTATTGGCAATCTGGAACAACAAGAAAATGATGTTTCCTGTGTTCTTCTAACTTCTCAGAACTCTGCAGTGATATGATCTGGAGAACTTTGTTTTCAACTTCACTGAAAACATGATGCTAAGAAACTCTTTTGATTTAGATTAATACTTATGTTTTGATCTATAGACAAATATGCAGAGCTCTTTTGTAGAAGAAAATGTCAAGATTATGCTCTGTATCCTAGACACTCGTCATGGGATTTTATAAATGAGCATTTGTAAACTAGTTCCTGTAGTCTTGCAAGTTGGAATAAGAGGCTCAAGTCCTGTAACAAATTTGATATTAAGTATTTTTTCTATTTTACATTTAACCCTGTAAATAGAATTGGGACTTGTTTAGAAAATGTACCCTCAAGGAGGCGTAATAGAGCTATCTATTTGACAATAAGTTCAAGAGTTAGCCTTTGCAAATAGGTGCATTATGAAAGTTGAGGATGTTGTGACAAATGAATTTATTATCAGCTGATTGTCACTGATTCTTTCAGTTTATTTAACTATATTGTTTAATATTTTGCTGATGTTACTTGTATTTAATCTTACTATGTGCCTCACAGAAAGTTTATTCAAATAATTATCCCAAAAGATAAGTACAGAAAGTACAGGACGGTGGACCTTGCTAATTTGAACTCGGTTAATTTGAATTCCCCATTATTTCGAACTCGAAACTATTCCCCTTGGATTTGCTCAGCAGTCGCCCCAGAGAGTTTGAAAAAGCAGGATTCAACTGTAGTTTTGTATTCACTAATTATAATAGAATGGTGTAAAATATTGTGAACTACAGTAGTCTTTTAATATTGCTCCCTATTATGTCAGTTATGATATATTCACATCTATATATTAGCATTTGAGGTCTTGTTTTAGTATCTATCATTATAAGAGAGCCTTACAGATAACTGCTTTGTTTTTCATATGCCTTAATACATTGTAAAGGTATTAAAAAAGAATTTACAATTGGTGGCAATTAATGAAAAGGGTCTATTCTTAACTCCATTATCGATGCACCATTCTGGTAGCAAAATTGAACAGAGTTCACTCCACCTGAGAGATATTTTAAATGGGATGATTCACAGGACTTGTTTTGATCTGTTAATTACTAGTGGATGAAACATCACAAATGCTCAGGAAAACAGATTTTCAAGTTCACTTGAAAGACTAGTTGCTCTTTACATGTATGCTTGTGTTATGGCTTTTGTTGCGAGTTGTGTTCAAATTGTACTAATACAATCGCTGTAAGGAGTCTAAGGAAACTTGCAAGTGGAATGAAAAAGTTAGTTTAGAGGTAAAAGTGGTATTAGTAAATATGGTTTTTTTGTTTTGCCCTTTTGAAACCAAAAAAATTGATTGAATAGTGTGGTTTGAGTTTTTCTGTTATTATTCAGGGTAGCACCCAATCAATATGGCCTGATAGCTAGCCTAGCAATGGGCTAGCTATTAGGCCACCCATTCTGGGTTGGAAGGTGAAATTTGAGGTAAACGGCCTTATGGAATCCAGCTGTGGATGAGGCACAGTGTTTTGGGGTGCTTGCATGACTGCAGATCAAGTGATGCAGGTTAGAGCCCAGACCATGGTCATTGTGTTGTATTCTTGGACAAGACCCTGCTTCTCTTTACCCAGGATCAGCTATAAATGAGTTACAGCAAAAATATAAAAGCTGGGTGTAGGAACGTTCTAGAAAAGCGTCCAGTCGGGGTGGCCTATTTAATCATTGGCATGGCAGTTGGGCTGCTAGGATCAACTGCAGACTTTCTGTGCGAGTCCTACCATGCCATTGGACTCCACAGATGGTTGGAAAATAAGCTTATGGTTCACTCAGAAGGTAGAAGGTCACTGTTAAAGCCAGGTACTTTCCACCTCCTTCTCCAGGAGGTGGAAAACTGATGTCAGTTGTTATTGGGGTGGCCCATTGACACCATAAGGGAGGGGTGTATGGGTCATTGACCAAGTGTGAGGTCAAGATGGCTGGATATTGGCCAAGTTCTTTTATTTGCGTGCTTATGGACCGAGATGGAGTCGAGGTCCATAAACTCGCAAAAAAAGAACGAGGCCAATATCCAGCCATCTTGGCTGAACAAGCTTGGTCAATAAAGGATTTATTATATGGCTTTTGGGGAAATTTTTCTTGCGGGACACGGCAGGTAGTCCCAAGCGGGCAAGATAGCCCCATCTTGCCCGCTTGCGTAGCCAATCACAGCGCTGGATTTGATTCATCTTGCCAGCTCACAGAGCTAGCCATATAATAAAGGGGGGGTATTGCCTTGACGTTGTGGTCAACCTAGAAGTCAGCAAGAGACACATCTGGTCTTTATAACATGGCTTGAAAAGTAGCACCCTTGAAAGATTTGTGCTGTGTTTGAGGGTAAATAAAAGTTTTGATCATGAACTTTAACCAATAATATTACATTTTCATGGTATATAAAAATAGTACTTGGGACACAGTGGAGTTAGTTCAAAGTCGGTGTTTGAAAATAAATGTTTTTCTTTTCCACTTCTCATTTTTGCCATGTATGTCCCGGGGGTAGGGGCATTTGATCGGCTAATACGACCCTTCGGTGGGGCATTAATTTGAACACCATTTTGTAAATGTGAGCGACGAAAAATTATGTTAAAAGCCGGAGTTGGGGGAGGGGGTGTCCAGGGGGATGCTGAAGTTTTTAATTGACTAGTTTATATATTAACGTTGCTCCCAGTGATAGAGTTTTGTTTTTGTTGTACTGATAAAACTTATTTTAACCTGTAGTTTTTTTTTCTCAGTGTAAAATTAGTTTTTATTTGTAAAGTAAAATTGAAACCCGGAAAAAGGAACTGTGGCTCAAAGAAAAATACAAATTTCCCCGAAACCCCAAATCCCTTAGCCCCAGCTCCCACTTCTCCTCTACTCCGTTTCCCATTCAAAACAATATGGCGGACGACGACAGTGGAAGTTGTATGCTTGAGCAAGCTTCGTCTGTCTTTGCAGAACAGCGTGATGAAGCTGCCAACAAAGCCGATGAAGGTTGTAAAAAGGTGTTTAACTTCGAACTTTCGCGTGAGACGTGTTTGATGTGTGGACTTGAACATGATAGCCCAGAATTTGGACCATACTGCGCGATATGCCACGACTTTTTGTACCCGAATGTGTTGCTTGTTTGCGAAAGAGAAACCGAAAGCATGGATTTTGCAACGTCTGGAGAAACTACATCGTCAGAATGTACAGTGTCTGAGAGCAAAGAAAGTGCTGTTTGCTGTGAAGGTGTTCCAGAATCAGAAGATAGCGGTTGTGAGAGTGAAAGTGAAACTACTTCAGCAAACGATTCTGCTGACCGGCTTGACTCCACTTCAATGTCAAGATACAAACTTCCGTATTTATCACTTTATGAACGGGTCAGATCCCCGAACTGCATAGCTAAACGGCTCGCAAATGAGCTAAATTTCGTCGAAGAAGATTTGTTTGGGACATTACCTCCAGAAAGTGAGTAACTTTAAAAATCGGTCAGTGTTAAAATTATGCAGACTAAGGACCAGAAAACTGCAGACCGGGGGTGAAATTCAGGCTGAGGGTAAAATGCAGACTGCAGACTTTTTAATATCGGGTAGTTATCGAGTGCTCACCGTATTAGAACAGGATTGTTCAGGCTAATTGTAGTGAAAGTCTGCACTCTGGTTAGCCTGGATAACACTCCAGTTATACTGAAGATCACTCCGGTTAGCCTGAATATGATTCAGGCTAATCTAAGGGCCGATTTACACAATACGACTTTGTCGCATGCGACAAGTTTATGACAGGCCTCCAACATGATTTGCTTTGTGTAAATCAAACCTACAACTGGCTTATGACTGTTGTTTATGTCAAAAAATTGTAGTAGGATTTCAAAACATGTTTTAAAATGCTGCGACAATCGTAGCCGAAATCAATAGAAAATGACGTATATTTTGTGACAAATTTCCACTGAGTGGGGGACGAAGGAGAAGTTTTCTTGCACAAAATGGTAGATGAAGTTGTTGACTGATTCACATGAAGTCGTTTCTCGAAAAGTACTGAATGGATTAAAACGAAAAACATCTTGTTAGAAAGTTTTTTCAAAGCGCAGGACGGCCAGGACAGCTAAAATATTTGTTTATCGTTTGTTAGAACTTTCACTGTGTAAATCCCGGTGCAAACTTTTGCATATTTAATTTTGTAACTGAAAATGTCGTGCGTGTGTAAATGGTCTTAAGCCATGCTGTGTTGTAGGCCTGTCGTAAGCTTGTTGCATGCGTCAAAGTCATACTGTGTAGATTGGCCCCAAATAATGCTTCATTTAGCCTGTTTACAGTTAGCTCTCAATGATAGAAATGGTAGCATGCTTCAGTTAAAAAAACTGTAGTCTGCATTTTACCCTCTGTCTGCATTTTACCCCAGGTCTGTGTTTTACACTAACTGTGTAAAAAATAATGCTGACAAACTATTGGTCTTTGTTATTTTTATATGACCTACTTACTGTACCACCATTCGGCATATACTGGTTCATGAGCGTTTATGTAACCTGTTCCAGGTTTTCAGTTAGTTGGCAGAGGGGTAAGGGTGGGAGCATCAGTGGAAAAAACAGTTTGAGAATTACTTGACATTTTAGAATAAAATAAAAGTTAATGCCACTAAGCAAGACCGAATTGAGCCTGCATCAAGCCTTGTCATCTCCGCAACCCCATACCACATGTGACTCCCGTATTTGGTTTATGTCAATTAGGCATGCTTTTTGCCTTGTGAATCTTCGTGGTCAACCTATTCTTAGAAAGCTGCAAAGTTGGAAAGAGTGGCACCGTACTTGGCCACCAAGTGTGAACATAATCTAACTGCCCTTGGGTCTCTGATGATGGTTCACACTGATTAGCAATGATTTGTAATGAGGTTGGTGGCTTTCAGATGATGTGATGGGGCCATTTTATGCTGTAGTGTAGAATATTGTTGCCAAGCTAAAGTGAAACGTCAAATGCTAAGAGTTTTATCTTTAACAAGTTCCTTTTTGGTTGGTGATCGATGTATCATTATGTTCAGACTTGTTAACTGAAGTTCTTTTTGTTCCAGTACTCCTCATGATATTTTCCTTTTTGGATGATATATCACTGTGTATGGTGGGGCAAGTTTGTCAGTGGTGGCACGAATTAGCAGGCGAAAGTGACGAGTGGAAGAAGCATGTACTTGCCAGGTGGCCTTTGTTTACACCGGACAATTCTATCAAATCATGGCAGAAACTCTACATAAAGATGTAAGTGATCAGAGTTAATTTATCACGGGTAGTATTATTTTACAATGTGTTCTATTTGTGGGGCGTAGTAGAAGAAAACTCTTTTCATGTTTATTTCCTTGTTAAAGGGACACTATCATAAGCTTGACTTTGAAAAGTGAAAACCCAAGTACATTAATTTTGTTCATTCTTGGGAACCTAAAACTAAATGAAGTTTTATTAGAAATCACTAAATAAGGGTACTGAAGCCATGAAGTGACTGTTATAATGGGTTGCATGTGCACTGGGTTGTGATACCAAATAATTTGTTGACAAGCTCATTCTGTTTGTAACAATCTACTAGGTTAGAAGGTGTCACCTGCAGAAGGTGTTTTGAACAAGGATGTGTTCAAGTAAGTACAGTTGTAAACCTTGACAGTATATCTTACTTAGGAAACAAAAAACACCTACATACTGATGCATGCACACTACAGTACAACATGGCACTGCAGCAACTTCTGCCTTCTTGCGGCTTCTTGCAATTAGATTTTCAACTTCTTGCGCCTTCTTGCGGTTGGACTTTCAACTTCTTGCGTTTCGAATGTTCTTGCGGGTAAACCGCAAAAACACAACAATTTTACTTCTTGCAGTGGCTTGCGTGTTCTTGCGGTGCAAGAACTTCTTGCATGTGATTTATTTTTGGGCTGTACTTTTAGTTTGTGTTTATTAGGAAGTGCAGGTATACAGTCACTTTGAAGTTTAACAGGGACATCTAGTTAACAGATGTTTAGTACCAAACAAAATTGTAGTTATATTATTCAAAAATGTTATTTAAAAGGGTGGTTTATATGAATGGACCAGCTCACTAGAAATTCTTTGCATTTTATGCTGTGACATTCAAGTTAAATATACCAACTCCTGCAATACTGTTTTTCTTTTGCATCAAATTTAACATTGGACTCCCTCAACTTAATTTTACTAAAATCACATTGATTTCTTTGCAGCATTCTCCTGAAGACAACCTTGTTAACACATGGAGGAACAAAAGACTAAAAAGTGAACTGAAAGGACTGCTCATGGATCCCCCAGAGGGTATCCGGGCGTGTCCATTAGACAATAGTTTATCCTATTGGCAAGCGTCAATTAAGGGCCCTCCTGAATGTCCTTATGAGGGGGGCTTGTTCTTTCTTCACCTGGAAATTCCTAAAAGTTACCCCATGAGGCCACCCATTCCCAAATTCGTCACAAGAATTTTCCATCCCAATGTCAGTTACCACGGTGATATTGGTATGGATATGCTGAGGCACAACTGGAGTCTGGCGCTTACAATACCCAAGGTGTTGGTCAGCATTCAATCACTGTTGACAGATCCGTATTGTGAAATATCTATGGAACCTGAAATTGCTCAGTTATGTGACAGTGACAGAGAAGAATTTGATAGGATAGCCAGGGAATGGACTGTAAAATATGCACAAATGTATATGACTTGTTGATTTACAAAAATCAATGTCCAGTCACTTAAATAGCCCCTATGCGTGATGACATCAGACTAGTTAAAATCACCACCAAGCCTCGGTTTTAAAAACGCAAATTTTAAATTTTATCACGAACTAATTCACAAAGCAGCAATGATGAAAAGACTACCCACATGAAAACAACACTAGGGCAACAAAGGTTTGAGAAAATGTTGCGCAAACGAGTCTTGGTGGTGAATTTTGAGCATGTTATGTAATCACGCATAAGACCTATTGGCAAATTTCTTTGTTAGTGAAGAGTGAGTCAATTCTTGTCATATTTTTTATGCGGGTATTTGTGATTCCACCTGAATTCAAAGGTGCAATCTGATAATTTTTTTCAAACATGTGATATTGTTAGTCAAACTACAGACTATGAGTAGTCGGTAACTTCTTGCAGGCTAGGAAAAGAAAGAGACTGCTCGCAGTCTAGTCAAACTAGTCAGAGCTTATTTACTGAGCAACAAGGTCAATACTTTCCTTTACTCACTTTCAATCAGGTGGCATGATTTTAATAGAATACCATAACAGAAGATAGCCAGGAAAATAGTTATTTCCATTTGATGTTTACACCTGATTTTACAAGTCGGTATGTGTGAAAAATGTACTTTTAAAATAGTATCAGTTATACTGAACAATATTAAATTTATCTGATCAGAATCTCAACTTACCGGTAGGTAGAACAAGCTTAGAACAAAAGGGAAAAGTACCAAATCAGATCCAATAATAAGGTTTTTTCCCTGGGGAGGAATCCAATGTGAAAATATCAAGGATGCTTGTCGTCTTGCTTAGGGTTGTAAATCACGTATTCTGGTCTCCTTTAGGGGTTTAATACAAATTTTCTGACAAGCACCCGTAACCTTTTCACATGGGGCTCCCCCCTTGTTTTTAGACTATTTTGATAGCAACAAAAATATTGTGTTTAGTTAGATTCCAGAATGAAATGGGCTTGTGAAATGTAATGATTTAATTCAGAAATGCACCAGTTCAATTGAGGAGTTACATGTAACTCACAGGGAAAAATTTGACTGTGTTAACTGACAATATGTTTTCTAAAAAAAATAGCCAGTATTCATTAGCTGCAAATATTTGACTAGCAAAATTCAATTTAGTACAAAGAAATTATGTTCTAATACAGCTTTGTAGACATCTTGTGTGCAGGTAAAGTAGGGGAACTGAGCACAAATCATACAACAAAGTTAATTAAATGTACTTTTTTGAGAGGTTAAGTGAATTTGCCTGAGATACCAGTATTAAAGGGACTAGAGTTTCATGGTTCGGCACATGTCTGTATTATTTATTCGCCTGTACACGCTTTTTGGCACAAGCCCAGTTTTCCATTGTTTATGAACCAATAGTAAACAAGTTACCTAATTTCCAAACAGCCATAAAATCATCAACCATAGAATAAATCATATGGGTCAACACTAAATTCAACAGTTGACAGCATAGGTAAAATCCACTGAAATCTTCTCAGAATTTTGGTCATCAGTCATTCTGCCACATGACTGAACTACATCTGAATGGAGTTTTTAAAGCGATAACACCGATAAGAAGCAAACAAAAGTATTTAGATTTAGAGACATGCGCCGAACAGTGAAACCCTCCCTTAAATGATTGCTCAGGGTCCAGTTAGACAGTACCACTTTCCTACATGTACCAAGTATACAATAGAAGAAATTGTTGTGTGTAAATCAACCATATAACCTGCTTACAATATTATTGTTGTGTGTGACAAGAAAAATGTTGTAGGATGTTCAAACATGGTTTCACGCCCCACAACAATCAAAATGTCATTAAATCTTGTAATTTGAATGAATTGCATGACACAAGCAGCGCACACTACAAAAGTTGTATATGACAACATTTAAATTGGCTAAGGATGAGTTGTCTGTCTGTATCTCCTCATGGAGAATTGGGCATTAATTTTAATTTACTAGGTAAAGGAAGATCTTTTGATATGAAAGGTGAAAATATGATAATAAAAAAGTTCCTGTTCAGATATTGTTGCGAGACATTTTTGTAGTAAATATTCCTGTATATCCTTCTCTACACTTCACTTCTTGCGATTCTGTATCCATACATTTGCACCCAATAACCATGGCAGTGAAGTAGTATCATGTCTTGCTCCCATCCAATTTTGGAGATTTTACAGATTAATGTTAAACAAGTACTTCCTATTTCCACAACACCCACAATAATTGCAGTACTCAGTGATTTCATGTTCCAAAGAATTGATTGAAGACCTTGCAGTCTTTTTTCCAGCTGTGAATAAACTATTGCTCCCATATATTGAATATGATTGGTTTGATGTCAAACTGTGTGCAGTGATTTGACATGCTTCAACCATACCCCTCTTCCTTCTGTCTTTTGCAGCCTTTCATCCTGTGTCTATGTCTCTTGTTCAATAGTGTCACTTATTTCTTAATTTGAAGTTGTTAAAACCCTGTCCATGCATGTTTTAACAAAAGAAATGGCAACAAGTGATTTCGTTCTCTCAGACTGGGATCAAAGATATTGAAGTCTGCTTGTTGAATCTTTGTCAGATATGTCTGACATGAAACCTAAAAAGTAAGAATTATTAAGATGCTGTGAGGGAACGGTAAAATGACAAATGACATCATTTGATACCTACAGCTGTCTAACTCTAGAACCTCTGAAACCTTTACTTGAAGTAACATTTTGGACATTTTTGCAGGGTTTGCTTGGGAAATGTTTTCTTTTAATATATTACATTTCCCTGGTCTTAGCAGTTGTAAGTTAAAAATGTTGCAGTACAAAGCCCTTGTTGGTCAAATGAGAAATGCCCTAAGCAGTGGCCTTAATAAGTTATTATGTAAATGTGCATGGCTGAATTTTCATGCCCCACAAAGTACACACGCTAATTTGTAACTAGTACAGATTGTCAACTCACTATTGGCAAAAATGCTCTTGATGCAGCTTTTGGGGCCTTTGACATCAATGACTGTGCCTTAAAGAAAACAATAATAAAAAAATATAGATTTAGCCAAGCCTAAAAGCGGAGCTCCTGAATGATTAAATAATTAACCATAAATGAAAAGAGGATATTTTCCCCTGGATTAGAAACTCAAAAAATGATCAATGGTGAGCATATGATTGTTCAGTGTGTAGTCTCACTATTTTTTCTAGTTACATCTTAACAAACCATACCTAATGAGTATACCCAAGATTGTAGAAATTATGCATACAACATATCAGGGACCTTCCAAGAGATGACTGTGCAAGGAGTATGTCGGAAGAAAAGTCAACAATGCATCAGGGTTTAATTTACGCCAAAATTTTGCCTTTGCATGTACTTCCTCCCTCTCCCCCAGAGTAATAACTTGGCTTGAGCTCGCAATCCAATCAAAAACCCAGATCCTGGTCAGCTGTGAACTTCAAAACAACACGCAACCTCAATTAACTCTTGACTTGAGCTCACAATATGGTTACGTGATACTGGTCAGTGGAAACCTTGTTTTGACAACTGTCAATTGTAACATGGATGTCCAACATCAAAGATGTACCTATTGTAATGTTACTCTTATTTTTCAAGTTATGGGGCTTGGCATACGGATAGATGGAGGCCAGACGTACATACGGACAGTCATGTGACCAAAATTTTTGAGATCAATTGGTTATCAAATTTTCTAAGGTATGGGGCTCCGCTATGAATTGCAGGTCATTCTTGACCTGTAAAGATCTCTTTAGAAGCAGGAGACAAACACAGAAAACTCAAAAATATTAATGCAACCGCTTGCATACTACTAGCCATTGCATCTCTGTCAGTAAATACCATAATGCCCTCAGTTCAACATGAGCCTCATTTCTAATTCACACTACCCCTTGAGTGCCATTTTTTAATAAACGCCTCCTCCCAATAAGGACCTCCCAGTGAAAGGGATATTTAAGACATCGAGAAAGAATAGACTGATTAGAGGAACAAATTATCATGTCTGCTTGCTCATCTGAACATAGTATTGAACATTATGACTACCAGAGCTTCTATTGTTACTGCAGTTCTCGAGGTAAAATATCGATTGTTTTTCATTTAAGTATTGTGTCACATTAAGATGTGTATGTTCAAAAGAAATACATGTAGGTACCTAACCCTTAAATTAGCACCCCGTCTCCAATAAGTGCCCTACAAAGAGCTACCAATCAATTAGTGCCCTGAGTGCTAAATCGAATTGTTACAGTGGGTGTAACAAAGTGGTACACATACAGAGAACTTTTACAGTTGTTGTACGCATACATGTAAACATGGCCAACAGGCGTTCTTTACTTTGTGTTCCAGAATGTGGTGCACAGCCATAACACTCACCCCTTGCACATGTAGGTGTGGAGGGTTCACTTGAAAACAGTCAACACTGCTGTTATTCAAATCTTGGTAATTGGAAAGTCAAGTCTGCACACAAGCCAAGTGGCCCATCAGGCCAGTGCTTATCTCTGGTTTCTGTAGCATAAAGTGACTAGGAATATTTCCTCTCCCCCTGCCCTGCTCCCGCCCCCCCCCCCCCCCCCAAATGAGCTGCTAGTCCATCACAGGGTTATTCCCCTGCATATTTTACATTTGCCAGTACGTATTTATACACCTGGGTGGAGAGAGGCACTGTGAGAGTGAAGTGTATTGACCAAGAACACAACACAATGACCCCAGCCTGGGCTCTAACCCAGACCACTCAATCCAGAATTGAGTGCACTAATCATGAGGCCACTGTGCCTCCTGCAGATCTTGGTGAATGTTACATGTAAATCTAAAATACGTACTGTTGAGAGATGAGAGTGTGCTAAGCTGGCCAGATCATAAGCAACATCTTTCACTGGCTGAGTTGTCTTTCCTCTGATAATATCCTCCTGAGATACACCATACTAAGCAAAAACAAAACATAATTTATCACCTGAGAACAAATTATGTAGATTTCAGTGTGCACTTAAATGTAAAAAGGTAAAGTCTGCCTTGGACCAAGTGAGCCATACCACAAAGTGGTTTCCATAGCATTGAGCAACCAGGATCACTATCTTTATTCCCCCCTCGATGGGATGCTAGTCCCTCGCAGGATTATTCCCCAGCATTAAATTTGCCAGTACCAATTATAAACAATTATTGGATGAGGTTTTTGTGATATCCAGAATAATCAAGGTCGAGGTAGGGGTTATCAGCCAAAGCTGAAGGCTGAGGCTGTTTTATTATACATTGAACAAAAAAAATGGAAGTTATGTTTTTGCTTCTTCACGGGCGGCAAGCAACACAAAGCATGAACTTGATATGATTACCCGTGACCTTGAGTGTCCTTGACATGATTGTGGTATAATCTGCAGAGATGACGTCACAGGCGCTGATTTCGAAAATTCACTGTACGCTCTCGACCAATCAGAAAAGAGATAGTGAGTTCAATGTATAATAATACACCTTACTGGAGAGAGGCAAAGAGAGTGTGAGAGTAAAGTGTCAATTAATTACCCATCCACCCAAATTAAAGCCAGACTGCCACAACAAAACGTTAGGTGGCGTGGTGGCCTAAATGGATCAACATGCTCATGGTCATGCATCACTGCAGCTCAGTCAAAAAATCAATGATGTCGCTAAGATTTGAAACATGCAGAAATTCTTTGCCCCGGGTGGGTACTAAAACCATATCATATGCACCCAGCTTCCACATTTTAATCTACATCTTATAATTTTAAAACTGATATTTCACCTTGATCATAACGTTATTGGGCATGTAAACTTTTCCTTTGTTACCATGGAAGGGTGTAGCCCTCAGTAATGTTACAACACCTATGGCTTTCCCAAGATGACTTGCAGCATGGTCTGCTTGTACATCTTTAACCCCTGAAGGATAAATATGACAATTTGTGACCACTGAATTACCAAACTACTCTTACACTGCTGGTGTCTCTGTGGTTCATTTTTCTTGGGTAGAAGGTTTGGGTGAATCTGCAATTTGATTGGTCATGGTGGCAAAAATTAATCACACCATTGATCTCAGACATCTGTTGAAATGGCTTTTTTTCAGGCCGTTTCACCTACTGCTGGTTTCATTCACAGGATTTAAAAAAGTGATCACCTGATGGCAAACATCTCTTGGTGCAGATGGCCACAGTTTGCAGCACAGCTGTTGCAAACTCCTCAAAAAATACCAAGTTCTAAGCAAATCTTATCCATGCGATGAATTTTGCATCTGTTGAACTCTTCTCTGAAACATATCTTGGATGTATCTTGCTAGAAAGTACAAAACTCAACAAACTTGTAAGCAAACAGTGAAGCAACTTCTTCAACAGCAGAGATTCACTCATTACACGATCATAACATTTGTCATCAGCGGGGCGTGCAAAAAAAAGTCATTTCAACAGACAAACTTATCATCTCGTATTCCATTCAAATAAAGGAATAACAATCATGTTAAATTTATAAAACTAAATGTATTGATACTTAACAACAAAAAAGATGGTTACCAAGACATTCTAAGATAAGATACAACACAGATGACACTGTGTTTTCACTATGTTCCTCCAAAGCATTTGTTGTTGCATGTGGCCTGTTGTCAAGACTTCTCTCCTGTTCATAAGATACAAAACCCTTTGCTTTTAATCATACTAAATGATTAGTTCAACAAGGCTGTGGGAAGCTGAAGATGATCCCTAACCAAACATTTAAGATGTATGATCAGAAACTTACTCTTGCATCTATAAGTCGTGAAAACCAGCCCTTGGTAAGTTTATGCCTTGCAATGGCCTGAATGAAATAAAAAACTGGCAAATTACAAGCAGTTTAAAATAAAAGAAAGAAACAATTTGTTTGTATTTAGACATACGGCAACATGGAATCCATTTCTAAATTCCACGTGCTCGTTGTACTATTAACAAGAAATCAAAACTAATTAAGATGCAGAAACATATACAAAAAAAAGAGCTAACCTCAGCTAATTCCAGTGCAACAGGCTGTTGAGGGGGATTCCCCTAGAAATACCAGGACATAGCTAGTTAATATTTTAAATAAAAATTCAGTGTCCTACAAATAGTCAAGAGGGTTGTCAAAAAGGGCCATATAACCCTCAACACTTGTTATGGCTCATTTTGTTTGATGGGCCCTTGATGCTATGGGTGAACTTGTTGTAGTTGCTACAGTTCACCCTTAAAGTGACAAGTTTGTTACACAACCTGAGTATCAAGGCTACAGGTAAATCAAAACTTAATGACAGCATTGCAAAAGTGTCCCTTACAAAGAAGACAAGACTATCTGCAAGACACATTATTACGCGCTCTTTTTAATTCTACAAAAAGCAGTTTGAGTCTACTCATGAATGAATTCTATACATCACTATTTTATGAAACTGCTATTTCACCTGGAAAGTGTTTTCCAATGAGTCCCTCCAGAATTGCAGCCTCATTTTTCCTATGGTTGGTTCACTTACAATATCTTGGATCTTGATTTCAGAAAAGCAGGAATCAGCATTCACATAACAGGAGATCAGTGGCAAAAATTTAGATCTGCTTTTAAGGTGGGGGCCTGAACATTTTGGCACTTTAATTTTTGCAGGAACAAAGGAGAGTACATAACAACATTTTTGGCCCTTCTTAGTTCTAGTCTCCAGAATTTGACCACCCTGAGATAGACCCTCATTATGTAAATTTTTTTTTCCTGATGTTTCCTTCCTTGGAGAGTGGAGGGGAGGGGGCACTCCCTTATATGAGCTATAATAATATTATAGATATGTGCAGTCCCAAAGTGTATGGTTTTTGAGTGGTTTTGGTCTGAAAGGAGTAAGGATTTTGACCATTTTGGTTTGAAACTGTGTGAAATAGGGTTTGTTTAACACTCTGGTACAGCCCTTTTTAAATGTTTATGCAAATGGAAGCTATTTCTGGTTAGCTGGGTCATATATTAGAGCCACGTACTAATGTTAGAGGTCTGAAATGGGGTATTGATTTATTGCTTAGGTCTGAAATAGGGTGTGGAAAATCACAGATTTTGGTCTGAAATACAGGTTTCAAGGTTTGGGCCACCCACTCCCTGGCCCCCCCTCCCCACCAAAATCTTTGGGTAGTGTCCGCTTCCAGTTTCCTGACAGTTTATTTTTTATACCATAACTGGATGGGAATATTTATCATCATTTTTTTTCTTTACAATTTTCTGTTTTGCTGATTTTTTGAAAGGGGTTTGATGTGAGCTAAGTACAGTACTACCTCATTTTGGCGGAAAACTTGCCTGGTGGGAAGAAACCAGTGGGAATTGGGTGAGAGGGGTGGGGGGAGGGAGGCATGCAGTTGGGAGGTGACATGAGATCGTAACTGGACTGACACAGCAGCTGCCATACATGACACTGATTAATCTAAAAATTGTCACGTCTGTTGTCTGCAGCTCCTTTTCTTGAAAGCCAGCCGGAGCGGACCTTACATTCATTCGGTGGTGGGTAATTTTTATGCCAGCAGCCAGACAGAAGACCACAGCAAAGATCAAATTTAATGCGCAACTTTCGTGCATAGTAAAGCAAGTTTTGCTACACTTCTATGACCACCGTGAGGCGTAAGCCTACCTCCCAATCGGAAGCCTGTGACTGAACATGAATGTAGTTCGTCAAGTCAATTCATCTTCATTGCCACATATTTATAAGCCGATACCTTATGGAATGAAGACCACGCATGTAAGCTTATTGTTACTCACCCGAGCCAGCTCAACATTGAATGCCCGCACAGCAAATGCTGCTGTTCTGGAACTTTTAGGCAAGAGCAATACACACAGGTAATTCTCGTAATCCAGATTCCTATATTTTCAACATACGAACGAAGAGGTCTATAAGAACCTTGTTCCGTGCGTTTAAATGGACGCATGCTATGAAATAACATGAAATTGAAAATGAATACCTGACCAAGTTGACGCAGTACTGGGAAGCACTTTGCGTTGTATTTGCCAAGTTTCTTGCCCCTGTCCGAAAGATTTTCCGGCGAGTTCGTGCAAAAACCCCTCTTCCATTCGAAATGGCCGCCATATTGCTAGTCACCAGGCTTTTGCGGTTTCCGTCGCAAATTTCGCGGGAGGGAATCGCGGGGGGTTTGGCACTGCTAGGAAATATTAATAATTAGTAGAATTCTAGTAGTATAGTAGTATACTAATGCAAATGCTACAATCCGATTGGCTCAGCTACTCGTATACTATCCAGTCTCGTTTCCAGAGTCTTCATTCCCCTTGACCAGCGGTCGGAAAACGAGAGCTCTGGGAGCAACCTTTTCAGGCATGTGCCGTAGATGCAGACTGCGCAGTGAAACCGGATAGGCAGAATCACCACAATTCGGTTATTTCAAAATGGTTGCTCCCAGAGCTCTCGTTTTCCAACCATCGGTCAAGGGGAACGAAGACTCTTAGAATGAGATTGTATACTATATATCAGCCATTAGAGTACTGTGGCTGTCGACCGTCCACAAAATGCGAAGTTTTTATCGTTTTTCTGAAGTTTTGGAAAAAAGTTTAGATGTAAATGGATAATTAAATTCCTGAGAAGACTAAAAGAAGGACATTAGTGGTTTCTTGACTTTAAAAGCTTGAAATAATTGAAAAAATGGGTTTATTTTGAGCTCATAATCTAATTGTTAATTAGTACATACCACACAAGTGAAAAGTGCTTTTCGCGCACTCTGATTGGTTAACTCCGAGGTGATTAGCAAGTACTATTCACCTCCGAGCAGCCGGCGCGAGAGATTTTAAAATTTCTGACCGCTTGTTACACATAAAATAAAGTTTTGGTCTGCTAATTGTTCAGCTTGTGTGGTATATACTAAAACAATAATTATTATTCACCTCAGTGTCGCTGAAAGTGATGGATATTTACCTCCACGTCAGTGAATGATTGTTGATTCTTCATTGACAGGCTTGGCAGGCACAAAAGAACTGCTTCTGTTGTTTTTAAAAAATTCTGCCTGAGAGGCAGAGATGGAACAGGTGGTGGTTGAAATTAGGATCTACACTCCCCAACATGAAAAATTAATTTTTCACAGCTCAGTGTTCTTTAATGAACGTTCTACTTAATCTGTTAGAAAACTATTGGGCAGCCCTGATGGATTTGTGGGTGGGCAGGCTCTCTTCGTCATTCTGACAGGGATATATGGGCTGTACCTTTTGAGGAGGGAGGTTTTGAAAATTGTTTTCTGATACCACTCGGGGCTGGCTCCAACCTCGTTCCCAGGGTCTCTCATCTTACCGCACCCTGGAGCGAGCGAGGAGAGACTCTCCTCGCTCGCTCCAGGGAACAGTAAGATGAGAGACCCTGGGAAGAAGGTTGGTCTGGCTCCTTATAAGGGTACATTTTACAAAGAAGTAAATAAACAGTATTAGATGATTTGCATGATTAAATTATTACACAACAACTACCAGAATCGTCCACCTTTTCTGTTTCTTACGCTAACAGACCATTTTACAGTTGTCTGCTAAGAGACCTGGCCTTTGGATGGCAGCGAGGCTGGAGTTGACCTTGTTTTGATAGAGACCTCATTGTTTTTGTCATGTAAATGCACCTAGTTAGCATCAGAACAACTTTTTTACACAACAAAGGCAGTGATGTCTGTATCAAAACAAGTGTAAGACGGCCAAAACGGTCGACGTAGTTACGACAGATACGAGTGTACGCTTTACGAGTTTATTGACAAACAGCGAAGACAATAACAAATAAACGGGAACGAGTAACACAAGGGTTATTGAGAATATAGCATTCGAACTAAACCAGTGCTTGACTTGAGAACTTGAGTATAGCTCAGAATAAACCAACTGAATCAACTGAATTTACTGAACAAATGGTTGCCAATTTATAATAGATTTGAGGAAACTGTAGGAATAACTCTAAACCAAATAAGGCTAGGGAGTGTATTTGTTGCCCACGAATACAGGATTTACCTAAGGGAACTAGGAGGTAACTTCTCCTACACAACAGGATTTAGCTAAGAGAAGTGTGTGGGAATGAATCACCAACACATACCAAAATAAGGTGTGTAAGGAAACCAAACTAATGTAGGAAAATAACCCAAATAGTAAGAAGAGAAATAACACAACACTAATAAAAAAAGTTTGAGAATTAGAACTGAAAATGAGCTAAAGTGACCTTGTCACACAAGGTCAACTCCGGCCTTTACTGCCATCCAAAGGCCAGGTCACTGAGCAGACAACTGTAAAATGGTCTATTAGGGTAATCTGCTATTTAGCCCCACTGGCCATGGGCATGACTGGGGCTTCAAAATTTAAATAAATAAAGAAACAACAAAAGGAATTCCCGTAGCTGAAGTCAAATGGCAACAACATGCACATCTGCTATTGGCATAAGATGCCATAAACTCATGGCCCACGGGACTCTCATAGACCTCATATAAAAGGACAGGGACTGCTAGTCAGAAATCTTGAAAAGAAAATTTAAGAGGTACCAAAATCCTGTTGTGGGCATAGCTTGATTTTTTTTCATCCCTAAGAGGTGCCAATTCTAAAGCAACATGTTATCTCCGGTCATATTTTTTTTGACTCAATACCATAAAAGGTACTGCAAAAGCCCCCACTGTGGACCTTTTGAGGCTGAACACTCCAAGAGGTATCAAAACCGCTTTTTTAACCCCTAAAAGGTTCAAGTACGCACTCCCATCATTTTAATGTGGGAGTCCACCAGCCTCGTGGTTTAATTCTACTAGACTCTTCAGGTCGGCCACTGGTAGAGTAAATGTGTTGTGTGTTTGGGTAAGACACTCTCAGTGGCCCCTTCACCCAAGTGTATTATAATCTTTATTAGTACTGGCAAATTAAATGCTGGGGGGTAACCAGGTGATTTCCTAGCATCCAATTCAGGAGAGAAGAAATACTCTTAGTCACTAAAGTCATTGTGCAGATGAGCAAATGTCATGATCACTTGTCATAACCACTCCGAGATTAAAATGAACCTGAGTTGCAAACCCCAAAATGGATTCTTTAACCTACAAATTTCTTGGGAAAAAATTTCCGACAATAATCCCAATAGAAACAACAAGGGTCACTTAAACTAGAAGGAAACAACGACAACAACTAGTTATTTGGTGGGTTTTGCTCTTTTTGTTTTCATCAATATCATTAACTACATTTAACATATTTAAATATTGTCTACTAATAATTAGTAAGTATTAGTATTAATTATTACGTGCAAAAGCCAAACTTTTACTGCCCAATGATTCCATATCTGATGAGGTATTGAATTGTTTGTTACATCTGCTAAAACACAGTTCACTTTAGTCTCTTTTCTTTGACAGTATCAAAAAGAAAAGATAGGACTGCTTTGTGCCAACTGGATGGTGAGACCACTTCCTGAGGAGTTTGTTGGCTGCTCATCAATAAATAATCTGCCAAGTGGTCATCTTTGTTTAACATGATTAATTCCAACAGCCTCTTCAACTGATTTGAAACCATCATTTCTATGAAAAACAACAACAATGGCATAAATTGTGTGAAAATTAGCAGACAAAAAGTGTTACACATATTTTTGTACATGTCTATTTGGGCTTATAATTATGACTTGCTCACCTGACAAGGTCAGCAAGTTCCCGTTTAATTTTCTTCACAATGGGTGGCCCTTCATAAGCCAGGGCTGTGTAAAGCTGCACTAAAGAGGCCCCAGCCTTAATTTTGTCGTAAGCATCTTGACCTGTAGATATTCCCCCCACGCCGATAATAGGTAGCTTTCCTGCAAAACAAATCAAAAACAAAAACAAACAAATCAACATCACAGTAGTAAATGAACTCCGGGCAGTGATTTGAATATTTATCACATAAAAAACAAAGTCGTACCTGGTCACTACTAATTTTGCATGTTGTTGAGCCAATCACAATGCATAAGCGGATTGCATGAGGCAAGTTCCTTAGCTGTCATATCCAGTCTCTCACTGGATAAACACAAAATACAGAGACTAGGTATGACTTTGACAGGTCACAAGAATCACTTACTCCCTTACTTACCTCCTGTAAGTTTATACATGTCACTCACTGTACGAGTGGACATTTCAGTCAATGGTTTTCCACTCAGACCACCGGTTTCTTTCTTGTGTTCACTTCTCAAGGTCTCTGGTCTGGCAACAGTTGTGTTTGTTACTATGATACCATCTACACCACCCTGAAAACAACACAAATATGTAACAAATTATTAATTGGATGAGGTTGAGCAAAATATAGAGATCTGACAATGACAAGCAGGTCAGTAATTTGCCAAAGCCAAAGACTGAGGAATATAATAAATTAATCTATGAGGCACAGACAAGTCGCAATATTTTGCAATATTTTTCCCATGTACTTTAAGGATGTGGAACAAACTACCACAAGACATGAAGGCTCAACAGCACATTAGCAGCACAACAATTACACCAGTAAATAGCTTTGTCTCATGTTTTCTCTAAGAAAAACAAACCTTTTCCCGTGTTACCACAGCTGCAATGTCTTCTTTGTCATCATCAGTGAGATCTGGAGCAATCTTCACTAATAAAGGATTCTGTGCTTTTTTAGGCAAAGAATTACGAACCTCTAATACCTGAAGAAAATTTGACAGCATTAGAAAAAAAATGTCCAGGCAGATGTTATTTTTAATTACCAGATAATTTGAAAGGTTGCCATTACAGTTATGTCACATTCTAAGCCTGATGGATTGGCAATGCTGATTCATCATCAGTCTAGAGTGTTGCATCAAGCAACTACGATAACTGCTCCTCCTAGAAGGGATGCCCCAGTCCAGTGGGGATCAACAATAGTTCCAACAGTTTCCAAAGATGCCAATCAGTTTGAAGTACTAAGTGATAATAATTTGTACAGCCGGCTCATGAGAGGCATTGTGATCTAACAAAGTGGCAGACAAAAAACACAACTTTGGATAATGAGAAGGCCAAATGAACTGTACATAACTGTAATAGTAAAATGCACCAGGCTGTCACAGTAGCGACAGCACTTGTCCCACCAATGTGGCAACGTGTATATGTGGGTTGAATTTGTTACACACATTATAGTCCATTCTTTAACCATTTTCCCAAGGTTTTTCAATTTTCTTCCTTCTACAAAACCAAACCTTAAATTCCAAATATTTGATGATCTGGTGTCTGTGATTAGTGCATGTTAGAAGCTTGTAAGGGGCTAGAAAGATTGACAGGGTTACTTCAGGTCTTCATCTCTACTTGACTTCAAGGCCATATCCATCCATCTTTAGCTATTGCTATAAATTTGCAGATTGTTAACATTTTATGAATATTTGATAACAAAGATTGTTGTTGTTGTTGTTGTTGTAGAATACCCTCAATGTACTGTATTAACTCATCAATTCAACAAAATCTTTTATGTACATTAGAATGTAATAATATTTATTTTCCTGTACCTTATCTATAAGTTTTTCTAATTCTTGTCTGCCTTGTAGTGATCTAAGGCCTGGCGTGTTTGGTGATGAAACGTTGATAACCAAGTAATCACCCAGACCACTGAAGCACTTCACTCCTTTAACATAATCCTCCACAGCATTATCAGAAGTTTTATTTTTACCCAGATTTATTCCCAGGATTCCAGGAGGGTGACCTCTTTCTTGTATCTGCTGTTTTAGACGTGACTGGACAGCCTCGTGTCCATGGCTGTTGAAACCATATCTAGTAAGAAAATGCAAGGGCAGTTGAATGAGAGGCTTATGTAGATAAAGGAAGACACAAGGATGATCATGTGTACTAAAGGCATCTGCGGTCGAGTATTGACTGATATCCGTGATCGATACTCAATTGACTCTCCATCAACACCTTGGTTGACACTCGATTGAATCTTCATTGATATCTTGGTCAACAGTCCACTAGGTTGACAGTCAACTATTTTTTAATTTTTTCAATTCATATGAGTCAGTCGACACTCGACCAACTGTCGACCGACTGTCGATCAAGTTTTAATAGAGTGTCAACAGAGTATTGATTGGGATGTCAATCGAGATGTCAATCGAGGGTATAGACTGAGAGTATCGATCTGAGAAATACATAATAGTGCTAGCACATAATAGCACATAAGGTCTGAGAAATGAGGACAAGCCTTCACATACCCTCCCCTTTTAAACTTTCTAACAAAAGAAGAAATGTTGTAGTATTATCATACTATCACTATATATCTAATATCACTGTTATACTATATGGCCTGACTGGCAAAATCCTACAGAAAAAAAGGCAGGCTGATCTTTGGATAGGTTGGCAGGTGTTAGTAAAAAGTGCCTGAGCTCCGCAACCATGGTTAATTCAATTAGTGCATGCAATTCAGAGCATTCAAAGACATTTTTTACAACAATAATTATTATCAAAGAAGGGAAATGAAGTCATCAATATCCTCACTAGTGAAGATATGGAAAATACGCCACTCAGGTATAGATGAAGTATTACAAGTGGTGTATTTTCCAGTAAAACACTTGTGTCTGTATAATAGATTCCTGGGGGGGGGGGGGGGGGCAAACTCCCATACAAAAAGGACGGGGTGCTCGGCTGAAATTTTGAAATGAACCCCTCAATGGGAAGTACCAAGATCCTGTTTTTGGGGACGTGGCTTGAATTTTTCCCTCCCCTTTGAGGTACCAATTCTTACACATAACATTATCTCCTGCAGCCACATATTTTTGGCTCAATACCCCAAAAGGTATCACAAAAGCTCCTGCTGTGAACCTTTCAAAGATGAACACCCTATGAGGTACCAAAACCATGTTTTTAACCCCCAAAAGGTATGACAAGCAGCCCCGTCCTTTTTAAATGGGAATCCCCCCAGGAATAAATTAGGCTCTTAGTTACCACTGTGCAAGGCCTGTATGCAAGGTCTGCAGGTGAAATATTATTTTAGATTACCACATTTTTCATTAAGCTTAATTAATTTATTCATGTTTATTGCTTATATCAAAGTGCAAGAATATTATGGCATTTCCCACCTATTAATAACAGCTTTATCCTCCTTCAGCCTGAACACTCTTGGTTTAGCATTACCCTGCTGCGGCAATGGTGTTACACTTCCAATTTCTACAAAACCAAATCCTGTTTTTAACATTCCATCTACAGCTTCGCCATGCTTGTCAAAACCTGCTGCCAAGCCAATGGGATTTGGAAATGGGAGGCCAAACACTGTGGTTTCCTGGATAGAAATTGAAAAACAAAGTTTACTTCATCTGTTAAAGGACTAAAAAATGACTAAACAACAGTTCGGTCTGAGCAAGACGTAGGTATTTGCGAAAAAGGTTCATAAATGTTACATTTGTTTAATGTTAAACTTCTAGCCTCTTCCAGGTGCTCAGTTATTTGGGGTGCAGCAAGCGCTGTTTTCTGCGCTGTGCCCCAACTAACTGAATGCCTGGAGGAGACTGTTAAACTCCTCTTATCAAAACCAAAGATCATGATACTAAGATAAGTCTTAGAACCAGCAAATGCACTCAAAAGGGTGTGGACATGCCCCTTCTGGATCCAAAAGCGGGGTAGGAAGAAAAGACTGAAATAGGCCCTGGGAACAACTAAGATAGTATATCTCCAAGGGAGAGCTTACTGAGAACCAGTCTAGACTTCCGTTGTATCAAGTTTTCATTTACCAGTATTTCAGGATCACCAGTTTGGTCCATAGGAACTAGACCTTTAGAAGCCAGCCACACGGCAAATGTGTGAGAACGTTCAGGTTCCAGCACTCTCATAACAACAGGCATGAGAATGGATCTGTAAAATCTCTCATCTCCTTTGGCTGAGAAATGTAATGTACCTAGAACTGTGGTACATCCCACCAGTGCTATGCCATGTTTAACGAGACTTCTTATTATACCCTGTCGAAATGTGGACTGCAGTAGAAAAGGACACAAGTAGTATTAAATATGATGCAATATCTTACATGTCTATTGGTATACTTTCATCTTTAATTCAAGGAAAAAATGGTATTCTTATATATGCCATATTCATGTCTACATCTGTTCATACTGTAGACATGAATTAAATGTATAATCTAATTGGATCATGTGTACTAAAGGCATTGTTGAGTATCAATTGATAGCAGCTAGCCTCAATCAACCAGCCGTCAACATCTTCACCAACACTCAATCAACATCCCAATCGATACTTGGTCGACATTCAATCAACCTTTCATTAACATCTCGACTGACACTTGATCGACACTCAATCAACCGTGGGTCAATAGTTGGGTGAGTGTAGACCGACTCATATGCATCGTTCAGAAATTAGTTGATTATCGATCAACTGCTGACCAAGAAGTCGATCAAGAGTTGATTGATTGTTGAGCAAGTGTCAACTGAGGTGTCCATGGAGTTTTGATCAAGTATCAATTGAGTGCCCATAAAGGGTATCAAATTATCCAGGTGTTGATCAGCACTCGACCAGGGATGCCTTTAGTACACATGGTTCAATTTTAGGTATAAGTATCAAACGTTTCAAAATTTTGAGGCATATTGGTAGTGGTAGTATCACACTAGTCCACACGCACCTCCTCCCCCACCCCCTCCTCCCTGCTGAGGGAGTAGTTTGTCGCCAAGTCACGAAACATTTCACGACTCAAACTTCGTTTTCAAGATTTCTCAGAATACACGCTTCACGGAGTATATTTAAATTACCATTCACAGAAAGGTTTTTACAGTTTGCAGGCCAAAAAAATGGTGAATCAAGGAGTCACGAAAACAAACCTTGTCCTTTAATTTCCCTCGAAGAGTCATCACGTGCGAAAAGCGAACTCCCGGACTACTGACAAACAAATCGGCGAAACTCACCATTTTGATAAATCTTTTAAGAGAGCAGGAAAATTCTACTCAGAGACGGTGAATATGAAGATAGTGCAATTGAAGCTGGTGGAAAATCAAACCCTCAAGTGCTCAAACGTGCAGAACTGTCCGCCATTTGAAACGAATGCTAGTTCCCAAGCTCTTGACGAGCATCTCGACGTCTTCCCGCCAAGCGTGAAACTCGCGCGAGACGCCATTAGCGGGGAGGATGTCTTTCGCGCAGAATGTGGGTCAACAAGATCAGTGAAAGAAATGAATGAAAATTATTTGTTTCCGCTACAGTGTAGCCTAGAATGTTACAGAAGCGGTGTTCTTGACTGGTCATTTTTTCATATGGCAATGAATGGCAGATTTTGCCCATCACTTCTTTGTAAACACTAGCCAGCGAACAACCTCCGGTGACCCTCGATTGCTTCGCTCTCCGAATTCTTCTGTTTACATACATACATATTTCGCGCTCGCCGAATGTGTTTTTTTCCGTCCTAACCGGGAGCCTGTTCGCAGGCTTTGTAAACACAGGAATGAAGCCCAGACCGGTGTAAAACTAATGACGCAATACTACGTTTCTGTGCATGTATATTAGAGGGCGGAGATCAGAGGGGAAGGGAACTCAGAAACAAGGGAGTGTAGACTGCTGGGCTTAAAAGGCAAACAGTGAAGAAAATTGGTCAATGGATGATTTTTCCAACAGTTCCGTGTGGACACAACCCAAAATTCAACAGAGTGCATCTCAGTGTGTGCTGTTCGTCTAGGGAACTTTATTATATTGTCAACAGAACC
This sequence comes from Orbicella franksi, assembly GCF_964199315.1. Taxonomy (NCBI): domain Eukaryota; kingdom Metazoa; phylum Cnidaria; class Anthozoa; order Scleractinia; family Merulinidae; genus Orbicella; species Orbicella franksi. Next base: position 8,860,990 of record NC_138157.1, read on the forward strand.
ATCAGCAAAGGGAGAAAGGTAGCACAAAAACTGTGATAATACAACATTGAATCAAATGCAAAATGAACAAATCTGAACAAAGAAAGGAACAACCAAAAAAGTTTACACATTTAGTACACAACATTTATCTTATAGGGAGTATCTATTATAACATATTATGTAAAATATCACATTGACAGTATATAGACTATGACTGCATTCCTATTTGGGGTGATCTGGATAAGGATCAGTGATGCAAGATCTGTCTGGATCATGGTGCATCAAAGAAACCGATGAATCCATGACCAGAGTGGATTCATCGGTTCCTTTGATGCACCATGATCCAGACAGATCTTGGATCACTGATCCTGATCCAGATCATACCAAAGGAACGCACCCTATGATAACAAAACATTATTACAAAATTAACAAGCAATTCATTTCAGACTTTTATATCTTAAAATTACTTGATAAAATACTATTTAATTTTTTTAACTTCTCTATTGTTATGTTCTTATCAATTAATTGAAAAGACTATTAAACACAAGTTTACTCTCTTATTGATTGTTGCTCTATAAATGGACCTTTTCTTTAGCATGTTTATACTTGTCCTACAAAGATCTAAAGACTGTGAATTTAAGAATAATTAATGACAACGCTTTTGTTTGATATGACAAGAGCATAGCAAGTTTCTACAAATCTTTTTTACTGGACTCGTTCCTGCTCCAAGAAAAAAAGTCAACGCCCTGTACTTCTGGAGGCAGATACGTCTGATCAACAGGTTCGTCAAATGCAGGATTGTACTTGTACCCCGCACCATATCCTAAACTTTTCATCAGCTTAGTTGGAGCATTCCTGATATGTAAGGGCACTGCTGGCTGAGGACCCTCCCAGCCGCGCACATACTTCTTAGCCTCACTGTATGCATTATATATCTCAATGGACTTTGGAGCTCTGGCAAGGTAGACTACAGCTTGGGCGAGGATCACCTGTTTAAAGGCAGAGATTATGTTTAGTTTTATTTTCTGTTATTTGTCATTTTATTATCTATAATAGACATAATATTTGGCATTGGATTTTTTATTGTTAAATGTTACTTTATTGCACCTGATTTTACCATGGAACTGTACTTCATCATTTATCAAATACCCATTAACAAAAGCTTACCCCAATCTCACATCCAGTGCGTTTTTAATGGCACCTCAATAAGCAAACAACCAAGCAGCCAAAACAAGATTAGTGGATAAGACCTTAGAATGGAAATGGGCAGGGGTTTCATTAACGTTTTCACTGGCGGGCAAAACTTTTTAACTGAACTTCTTTCTAACAAAAATGTTTCTCTACAAGGGCAAACCAGATGGGTAAAATCATCATCACAGCTGGTCAATTTGCCCAATAGCCGGCCCTTAATTTTTGTTGTCATGGCTATCCCTCTTTTAGGTTGAGGATGACAGTCTTAGTATTGATCAGCAGTGTGTCTGCGGGTGGTTCATGAGTCCAATTTTTGCCTGAAAGGCTCAGCCACATTGCCCGAAAGGTTCCGCCCTTAATATTATGAAAACCCTGAATGGGGCATTTTTTCCTGCTAATAATTATAAAAAATTACCAAACATTGCATGCATGTACTTACATCACACTCTGGCATTCCAATAAAATGGCAAGCTTGGTAAGCTGCGACAGCTTGGTTCAAGGCCTGTGGATCTGCCAAGCCTAAGAGGAGAAAATATTAACAAGAAAGCAATTTGGAATCCCCTGCACAAACCATCTTGCATGTCAGTAATGTACTGCAAAGGCTCCAAATAGTGAATACACAGCATAATATGGTGTGGAGATCCATTTGAATGGGACACCAATATAGACATGCTGTGGGAAAGTGGTTAGTACGTTGACTTCTGGCTAGGAATTAAAAGTCAGAAGGCCTGCTGGTGCTGGTGCTTATGCCTGAGGTCTGTCGCATGAAGCAACCACATGTAGTAATATTACTTTCCCTAGATTGGATGTCAACTAGTATATCACATCCACAATGCAGATTTTTCTGTCAGGTTGCCTTTAGTTAGCAATTTGCCTGTCTCTGTTTACAATCTTGGGCAGAGAAAGATACAGTGAGAGTCAAGTGCCTGGATCATGTGTACTAAAGGCATCCATGAGTTGAGTTGAGTTGAGTGTCAATCAATACCCTCGATCGAGCCTTGATCGACACTCCATTGACATCTTGACTGACATCTTGATTGATACTCAGTTGACACTAGATTGACAATTGATCAACTGTTGGTCAATAGTCAGCAGTGTCGACTGACTCATATGTATCAATTGACACTCAATGGCATGTCTGCAAAAATTAGTCAACTCTCGGCCGACTTTCAACACAGACGTCCACCGAGCGTTTACCAAGTATCGATGGAGATGTCAACTGAGTGTTAATCAAGATGTAGTTGGAGTGTCAATCAAGGGTATCAATCGACACTAGGACCACAAATGCCTTTAGTACACATGATCCAAGTGTTTTGCCCAAGAACACAACAATCAGGCCCAAAACCAGACTTCTCAAGAGTACTATTGCAATATCAATGGCCACAGCACTGCCTACAAACCGTGTGTACCACAACTTAAATCAACCAAGCACATACCAATATCCTCACTGGCAAATCGCACCAGCCTACGAGCTAAATAGAGTGGGTCTTCTCCTCCTACAAGCATTCTGGCAAGCCAGTACAGAGCAGCATTCTCATCACTCCCTCTTATTGACTTGTGTAGTGCAGAAATAATGTTGTAATGTTCTTCGCCATTTCTATCGTAAAGCAAGTGTGTTTTTTGAAGGCCTTCTTTAATATGCGACACATTGACGCAAACAATCTGTTTCTCGTCACATCCTTGAGTATCAGCAGAGCTGAAGTCTAGTAGGTTACATTCTCCATTTTGTTGCAATGAAGATGGGCCATTAAGTTCATTGTCGTGTCCCTTTGTTTTCTGTTTCACTGCAGCTACTTGTGATTGTATTGCAAGCTGAAGACCATTCAGAGCAATCCTGGCATCACCGTCACACAGGTTTGCTAAAGTTGTAATAGCTTTCTCTTCAATGACAACAAGATGATCACTGATAAAAAAAAAAAAAAAAAAAAAAACACAGAGACATGGGTTACTGACAGAGCGTGAGGTCAAGATGGCTGGATATTGGCCTAGTTGTTTTTTGTGTGTGTATGGAACGAGAAGGAGTTGAGGTCCATAAACAAGCAAAAAAAGAACAAGGTCAATATTCAGCCATCTTCACCAAATAAGCTAATGGTCAATACAGGATATACAGTATTATATAGCAAAAAAGCACTATTTCTTGCGGGACACAGCAGGTCATCTAACCCACTCAGGTAGCCAATCACAGTGCAGGATTTGGTTTATCTTGCCCGCTTGCAGAGCTAGCCATATAATAAGTTAGAATATTGCTTATGTCAAGAGAATAGTGGTCTTTTTATACCTGTCCTTAGGTGCAAGATTTCTCTGCTTCTTATCTAGGGAATCCCCTTTACCAACTAACACTCCCATACTGTGCATGGCATTTCGCAGGATTTGCTCAACATGATCCACTGTAAGTTTCTCAAGCACTATGACTCTACAGCGGCTCAACAGAGCATTGTTAAGCTGGAAAGACGGGTTCTCTGTAGTTGCTCCTATCAATGTAATTGTTCCATTTTCAACATGTGGAAGAAAGGTGTCCTATAAAAACCAGAGCAACAATGAGGTAATTTGTAGATTACTTATTAACGGGTAGAATGGGTAGTTAATGATGCTGTTTCGCTGTTATGAAGAAAGAAATCTGACCAATAAAGGGTGTACATTGGTTACCATGTTGCAATGTTCCAGACTGATAGTTTGTGGGAGAAAAAAAAATGGGCAAAAATCCTTACCCAAACTCTGTATCTCAGTCTTTGTGCCAATCCTATCCTTTATGCAGCGCCCAAATATGAACTGAATGCCTGGAGTAGGCTACCATAACGGCTGCCTGTCAGCTATCAGTTGATTGACAGTTGATTTACAGTACAGGGCAGGCTTACCTCCCAGGTGAAGGGGGGACTCATATAAAAAGGTGCTTGTCTGAAAATTTGTACAAAACCTCTAAACGAGACCCATCTAGGCATGGCTGGAGCTTTATTTGACCCAAAAAACTATGCCATCCTGCACTTGTCGTTTGAATTTTTTCTCACTTGATTGATCAAGATGGTATGTCTACTGTCTTTTTGTGACTGTCATGAATAAATGTTGCACTAACACAATCTACATAGTAGCAATATTTACCTGTTGAAGTTTATTGAATCTGTGTATCTCATCCACAAACAAAATTGTTTTGCGTTTAAACATTTGTAGTTCATTTCTCGCCACTTTCACTACCTCCTTGATATCACTTATGCCACTTGTGGTCGCTGACAGCAGTACAAATCGAGCTTTGTTACTGGCTTTGGCAGAGTTGGCTATAATGTGAGCCAGAGTGGTCTGAAATCATAGATAGCAACAGTTCGACATGCAATATTAAAATGATGTTACCACATAAAGGAAACAAAATATTTGTCAAAATAGTATACCTCATATCAGGCTAAACTCATTCAAAAACCATACCCTTTGGTGCTGTAGCCATTGAAATAACTCATAAAAAAGATACCCTGAGTTGCAAGGTTTTTGAAGAAGATATTCAATGGAACTATCTTCATTAAAGAATAAGGAAGTCAGTTTTTCATAACACCACAATTAACCAGTCTGTTTGCATTGACCTTATCCTTAAGAAATAAAGTTCAAATAACTTATAATAAAGGACAGACCATTATGTTTTTGAGGAGGGTGGGTGGGCAGTTTCTGAAAAAAAATTCTGCCACAGCAAAAGTGACTGCGAAAAACTCGTGTAAGGAGAGCCATGGGAAAAAAAATGTAACAAGTGCTTTCTACTATTTAGGTCCTGTGTTTGACTTTAAAAATTTTATAGTGCAAGCTATTGCCCACCTAAAAGAATCATGCACAACCCAGGCGAGAAAAAGGTGAGAAAAAATTTCATGCTCCAGAAATTTTCCCCTTCTCTCGGGCGCTCCTCCCCCCACCCCTGTCCTCCAAAACATAATGGTCTGGCTATGCTTATTTATACCTTGCCACAACCAGGAGGACCCCAGAAGATCATAGAAGGAATTTCATTGGCCTCAAGTAAGGTCCTTAAAAGACTGTTATTTCCTAACACCTGAGACTGACCGACATACTCAGATAAGGTCTTAGGTCGCATTCTTTCAGCCAGAGGAGTAAACTGACTGGTATTTGATTTTTGTGCTTTCCTGTTATCTTTGCTTTTCTTGTCTGGAAAATATGAATTTGAATGTTGACTTAACACTGATTCCTGAGCCCCCGAAGTGAAGAGCGCGTTGTGATCTGTCTTTTTGTTTTCTGGTGATTTGGAGGTGTTTGTCGTTTCTTGTGACTTCAGTTTCTTCAAAGGAGGATTTGTGCTTGATTTTCCCGCCAAATTTGACGAGCTCCTCTTCAAAATATTCAAAGCGCTTGTTGTTTGGGGGCTTCTGGCCAAGTCAGCGTTCCCATTCGATGCTCTTCTTTTGCTTAAGGTACCAGGAGACTTCTCTGGAAAACTAGCAGCTCCTGTTGTTGATTTGTTTCCCGAATCAACCTCGATTTGACCGCCTGCCGATGGAGACAGACTTGCTTGAGTTGCATTCAAACACTTGTTCACATGTTCGTTCACAAAAGCGGCCGAGAACGAGCGTCCACAAATTGGACAATCGACGCGATTTGTAGCTTGTGACATAGTCAATCAATCAAGTGAAATAAGATTGTCTTTCTCAAAGGTCCCAGCCATCTTTGTCTGCCCTATGGTCTGCCTATGGGGGAGGTGGTCGGCAAAGAGCACTCGCTTTGAGGGAAATGACATCATGTTTTCACGTCATATCCATCTTCCAACATGGCGGCAGGTTTTAGAAGTTATGTGTGGGACCCTTGCTTAATCGTTTCGCAAATTGTCGCCGTTCAGTGTGTCTTTTATTTATTCTTAGCGTTTTGGGTTGTCCTAGTTGATGTCTGGACGGGATCTACGCGGTCTCTAGGCCAGTTTTTCCATTACCAGGTAAAATGATCATTGATACATTTGATCTTTTTGCCAACTCTGTCCTTGTCAGAATTTCTGTAACCATGTAGTCTTTTTCGTAGGAACTCCAATTTGTATCGTTTAAAGGAAAGATAACGATGGCAGCCTTCTGTCTAAACACTTTGACTGGGTAAGTATGTTGGACGATCCTTAGAAATAGGCTTAAACGTCCCATTGTCTTTTTTGAATTTTACTCATGAAGCAATTGAGACTCAGTCGTTTGTACAATATTCCTGAATTCAGCTTCGATTCAGAAAATGACAACTGAAACACTGAAGAAGATAACCCTTTATGCTTGGTTGACTGATCGGGTATTTTCGGTCAAGTTCCGTGTATGAATGATTGAGAATGTTCGGTACTGGTCTTCTACTATCCATGCTGATGTTAAGTTAAATATTAGAATTCAGTGACTGACTAGCTAGACTGACTACTGGCAGACTCAGCAGACTAAACAATCAGATTGTGTTTGCAGCTGTGTTCATGTTAAGGTCTTTGAAGTGCATTCAATATATTGTTTTCAGACATAAATGCCAAATAGTATCAAAAATTGTCAACAAATCAGTGTTATTCCTCGTTGATCCAGTCACAGCGTGTGATGTTCATGATTTTGGAGACCCACCTCTGAGTTATGGTGGGATCGATATTTAATGTTGTTGTATAGCTATTGGGGTCATCCACAGAGGGAGTAGTCCTACTTGCTAGTTTACCTCTCTGAGGTCAAGACAGACCAAATCCACTAGCTTCCTGACCAGGTTGTGAAATCTGTTTTGCTTGGTTGCCCTCATATCTGTTTATGTGGCCAAACACAGTTTTTGCCTACGCTTTTGCTGATGCAATTCAGTGCACGCACAAGGATTGGAAAAAACAAATATGCCTTCAATAGAGCAATCCAGCGATCATTTTATTTACTCAAGACCTCCACTGTCTGTGCTATTTTTCTCTATATTTGAATGCAGTATATTGGTGGCTTCAGTCTCTTATTACAAAGATATATTAGAAAAGGTAACAATGCAAAGAACCCAGCAATTCTTAGCTTTTTCTTTGTTAGCGAAAGAACTCAGTTAAATGCAGGGCTTGCGCAGTTGCTCCAAAAACTGAGACCGATTTCTTTCGCAGAAACTTACCGATTTGCAACGATCCAGTCGTTAGAATTTCAAGAAATTTGGCAGAAAAATGGTTCAGAAACCACACAAATGATCTATCACAAAAAATCTGAATTTTGACTAAGGGAATTTTTAATAATACAGAACATGCAGTGAAAACAATTTACGGCAAATTACGAAAATCATCTATGTCAAAATTTTATTAGAAGAGTGTTGACAGAAGGGATTTAATGTCAATTCGTAGTGGGCAAATGATGAAAAAAATCTAACAACTGGATTTTTTTTTAAATAAACAAAACCATTTTTTAAGCCTTGTTTTTAACCAGTGCTGTTGCCATGGCAACAGGACACACCTTAGCCAAAATGCAAGAATAAACGCTTCTGTGGTTATCCTTGACTCTTGCCAAAAATGGGCGCCAAAGCATAAATAATTTAAAAGTAATGGTGAATTAGGCATAGGCACTTCAAAACTGTGTTCAGCCACCTTAAGTACATTGTGCAACTTTGCTGGCAGGTTTGTAGCCTGTGTTGCAAGTGCCCTCCCCAGAATGGAAAAAAACAAACAGAGAGATCATCTGTGAGTTACTTTTGATAATCATCAACTTCCAAGAACCTTCAATAGACCTTTAATTTACAGTACAATATGATAATTGAATTTTTAATTTGATGTTAGGGCTGGTGGATTATGGGTGATTGTCAGAAGAGCAAAACAAGTAAGTTGAATTTCTTAATTACTGCAATGATAAATATTAAACATCTGCACATCATTTCGTACAATTTGCAAATCACAAAACTCGGGCAATCACATGTACTTATTTTGAGCTGTACCTTACTCTGACACAGATGGCAAGCAACCTTACCCAAAACAAACTTTCGATTTGGTTATCAAAGAATTGTGGAGGTTTTGCACCCAACTTTCTAGTTCACACAGAGATGTTGACAGAGTTCACCCCTAGCTTTCACTTTAGTATTCATGCTTAGAAGTGAGAAGTTGTCAGTGTTTTCACCCTCAAGGGTGGTAATAGAACTCACACCAGTTTGTCAGTCAATCAGAAAACGAAACCCAATGGTGACTTGCTCCCACATGCTTTCCTGCATTTTGCATCAGCTACATGTATTTGCCTCCAGTTTTGATTGGTTCATTGAATTGTCTACCTCCTTAGTAATTGGCTAGTGATCAGTTTTGCTTTTATGACACTAATTGAAAACTGTTCTAAAAGTACAATATTTTCTTTACTAATTGATATGAAATGGCTGTATTTTTTGTCATCAGTGTCTTGACTTTGCTGCCACTGCACACCTTATTCATCTGGTATTCTGTAGTATTTATGCTGGTTTTCCAAAATCATGGACATGGTGGCTACTAAATCTAGCATGCATGGCCCTAATGGCTGTGATGGGTGAGTTTGTCTGCATGAGAACAGAACTCAAAGCTATTCCCGTCTCAGTTTCTTCAGTGAAGTCCACAGTTTGACATCAAGATACTTTCAGCTGTCACTCACTGTTCGTGTCTGGGTAGTGACACAGTAAAGGGGAGCAGAAAGGCTGGTGTTTGCGAAGCAAGGGCTCAGAATGGTATTTGAAAGGGTCTGGGATTGTTCACAAGCAAGAAGTGAGATGGAGACTGTGGACAACATATACAGCATCACATGCTGTGCAAGTGCAGTGTGCTATTTCTTCATCTATGAGACAAAGGTGCATTTCAGATCGAGTGTAACTCTCCTAGAACATCTGTCATCTGTCGTATGGACACCTTGATGTTATGGCTAGTTTGCTAGGTATCTCAACTATCTTCCTTCACTATAACTGCAAGCCTGTACTTAAATCAACAGATGACTGTTCTCTTAAATATTATAGGCGAATCTTTGCCAATATCATAGTTTACATTTTTCCTCATAAACATACGACTTCATGCAGTGAAGGCATCATGTTAGACACAAATTGACTTCAAACATTTAAAGAGTTTGTTAAACTTAGTAAGTGTGAACGTTTTGGCTGTTTGGGTGTAGTATTCATGGAGAATTGGGTTTTTAAAAACTGCAGCAAAAGCGCTAATGAGCTCATAACATACATTCTTCGTAAAATTTGAGTCTTTAAGCCCACATTGCACAAAAAGTATTCAATACATAGGGCTCAGATTCTTTGGGACAGTTAATCGTGCTGCATCCTTTCAATATTCAGAACTAATATTTTTGTACCTTGGTCAGAACCGGAATTGTTTATGCTAATGAGACAAAAATGGTAAACAAAGATTCCCCTATTGGATATACTGGTATTTAGATATATAACATTATGGTCGTGTGGTAATGCAAGTGCCAGAAGTTTGAGTACTTGCAGCCAAGTGTAACAGCAATAGTAGAGAACACTGACCTCAGGTCATGAGGGCAGAGAGTAAGGGTAAGAAGGGGGGGGGCTAATATTGGGATTAGTAATTTTGAGTTTTTCAGAAACTTGCTTGAGGGGCTACTGGTTGAAGGCAAATTCTGGTCTTAGACCCTGGACTGAGCTCAAGAATTTAAATCAATCAAATGATTGTTTGACATTTTTTTGTGGGTAAATAGTCAACAAGGTGCAGCCAAGTTGACTAGCACTCACAGAAAACAAGGATTAGTAATAATGATAATTACTGTATAAAATGTTATGCATTCAGGAAGAATGTTACCTGTCAAGAGCTACATGTTCACAATCAGGATCTTTCACTAAATAGTATAAATCTACTGGCCTTCTATCACAAATGCCATTGTCTTATTAGCTATGCCACTTGCATTAATTCTGTTGTAGATAGTAAGTAGCCTAGCAGAGTGCACTTGTTAACAAAATGCGTTTTCGAAGTGTATGTGAAGAGGATAAAGTTGTAAACAACTAGTAGATTTATACTAAAATGATTAGATTATCTGCTTTCAATCTCTATGTATGATAGTTGACTCGGGCTCCACAGGGAGACCACCCTAATCAACTATCACACGACAGAAATCTTGAGCTCACAATAGATTGTGAGCTCAAAATTTCTGTCAATTAAATTATGAACTTGAGATTTCTGTGAGGTGATAGTTGATGAGACCTTCTTCGGCCTCATCAACTATCACTTCATAGAAATTGAGAGCAAATAATTATCCATTTGCATCAAACTTTTCCTCCAAAACTTTGGGAAAATGAAAAAAACAATGCCATTTTGTAGACGACCTCCAGCCACTGCACACTAATGGCTGATAGTGTGCAATGGCTCAGCCAATCAGATTACAGCATTTGCATTAGTATGCTAGTAGAATTCTACTAATAATGAGTAGTCTCAAAAAAGGAAAAAAATATTGAGTAGACTTGCCCCAAGTCAACCACATGTCAGAGTTTCAGGGTAGAATAGCTAAAGGTTTTAAGCTGAGTGTCTACTTGCCACTACAGAAAGTGCCAGAAACAACTTCATGAAACAAATTATTAATATATGTATATCAAAATGGTAATAAAATTTATTTGCATCATCAACATTAAAAAAATAAAGATTAACTTGTTGCACGTAGTATTTAAAATATGAACATCTATTCAATAAATTAAGAATAAATAAACACTATGGTTATAACAATGAAGTCACTTTTTACAGACATTTCCTGACTACTTTAAGCACCCCATTTCAACAGACTCAACATTTATAACTTAAAGGAGCTACGTCACAGTTTGTGCATCTTGAAAAGTTTAGCCTAAATTTTTTCCTGTTCATCATTTTTAATCCATGTTAATCCTTTCTATCCTTACTCATCCTTGTTCCTTTACTATTTTATTATTATCCCTTTGGTGTTTTTCTATTTTAGTAAACTATCATTTTCAGGTTTCCATCAATTTAAAGGTAACTTTGCATGTGGCCAAAATAACTCAAAATACCATGACTGAGCTCCTTTAAAGAGTGTTCCGATGCTTTTAACCAAGAAGGTCTGGACCCATGTTAAAGGAACATGGCTGTTCCCACACTCTGTTATCAGTCAGCTATCAAAGAATAAACAACTGACAATCTGTGAATTTTCAACAGCACAGACAGTAAAATGGTAAAATGTGCTTTCATTTTACAAAAACTTTTTCTGTTAGAACATATTTACCAACTAAAGTTATCCTGTACTTGTCGATGGTATATTTTGGTTTGAAGAGATTTTGAGGAATGCTCAGTCTGCGAGACACTTTACATCACAACGTGGCATAACAAAAGTAACATTTTGCACCCAAAAGGTGTTTAGTGTGGAGGTATCCTCCATTTTATACTAACTAGAACTTCTTGTTTGTGTTTTGAGACTGAATATTAATCCTTAGGTGTACAGAAATACACAAGACACAAGTATACATTGTACAAGCTTGTTCAATGACACAAAACAGTGAATAATACTGGACAGTTACACATGGCACTACTGATGCAAGCGACACAAAATAGCACAACTTATAAGAGAAAAGACTTTTGCCATTTGTCAACTAGCTGATCTTTCAAATGCTTAAATAGCACCACAAATGTACATGACTCAATAGATCAACTGGAGTTTTGATGTCACAAATCCACATTTTGAGATAATTAAATCGCAAGTTTCATTAAGAGCCAGGCATCGTGCAAACTTACTGGCTGTGAGGATGATTTTGCCCACCTGGTTCAACCGTCTAAAGGAAAGCTTTTCTTCTACAGAAGCCCAGTTCAAAAAGTTTTGCTTGCCTGTGAAAACCAGTTGCCCTCCCACTAAAAACATTCATGAAACCCCTGATTAAAGACTGTAAAGTTCCAAAAGTAACAACCCTGGTTACTTTCCATAGATACTTCCAAGGGTTGTTACTTCTGAGCACCTAAATCAAATTACAAATTGAAATTGTTTTCAACACGAAGAGATCTAAGAAGGATTAAGATTTAAAAATTATAATTTACATCAGAACAATACATTCAATTGCCTTAAATTGACAGAAAAGAAAATAAACATATTGTCAATGGGAGCAGCAATCCAAGTTCTGTTTCTGTTTCACAATATCACCAGAATGTCACCATAGGTTTCTGGTAGTTAATGAAGTCAACAGAATGGGCAGAAAGCAGTGTACTCGTTTCAGCATTGATTAGCATGTGAAAAAACATGTTCAGCCTCTGCTTAGCCAAGTTGATCAAACTGTGAGCTTTCCAATGGCCACTGGGATATACTCAACAGTTATAAAAATGCAGCTATAGTACTGTAATATCACTATCTAAACAGCAGGAGTTTCACCATCTGTAAGAAAAGAATAAAAAAATGTATCAATGTTTTTTTCATTATCTGATCTTCATCAAATACACCTTTTGCTGTTCATTTACAGAAAATAAACATTCATTTGTGTCCAAATTTCTTTCTTTATGGTCAATAAACTCATTAACACCAATATGACCTTCATTTGCGCGTAAGGAACGTTCAAGAATAACATTTACATATGCATTAACATTCAAAATCATCAAAAGAAAAACAATACCTTCATTTGACATTCATTGAGTGTAAATGTATTTTCATTTTGGTCAAAAAAAAATTCGTTGTCGCAAAACAACAATCATTTACACTTTAGGACATTCAGTTTTCAACAAAAGACTTTCAATAACACAATTTGCATGAGAACTAACATTCAATTGCATTATTATGCAACCATATCCATGAAGGTAACAATCTTTAATGCGGCAAGACAAACATTACACCCATAATAACATTTATTTTTGAAAGATAGAATATCAAATTCGCTGAACAATTTATCCTTCAATTGCCTCACTATTGAGGCATCATAGCAAATATGTTTGCATGAAACGAAACCACTGTCCACATTTAGCTGCCGTAATGGTACCAATATTTCGTTGTAGAGCTTGCTGCAACAGCTGCGTGCGATACATTAATTTCACAGAGCAATTCCCTGGCGTCTTGCTTCGTCTCTTTTGACATCTTCAAAGGCCCTGACTATCCTTTTGCGGTGTTCAAATGGGATTCTATTTCTTCGTGGCATTTCTGGAGAAATCTAACTGTCACTATGACACACGTATCCTTCAATTGCCTCACTATTGAGGCATCATAGCAAATATGTTTGCATGAAACGAAACCACTGTCCACATTTAGCTGCCGTAATGGTACCAATATTTCGTTGTAGAGCTTGCTGCAACAGCTGCGTGCGATACATTAATTTCACAGAGCAATTCCCTGGCGTCTTGCTTCGTCTCTTTTGACATCTTCAAAGGCCCTGACTATCCTTTTGCGGTGTTCAAATGGGATTCTATTTCTTCGTGGCATTTCTGGAGAAATCTAACTGTCACTATGACACACGTATACACGTACTGTAGTGCGCCCTCTGAGTTGTACGCAAAAAGTTTCGTAAGTGGCCGAATTTACATATATCTGGAAGGGGAGGATTGTGACAATATGTTTCAAAAAAAGTACATATGGTCCCTTGTTCTATAATCAAAATTTCGAGGAAAATTGGGCGAGATATCTCTGTTCAAAAGAACTATGCAAATGAGCGATTGTTTTCTCTTAACGTTTGGTGAAAACACGGTAATGTTTGTCTTACCGCACTAAAGATTGTTACCTTCATGGATATGGTTGCATAATAATGCAATTGATTGAGTTCTCATGCAAATTGCGTTATTGAAAGTCTTTTGTTGAAAACTGATTGTCCTAAAGTGTAAATGATTGTCGTTTCACGACAACAAATTTTTTTTCGACCAAAATGAAAATACATTTACACTCAATGAATGTCAAATGAAGGTATTGTTTTTCTTTTGATGATTTTGAATGTTAATGCATATGTAAATGTTATTCTTGGACGTTCCTTATGTGCAAATGAAGGTCATATTGGTGTTAATGAGAGTTTATTGACCATAAAGAAAGAAATTTGGACACAAATGAATGTTTATTTTCTGTAAATGAACAGCAAAAGGTGTAATTGAAAAAAAAGTTGTAAAAAATATTCAGTGTAGATCAAGATGAAGATATACTTGAAATGGATGATCTCCTAAATAATTTAAAAATTGATATCTTGAACCAAGAACACTGAATGTACAGAGTAAGGATATATCAAGTGGGGAACATTAAAGCAAGGGATATATTCAAAGGATTTTTTGGCCCAGTTATTCCATAATATTATATTGTTAAGAATTATTTAAAAATTTAATCAAACCAAAGAAGAAAGTGCAGACTCATTACACTACCTGAGTTCACTACAGTTGTATCTGCTCCTTGATCAACAAGGAATATTTTCATTTTACCCTACGAAAACAAGCATTTAATAATTGAAAATTCAAAAAAAATAAATAAATAATAGCTACTATATCATATTTGAAAAAGCTGAATTCTTGAGTACCAGCCCAAACCTCCAAGAACAATAGCCTGAGCATGAATAACATGATCAGGGCCGGCCATGGGGGTTGGTGGTATACCATTAAACCCGAAAAGAAAAACCCATTATACCCAAAATTTCCCCTATAATTCACACAGAATAACAACATTTGGAAAAACCATGTAAACTTTATACTCATAAAAGGCCCAATTTTGGCATCAACATATCGTATACCTGTATTGATTTGAAATCCCCCTGTAAACCATATAAACCCTGGCCAATGCTGAACCTTGACATGTGTACCACATACTGTTTCATTCAGTGCATTTGTTTACCTGATCATGTTCACAAGCAATATGCAAGGCTGTGTTTCCAATAAGGTCTTGCTTGTTGATCTACAGTTGGGTTAAAATTAGATTTTGAATGAGAGGCTTTTTTAAAAAAAATAACTGTTTTTGAACAGATGAGATGATCTTTGATCTTGGCAACGTTTAAGCAATTAAGGACGT
This sequence comes from Orbicella franksi, assembly GCF_964199315.1. NCBI lineage: Eukaryota > Metazoa > Cnidaria > Anthozoa > Scleractinia > Merulinidae > Orbicella > Orbicella franksi. Next base: position 8,876,001 of record NC_138157.1, read on the forward strand.
TCGAGTGAAAATTTTCCAGTCGATGGATCCTTTTTAATTTTATTCTGCAGTCAGATAATGAGTTACTTGTGTCAGAAATGTAAAACAAATTGGAGGTCACCAACTTTGTTTCAGAGATAAAGCGTGTGGAAAACTACCCTGATTTTGAAAAATTGGCGCACATAATTGAGCATGGTCTACTGTACAGGGGTTTATAGTTAAAAATACTGAACGTGGGTCAATGGAGGCAAACAATCTTAGTCATATTTTGTAGAAGTGAGTCTGTTGTGTAAATAATTCCAAGTTTTGCCATCCTTTTTGTAGGTCTTAACCCTGGAAGAGACATTTGAAACCTCTGCAAAGATAAACAAAGAGCTAAAAAGAATGGAATTCAATGGTGCATTTTTCAAAAAATTCAAACTTCTAATTGATAGATTTTCTTTATTTTTTCGCTGAACATAGAAAATCGGTAGAGAAAATGATCCATCAAAAGGGGTCGCCAAATGCCCAGGATCGTTAAGGTCATTCCCCAGTATTGCATTGCGCATCCTTACTGTGCATAATTTATGGCGTCATTAGCGTGCGTTCGTGTACGCGCACATTGAAAACATTTGCCTTGATATTGAGTTCTGTCAGTTGAAAAATGGCTATAGCTTACTAACGAGCTTGGGCACTCCAAATTTTTTTCCAGTCATTTTAACCAACTAATCATTAGCTTTGCATGAGAAAAGACTGATCTGATTTCTATGTTTGAAAATTGAATAAATAAGGAAAATAACAGCTTCACTGTACTTTTTTCTATTTTGCAGTTTGAGAGCTGTGGCAAGCAATTTGGTTCCAATATTTTAACAAGGATTCAGTTGTCTGTCAAAATCAAACTTAAAAAGTTTACTTGTGTCCGACACAAGTATTGACTGTAGTTTGAGGCGTGTTTCCATGAGTCTGGGCTCACAAAGAGTTTACAGTAACTTGGAATGCATTCTTGTAATAAGCATTAAATAACGCTAAAATGGGACATTTTCAACGCCTCACTGCTCCTTAACGAGCATGGGCACCCCCCTTTTTTATTTCATAATTAAAGTTCTCATATGATAAATATTCATTGGACAAAGTTGAACAAAAATCTATGTGCAGTTTTATTTCAGGGGAATTATCATAAATCCGGGCAAAGCTATAGCAGTGGCCATCTGCCCTATCATTGATCATGTTATTACTTGGCATGTGCATCGATGCATGACGTGGTGCGTAAATTTGCATGCGCAGTAAGGATGCGCAGAGACAATTAGCACGAACGTCCTTAAGCCAATTAAATGCTAATTTAGCCTGAAAAAAAATATACATTTCAACACTAAAATGGGATTCAAGCCCAGAATTGTCCTACAAGGTGAGCTATCAAATCTTGATACATTGAAAGCAGGTCGAGCGTGAGTTCTAATATCCTGCATAGGGACCTGAAGACTGTTGGTAGGTACCAGCTGCCAACTAAAACAAAGGTGATCACCAGTAGGATTCTTACTTGTCTCTTCAATATCAACTAACAAGTAATACATGATACAGAAGATATGATCAAGATGAGATATTGTACAATGGGTTATTTACCTCCGCTCCATGTCCTAAAAGAATTTTAGCAGCATCCACTGATCCATATTCAGCTGCACTGTGAAGAGGAACACCCTAAATATACAATATACATTATAGCATGTAGAACACTGTTAAATTAATTGTAACCTGAAAACAGAACTAGCACTTAGAGTAACATTCTTTTACTTATACTAAAGCAATCATTTTTTTTTGGAGGGGGGGAGGGCAACACTGACCTTTTTAAACTTCTTCAGATTTTGGTTTTTCAAAATATGTTTACAAAGGTATAACAAAATTTATTTGATAGACTTCTGAAATATACAAATTAAAAGGATTAACATTACTTAAACTTCCTATATTGTAGCATCGCTAATGAATATAGGTAGGGCCTTTCTTGGCCAATCTCCCATGAGCTGTATTTTGTGGGAAATAAGGTCAGCAACTGATAGTTTTCATAGCAAGGGTATTTTGATACTCCAAACAAATGAAGAACCTTATCAATAACCTATACCTGTAATATTTCATCCTTGACATTAGGATCCAGTCTGCCATCAGTCAGCAAGTACTTCACAACCTTTTAAAATGACATTTAAGTTCAAATTACAAACAAAGGCAGTTGGAGAAGAAACTGACACAATTAAGGTACACAAACAGAAATCATCCAGTTACTCCCAAGAAGAGTCAAACCTATTTCCTTCTCCGCATTATTTTGATGCCCTGCCACTGAGCTACAGGAGACTTGTGTGTAGAATAACTTAGTGGCAGTGTCTTGATAGAGTGGAAAGGTGATAGGTTTGAATCCAGTTGGGAGACCTCCAAATACTCTTTCCAAGTAGTTTGTGTCACTGATGATCATCATCACTGCTTATATATCGAGTGAATCTGAGGACACTTCTGTGAGGTTTCTTTAAAGCCACCCAGATATTTTGATGTCAACAATTACTACACATAGCTTGTGGCAGAAAGTATTTGTGGAGACCCTTTCACTAACCAAAACACATCTTCCTTAAGGTAATCAACAATCAATTGAAATTTATGACGATGAATGGCTGAAGAGCCATAATTTCAATCACAGACACTGTTGTGAGCAATGTGTAACTACTTGTCAAAGCGTAAATACAAATTATCAATCAGTCACTACCTTCACAGCATTTCTTTCTGCTGCAAGATGAAGAATTGTCTTATTGTCCTGAAATCGTGTAAATCTGATGTTCTTATCCTGGCGAAGATTTTGTACCTGAAATTAGCAAAAGTTAACCATTCAAAAATGGTAATACAGCTTTTTCCCTCTTGACTGACAATCCCCAATTACAAACCTGGGGATTAATGGCAATACACTAGTAAAAGAATCAAGTTTTATCACATATTTGATTTGTTGCAGTTACCACATCAATGTTATCAACTTTTACTGCCTCCCACAAATTCCAGTACTCATCTTCACTTGCCAGGTCTGGTCCCTGAAGAAAAAGTTCACTAATTTAAATAACATCAATAAAATGTGTAAATACTAATAGTAACAAAGGGTCTGAGTAGACTCTTATTTAGGTCACCTTTGGGCATAATCAGTTTTCAGAGTGCAACCAAAATCTGTGAACAAAACTTTACTGGAAATTATATGATATTAAGGCAATCTCCTATAATTCATCTCTCAATGACAATTTGTAATGTTAAATTCATTACAAATTGATTCAGTCTCCTGACATGCCTTTCCAAATGTGACAGACAAGACTTACTAACTGCAACGAATCGTCAATTTCTTGTCCAAGTGAAACACCACTGTCCTCAGTTGTAGGAGGGAGGTCCTTACTGCCATCTTCCTGTGACTCTTGGTTGCCTTGTATATTTTCTTTGATTTGTTCATCAGCTATACTTTCATGGTTCTCTTTTGTAGTATCCTCTGTTTGATCTACTCTCACTTCACAACCTGGTTTGTCAGGTGAAGAGGAATCTTCCTCACCTGCTGTCTCTTCCAGATTGTTGTTTTCATCCTTTTTGTCAACCTGACTAGTTGAGTTATCCTCATTATTTCCTTTTGAGGGTTCAGACTCATTAGGAAGTGATTTAATTTGTTCTGAGTGATCACTTCCCATACTGGGTTCATTCTAAAGCATGGAAAAAAGACAATGAGAATGACATTCACCACCATCATGATGTTAAAAGAAACATAAAATAGCATTACAGACGGTTTCCAACCTAAAACCAAACGAACCCAACCAAATGTGAAAGGTGCAGTCCATGGAACAAAAGTACACTTGTGAGTAATCGTCTAGTGGAAGGCCCAAAAGTTGTGGCCCCAGGGAAAAAGATCACTCACAGAATAAAGTGGGTAAGATTTATATAACGCCTTTAAAAAAAAATGGGTGAGGCCTCTAGCATGGCTGTGCAATACACAGTGTTGGGCTGTTGAGCTTGTTTAATGTACCAAGTGATGCCATTTGGCTTATGTAATGTACCAGCTACATTCTAACTCCTCTCACACTGGAGACTGTCTCAGTGAATTTCAACAGCATGGAAATGAAGTTGAAGACACAAGCTGTTTAGTTAGGAAGAAATGAACTTCACTAAGATGTGTCTACACAATAGGGCCTTATCACTAAATAAACCTGGCAAATATTTTAGAAAAAAAGGGATATACAACTGAAACATACCATTCTGGATTCACCTTGACTCTCTGTTGGATTCACTTGTACAGTTTGAAGCACAGTTTCATTGTCTAAATTAGAAGCAGCCGAATTCCCACCCATATCTGCATCTGTGACCATTACAATTCTTCCCTCCACCTAACAAGGAATTGATATTATTCAGTGTGTCATTACAGCCTCAACTAACACAAGAACTATACAGTACTGCCTTAACCCTGCAATACCAACCCGAGGTGAAATCCTTATATGCTCTCTTTCCAAGTTAAGAAACATTTCCTGTGATGACCTTATGGCCCCATCATCAATAACGTTAGATGATTTATGCCGCCTGTAAAAAAGAGCAAAGATAACATTTTTTTAAGTTTAAGAGAAAACTGGAAGGGTAGTCCATTCTTTTAAACCATAAAGGGCCATGGATAGCCCCCAGGGACTGCAGTGGGTAAAACATCATAGATTAGATACATGTTTTCCCTGCTCAAATTAATCAAACCAGAGGGGAAATTAGTTTTATCCCCTACAATTAATCAAACCCCAAGTTTAACACCATTCCCTTCTCTTGAAATACCCAACATTTTCACAGAACAAATTGTATTTTCCTGTCATTTGCCAGACTTCAATTGAGTTGTTACTGTAGCAATGCAATTTACAGCACTTAACAACCTTTTTATTAGCCTCATTTGAAGAGCAAAACATAAAATTTTAGCCATGCTGGCATCAACTTTGTGTGTCAGTTGTGGGTCAATATTTAATGACATGGTTATTATATTTTCAATTGACAGCTATGAGATGGACAGTGTTCTACATTTTTTTCACTTCAACATTTCAAAAGACTGTAAGGCTCTCATTACAAATGTTATCAATTCAGATCTTTCCATGCTGTCTACACAACATATGTTCTCACCAACTGACATGTTGAGTTGTATCACAGCCATTTTCCTTCACATCTTGACCGCTGGTTAAGCATTCTTTAGATCTCCTGTTATTATAGTCACAGGTTATGTTTTCTTAGTCTTAAAACAAATTATGCAACAGTTACTGAAAGATTCTAAAAATGCAATATTCTTATTTCAGAATATACCACTTTCAGTTAAAGAATTTGTATTACGTTAATTAACTCATTTTATTGTTAATAACATACTTTGAAGTGCACTGCTTGGTGACAGTTTGGTTAGCATGGTTGTCAGACTAAATTTAGTTAGTACTTTCTTTTCTCAACAGCGTTATTTTAGGGCTGATTTTGTAGTTATTGGCTGTCAGGTCAACTTTAGTTTTGTTTCTGTTGAAGGACACAATAATTGCATATTAGCTCACAAAGAAATCACTCCCCTCTTTACTGTTAGTGTTGTTAAGTTAAGCATAGCCAGAGTTGTTGCTAAGCGCCGGCTGTTGGGGAAATTTGCCAGCTGGGAAAGGGGTCATCGCCGGCTGAATTTTGGCTGGCGAACACTCGGTTAAAAGGGCATTGAACAGTTCTTTGGTTACACACTTGTTTGATTTAGAATCATATATTCTGAGTGAAAAGGTTGAATAAACTCCTGACTACCTTGAGTATCGATGCCACAAAGTAATTGAAATAAAGTCTTGTTTTGAGAACTTGTTTACCGTGTCCTCTTTCCGTTTTCTGCGTCCGCCATCTTGTCAACACGAAGCTTGGTAGCCTGCCGCATTCAAGGCGTTGTGAAAGATGGGAACGAGTTTGTTACCAGGTCTCCCGGATCTCGTGGGACAAGGTAGTTTGTTCGATCCACGAGTGAATATTGTAAAGTCATCCGACAGTTGTTCGAAAGTTGTTAATTTACAATCTATCCATCGATGGAATCAGCAAATGTAAGCTTATAATAAAATGATATGATATAAAATACCAATATCAGGGGATGGTAGGTAACAAAATGCCTACGCATGTACAATTTTTTCTCTTTAATGGTTGTTTCTTTTTGCATAAAAGAGCCCCTAGATTTCACCAGAGTGCCCCAAATTGAATTAAAATTTTCAAAATTTCCTGGGGGACCCCCTCCCATACCTACCCCCACGTCGGCTCCACCGACAACAGAAGGCGCTTTGCACCTTCTTTAGCCGGCTCAATTTCCAAGACAACCAGCAGACAAATTTCTTAGCTACAACCCTGCATAGCATGACAAACCAGTTTTAGAATAGCTTTGACTACATCATTAAAACCAGAAATATGATCTTTGTATGAGCCTTTGTTGTTAGAGTATTTGTGAGAATATTCCTACTTTACATGTGGCATGGAATATCAAATATAGCGCATGCTTTCCATCTCAAAACATGTAGCAAGACTAATTCCTCTCAGGCACAAGCTTAGCATAGGATTCTGCTCTGATTAATGTCTGGATTTGCATTAAGTTTTTACCCATATGTGTGACATTGCATGTCATAATTAACATGTTTATCCCAAAGGGAACTCTACTTGCCCTCTGTATTTATGTTTATATCCATTATTAGCCGGCTACCATCATGTATATAAGAACATTGATTCAAGCAATAAAGAAGATTCAGTTTGATTGTACGGCAGACTAGTGTGCTTCACTCTGTGAGTGTGCTCGTGATAAACCGAATGTTAGCCCAAGCATCACCATGACAACAGTTTAATTCTAACTGACCCTCGGCCATGATTCTTCTACATTAGGAATTAGCACATGTTAAATTGTTACAGGAATGCGCAATAGTTGCTTACTTGCTAAAACCAATTATTGTGCTGATAGTTGCACCAGCAGTTACAAATTTCAAGGTTATATTACATGAAGAGGAAAGTCAAAATGTTACCCTAAACAGCCATCAATCAGATGGCTATAGTTACTGTAGAACAAAAAACTCACAATTCAGTAGTTACGCAAATTTATTCACCAAAACAAGAGTTCACCATCATGTACATCACGTGTTAATAATGCATGGGGAACTAAGATGCACAACACCTAATCCAATGGAACATGACCCACCCACCCATGCTGGTAACAGTCTCAGATTACATGTGACGAGCACAGCAAGAAAGCTGTCTTGATCTGGTGTATAAATGAGCTATTGTATTGCACGCTTTGCTAAATTCACCAATATAAAAGTAACTAGTGTTAACAGAAATGCAATACTTACATTATTAGGCTCTGTCTGTGGGAAGATTTTGATTTTGTTACACCTCTCACAATGTTGATTGAGCGAAAATGGTTCCTAACAATTGTGTTTAAAATAGAGCCATCCTCTTCATCCACCTAGATGTAATAGATTTGACTATCAACAAGTAAATACTCAATGAATTTTTGATAGCTTCATCAAGCCAAATATATGAGATCATGAACACATACCCACCTACCAGCATGGAAGTAGAATGCCTAGTGAGGCTGGTCAAGAGAAGGCCAGGCATGATTGACAATCATTATGATCACATCATGCAAGACCAGCTAGCAGAATGGACAGTCAAAAGAGTTGTTGACTGGCCAAACAAGAGAATAGTTTACAACCTGCATAAACCTTTGAAAAAGGAAATGGGCATTGTCATTACAAACTTCAGAATTGTAAATGAACAATCAGCTATGCAAGGTAAGAGTGAATGAATGAGTGTTCAGAGATTTGCCTCCCTTTGCAGAACCTGTTATGGCATGTACTTGTGCATAATCACATGGAACCAGAAGCCTGAAGCCAGAAGCCCAAAGACCTGAAGACCGGGATGCACCACTAGGTCTCCCCCTGAATCAAGAACAACAACCCATTACTGAAGTCTTGAGATGTAACAGGTTTGCAAGAGAGCTATTTGAGTGGCTTTGTTAGTTATACCTATAATGAAATCTAACAGTGAAAGAAGTACCCAGTAGAAGTACACAATATTTTGAGAAGTCTACATGTTGATGGCATCATGCCAGGTGGCACCAGAGACAAAGTACACGACCCAAACAGGACGATTATATGAGTGTTTGAAGAGGCCAAGTTTCTATGTAAAACTGGGACTCCAACAAGTCCACAAGAGAGTGAGAATGTCACTTCCGTTAATAAGCAGTAGTGCTACAAGAAACAACAGTATCAAGTCAAGGAAAACAAATTCAAGATGGTAGGACACCCAGAGAACAAAAGCGAGAACACCATTTCTGTGGCCTTTCCTGAGGAGCCATCACAAAGGAGCAGAATACTAGCATTCTCAACTGCAGAGTACCACCCACTGGGCATAGCGTAGCCCACAGTGTGTCTATATCACAAAGTATGTGACAGTCATCTACAATAGCATGAGAATGTATCATAAAGAATCTGACAAGAGTGGCTAAGTCTCTTGAAAAACCTTCAAGATCACACAACTCCACAATCATTACTTCTCTACATTAACAGTCTTGTAAGTGACTTAGAAATCTATAATCTTGGTGGCATATTAACAAAGGACAAACACACAAACTATAAATGGTACTTACCAAAACTTTGGCCTTTGCAAAGACCTGATAACCATCTTTTCCTCTTGCAAGATATGACTTTGTACAAACTTTGTACTTCTGGAAAATTACAAATAAGATCTTGGATATTGTAAAGTATTCTTTCAATTCAGTATGGCTTCTTTTACCTATTCTGTAGCATGACTCAAGAACTAAACATTCAAAATGGTGGTCCAGTAGACACACACCAAAACGAGGCGCACAATCATTGAAGGTGGGAACCAAAACGCATACATTACATCTCTCTTCTTACAGAATGAATGGAATAAACAGTTAACACAACTAATTGTGCCTTAGAGTGTTTTTTGCAATTAGTTCATAAGTCAAGTCTCACAGGTGGCTTTACAACTTGACCGGATCAGGTGACGTATGGTTCATTGCAAGGATCCTGGGTCTGTGGGTAGGCTGTGGGTTTCTGGTTAAGCATCGCTTCTGATTCGGTGTCTTCAATACTTTGGTGACCTTCCAAAGTGGTTGTGGATGTTTCTGGTTTGTCACCTTGTTCCCCAGGATTTTCTTTTGTGCATAGGGATCTTGTTGTCAATAAGATTAGTGATGTCTGTTCCTACGATACTCATTTCCATTGCTGGTACGCAGTGTAAGACCTTGGGGTGCTATGTTGGCCCAGAACGGTGGCAGGCTTCCAATTTCCTGACTTGGTTTGAACATGATCTTGTTCACCGCTTGCAAGGGGTTTCAGCTCTCTAGCACCCTGATTATAGTAATGCCTTTGAGTGGCCTGTTTTTGCTCCATTCTCTCTCTGACAAGATCAGGATGGACAACGCTTGGTCTGAGGTGGTTGCTCGTGGTGGGGAGTATAGAGCACAGATTTCTGCTCATCAAGAGTTGGGCTGGTGTAGTTAATGCATCTAATGGGGCATTTCTGTATTCTAATAGACTCAGGTATGGATCTCTTTTCTCCAACTTGGCCTTCTTGAGGAGCTGTTCTGCAGTGTGGATGGCCTTCTTGGCCAGACCATTTGATTGAGGGTACGTGGGTCTGCTTGTGACATGGCTGAAATCCCACTCACTGGCGAACCGCGCAAATTCCTGTGCGGAAAATTGGGGGCTGTTGTCAGACACCACTTTCTCAGGGATCCCGTGTCATGCGAAGATGGCTTTCATCTTGTTGATTACTGCTGAGCTAGTCATGGTGGGCATCCTTTCTGGGCTTCTGTCGTCTGGCCACCCCTGTTTGATGATTGCAATTAACCGTTACATGTCAGGGTCAGATGCTGTACTAGCTTGTAGGTCTGACATCTTTTGGTCAGAGACTGGTAGGTTCGCCACAACTAGATGGACTTGAGCATCGAAAGCCTCATGTGTGTGATCGGTTTCTTTAAGGTGCAGACATGACAATGTGTCAGCTACCAGAATTTCTTTACCTGGCTTGTGGCAAACAGTTAAATCATATTTCTGAAGGTGTAGCATCATTCTTTGCAGGCAGGCTGGGGCTGCAGAAAGGGGTTTCCTCAGAATGGCCTCTAGGGGCTTGTGATCTGTGGTTACTACAACATATCTGCCATAAATGTATTGATGGAAGCGCTCAGTGCTGAATACTATTGCATACATCTCCTTTTCCATTTGAGCATAGTCCTGTTCTGTGGGACTTAGGGACTTTGATGCGTAAGCAATTGGCTTTCCCTCCTGCAAGAGCACAGCACCGAGACCGTGTCTGGACACGTCCACTTCTAGTGTGACCTCCTTGTTTACATCGTAGTATGCTAGAGTTCCAGCAGAGGTAATCAACTGTTTCATGTGATTGAGTGCAGTGTCCTGTACACAATCCCATACAAACTCGGAGTCTTTCTTTAGCACATGATTCGCAAATCTCTCAAAATATGACTTTTTTCCCTCAAAATATGACATTGCTCCATGCGTTGGCAATGTCTCAACCTTTTTCTCCACACCATATCAGCAAATAACTGCATATTTCTTCCTCTTTCTTTGACGTGAGCGGACCACTGAACATGAGTTCCACATTTTGTCGGAAATGCTTCCAGCATTCTGGTAAGTTTTCGGATTCCCAGTCCATCTGAGGACTCTGCACTCCAGCTAAATCCATGCTTGAGGGTTTATCTCAATTCTGACACCATGTAAAGTATTCTTTCAATTTAGTATGGCTTCTTTTATCTATTCTGTAGCGTGACTCAAGAACTAAACATTCAAAATGGCGGTCCCGTAAACACACACCAAAACGAGGCGCACATAATTATTGAAGGCGGGAACCGAAACGCATACATTACAGATATAAAACAGATTACCTCATTTGAACGCTAAAGACTTTATTAAGCAAACAAAGTTGTCAATCACACAAACAGAAGAAAAAAACAACAGTGGTAATTACACTGCTGACAGTTGATGCAAATGAGTATTTTTAAAAAAATTCAAAATAACATGTTTGTGTCTATCGATCAGATAAAAGAATGTACATGGTCAAATATTAAACAATGCCAACCTTATTCTTGTCAAGTGGCTCATCATCAATGTACACAGTGTTTTCAAGGATTCTACAACCAGGATCTCGATGAGGGTTAAAACAAAATCTCATACCTGAAACCTGAATGAAAATTGTAAAAAATAACAGCAATAACAAATTAATATTTATAATGTTTGTTTCACGTTAAAATGTACATAGTTCTAACTTTAAAACAATAAATTAAACAACACTCTCCAACATTAACGATCATTTCAACTACCGTCAATTCTAAATAGTTGAAGAACATAAGCCAAGCAGGGTCCTTGACAATACCGTAAACTTCCGAAATTAGTGACCCTCCTTACTTTCGGAATTAGCAGCCTTTATGGCTCGCTACTTTCAGAGGGTCATTACTTTTGGGGGGTCTTTATGGTACTGCACAACAAAAGCTTGTGACATGTTACCTGCCATGATAGTAAGGCGGGACAAAAGTTTGGTCACCAAGTTTTAACGCAAAAATCGTACTGTTGTCACGAGCAACTGGCTCTGTATCCATTGGCAACTTGTGGGCCTTTGATGTCATTGGCAGCAAAGCGCGCGAAAGTCCCTAATGTAGGCGACGTGACAGGTGACCAACGGCTGTTGATATTGTTACCAAACGAAACAAGGTAAGTTGCCCATGACAACACCATAATTTTAAGGCCAAAACTTTGTAACCAAACTTCCCTCGTGCCTTACTCAACTGATAATCATAGTAACAGTAAGTCATACACTGTATGTCAAACCGCAGAATCTGTTTCATTCGGTAACAGCTACATTTTTTTATTTCAATCACCTGAGGAAATCTTCCCTCAAGTTTAGGCCACTGACTCACTCCATTTTCTAGTGCCTGTAAAATCTCACCACCTGACAGAAAAAAACAGTGTCAGAATAATTTTAAGAAGCAGGCAGTCTAAAGTATCAAACGATAGACTGCAACATTTTGTGCATTTGAAGCACTGTCAGTTGGTGATTTGCTCAAGAAACTGCTAAACTAATAATTTAACTTCATCCATAGGATGCAAGTGGCATATTAGGGGCTCTAAATATGTATAAAATGCATATCACAAATTAAAAAGAATTTTTCTTTTCTTAGTTGTACCTGTCATTTCCAACACCACTAGGACATCTGGCATAGGTAAGATAGAATAGAGATCCTAAAAACAAGAACTTGCCATTTAGTGGGTAAATTTAATACAGTATGGATGTACTTCTTTTCTTAAAAACTGCACATAACAAGCAGGCCTGACCATTACTTTTTTTTTTAATGGGGGGGGGGGGGGAGTGAACAATTCCCCCCTCCCAAAAAAGAAAAAAATTACACAGAGCAAAAACTGTTGAAAAGTAAAATTGTGCAAGGGGAACCATGGGGAAAAAAAATCAAGCAAAAGCAAGCTTTCTACTATCCAGGTCCTGTGTTTGACATTAAATACACTATTGCACAAGTTGCATTGGGTTCGTACTTTTTGAAGCTTTTAAAATTCCATGACTTTCCATGACCTTTTCCATGACCCTTTGGAGTTTTCCATGACCAAAGTTAAGCAGTTGTTCTCCCAGCAGTATCAGAAAACAATCATTTATTTAACGTATTTTCCAGCCTTATAATGCATAAAATGTGTGCTTGTGTCTATTTCTACTGAAATTAAAGCCTGTTTCTGACTCGTGTGTTATTTTTTCAATTTTTAAAATATCTTTTTGCCAAGCATATCGCTTTTCCATGACTTTCCATGACTTTCCATGACCTTCACTTAAATTCAATAACTTTCCAGGCCTAGAAATTGAAATAACAAATTCCATGACTTTCCAGGTTTTCCATGACCTGTACGAACCCTGTTGCAGGTGACCACACAATTATATACCCCAGAAAATTGCCCAACCCCCTCCCTCAAAAAAATAATGGTCCATTCCTAAACAAATTCTACCTACACATGTATTTCAATGGTTCACTTGACACTTTTGACCAGTTCTCAAAAACTCATAACTAATGGTATATCTGCACTGTACCTTCATCTTAAACTTTCCAGGAGGATGAATAGTATCTGATCGTAACGTTCCAGAGTTTAGGATAACACAATCCACTTCAGTCACATTGTGTATGATATCTGTTACAAAGTTTCCTGTACCAAAAGTAAAGAATGAACAAAATTTTATTTCATAGAGTAAAACTCTGGGATAATGATACTAATCCCACCTTGGCTCTTAGTCAAACAAAACCATAAATCTCATTCACTGACTTTCCAAGGAATGACAAAAACTAACCAACAACTCACCAAGATTAGTTTCCTTTGTTCTTATACTAGAAAACCTTCCATCAAGTTCAACTTCCACTTCCCCAATAACTTCGTCCATCATGTCATTCATAACACCTTGCAAAATTGAAGACATTTAGTGACTTTGCTACTGAACAATCAAGTAAGAGATGGGTTATTGTAGGTCATTTCCCCCATGTGGAGACAGGGCCAAAAATGACTTGCCTCCACTTGCCCTTGTTCGTGGTCACAATTGCCGCTGCAGCCTGTGATGTTATACCCATCTCAGTGTGTTCTCTTTCCACTACTAAGGAAAGATTCTCAAAGTTCACAGATACAGCATGCAAAGAAAGCCATGCGGCATAGCCCAGGGCTAGTGGACTTTGCTCTCAGGCCAGTGTATTCTGTCCTTCACTTGCCTGTCGGGCAGGTGAGGTTTCCTGGGAACATTTTTGAGGGAATTTAAACTACAGACTAAACTACCGCAAGAGATGAAATTTTGGGGGCTTAGCTAGAATTACTTTCAGACTGGTACATCATAGTTTTTCTCAAAGCAGTAGACTGTTCACAGTCCCCTATTTTTCCGTGAGATCGTTGATGTCGGTCGTTGAGTTCGATGGGCGGCCATCTTGGTCTCTTGATACGAGCGAAACTGGGGAGAGTACAAAATGCCCGTGGGTAGTGGCGGTGGGGTTAATAGCGTAGGGGTGACGGGGCGGAAAAAATAGGTAGACTGTAACAGCTTCACTCTCTCTGGTGTTCGCTGCATTAGTTGCTCCAGCAACAGCAACACCTGATTGGTCAAAGGGACAATAGAGTTCATCAGAGCGTAGCAGAGCGTTGACAACTTGAGTGACAGAAGGTGACATTCATCACTTCGCAGCTCAGGCCAAAATGGCATCGATTTCAAGAGAATTTTCTGGAGAATGTTTTGATTTCAATCGTTTTTCTGCTTCTTGTCTTGGAGGATTGGTGTTAAAGCGCAAGCAAAAGGAGGCCGTTTCTCGTTTACTCGAAGGAAAAGATGTTTTGGCAGTTCTTCCAACTGGTTTTGGCAAGAGTTTAATTTATCAAAGTTTCGTTTTGGCGAAGGAAATGGCTGAAAGCTCCGTTGGTAGTTCTTATTTCCGACTGAAATTTTACAGTTAATGCCACAAAGATGGTATGTATCTGAATAATTGGAATTCTCTGCGGGCTTTGCCGCTTTTTTTGGAGTTAGAGAAGAGTTCTTCCGTCCCGCATTCATTCGACGCAACTTAGTAAACCTTCAAAATGTTTCAAAATTCACAACACAGTAACATGTATTCATATCATCATCCCTGATTTGACAGGTTTTTTCTCAGGAGAGGAGATTGTTAATAGATTTGATTAACGGAGGCGCCAAACTGGCGGCCACGCCCCTTGAACACGAGACAGAGTAAAGCTGTTACAGTCTCCCTATTTTTTCCGCCGGCCATGTCCTCCACCACCCCTACCCACGGGCATTTTGTACTCTCTCCAGTTTCGCTTGCATCAAGAGATCAAGATGGTGGCCCGTCGAGCTCAACGATCGACATCTACCATCTCACGGAAAAATAGGGGACTGTGAACAGTCTACGAAGCAGGGGTTTCACTAACGTTTTCAAAGGGAGAGCAACTGGTTTTCACAGGCTGGCCAAACTTTTTGAACTGGACTTCTTTATAAGAAAAACTTTCCGTTAGATGGTCAGACCAGGTGGGCAAAATCATCCTCACAGTCAGTCAATTTGCCTGGTTCCCAGCCTGTTGAAAGGTAAGCCCAAAAATGTGTTTCCTTTCCACCTTAAGATAGGATCCTGTATACATCTATATATCACATTTACCTGTGCTGAACCAAGCACTAAATCTGATTTGACGAAAAATTGAAACTCACCAACATATTTATCAACAGTGGATTTCACTTCTGGATCTTCTGGGATATCACTTGTTATTTCAATCCTTTGCACATCCAACATAAAAGAGTTATCTGTGTTGAAGTTGACAGTAATGCAGCTGAACTCTCTGAAGTCTGTACCACTCTTGATAACCTGGACACCATTAATCTTAAAAGAGCCAAGCACGAGAATTAAGTTTGACAGAACATCTATCTAATAATTGCTGTGTTCTTTTGCTGAAATTTAGTTACTTTGGGTCACCTGCTCAGTTCTATAAACTATTCAAATGTCCCAAACTCCAGACAACCTGGTATTTAAACTAGTTTTCTTACTTCTTCCCCTTTTCTCCTATATGATTCTACATCTTGTAACAAAATTATTGCATTTTTTGTCATAAATATCATTCCATACACTGAATGCATAATTTAAATTGCAAATAATCTTTATACTCCCTTAACATACATCGAGTTTGAATAATATTGACTTGACCTGACTTGGCTAGATGTTAAAATGTCAGTTAGATGACCTGCCTTCTCACTCCTGACACAGAACCCTCAACATGTTCAACCTACATTACTAGTCCTTAATGGACTCAAGAGTTAAGTTGTGACATGTGCCAGTTACCTTCAAAAAAAAAAAAGAAGAGGGACTCTTCCTGGCCATGTGAAAGACACAACATGCAGCTGTGTGTATTTAGTTCTTGACACCCTATGGCCATGAAAATTCTCCTGGCCAACAAGTCACACACAACTGGAGTACAGACTTACTCTGTTGCACTGGGTAAAATGGACAGTCCCTCCAAATTATTATTTTCTTGATGATTCAAAAACAGCTGTCTATGAAAATATTGTAAAGTTATGCATACCTTCTGAGAAAAGTAGTCATGATCATGACCACCTAGTATGAGATCGATTCCAGTTGCTTGTTCCGCAAGACGGCGATCATTCGGTCCTCGCATGTGAGTCAAGGCCACCACAAACTCTGCTCCCTGGAGTAACACAAGTTAAGAGGTGGAGAATTTTATAACTGTAAGTTTCTAATCTAATATTGAGAATGACGAACATGTCCAGAAAATGGGTAGCATGACAATTAGAACTTTCCATCATCATCATCATCATCACCACCATTCTCTTTATCCTCATTTTATGCATAATGATTATCAACACCACCACAGCGTCCGAAATTGCGCTTTCCTGGTCACCAATGCAACTAAAAATTTTGCACTGGTGACCAGAATTTCACAGCTGGTCGCCAGCGGGCGATTAACTATTTCATGCCACGATAATTACACAAACAATAACTTTGACTTTCAGCCAAATCGATTGAAATAAAATTCAAAGCCACCCGCCAATTGATCACTTCCTTTTTACCTTTCCGCTGCTTTTGAAGTATAAAACCAATTTTCCTGTTATTATAAATTTACCACGTCTCACAGCGACGATCAGTACGAAGCTTCGCTGCCATGTTTTTTCAGCGGTTTCCCATAACATATGCATTGCGGGCGCAAGAGGCCATGTGCGTTCTTTCGCCATGAATACTTATCCAGGCGATGTGGTGTCCAAAGATGTTCTGAAATCTTTTCGTAATTTATTACAAGGTGGAGACGGAACATCCGCGAAGAAATTAGATGAAGATTTAGATGTTCTCTGGGCGTCAAAAGGTGGAAATGTAGATCTGTCAAAGTGGTCAAAAGATGATTTCAGCACTGGTTTGATTCCTGATTACATCGATTGCAAATATTTTACCGGCAAGCCCGTGGTGACCAAAAATTTTGGCTTGTGTTTCGCTGCAAAAGAAAAATTTTACTGACACTTTTTGGCGACCACATTTTTCCATTTGGCAACTGAAAAAAAATTTTCAGTTGCCAGTTGGCACCTGCCAAAAAAAGTTAATTTCGGACCCTGCACCACCAACACCACTGTCACTGATACCCTCGATCATCATTAACATAATGAAAAGTATCATTCAATGATGAGAAAATGGTGATCAAAAATAGTGTTATTATCATTAAGCTATGGTAATCATTATTTTTTTAATTAACAAATATCCAAACTGCTCAATCTTAGGTATTTTATAACATGTTCGTGCAAGATCAAGGCATCTCACAAGGACTATCATTCCTGTGTATCTAAACCATTAATTAAAAGACTGAAAGAAAACTGCAAAGGAAATAGTCACCTCATCTCTTAATTCTTTTGCGAGCTTTGTCCCTTCTGTTACAAAATCCAGGTATGTAACTTCCTCCCTGTCAACTGTTGCTAAGGTAACAAGCCACTCCTCTTCAACCAGACCGATGAAACCAACCTGGATAAATGAAAGATATATTTCATACAGCTGTAAAGGCTGTTGTTAAACATTATATGCTATCTCTCTTGGATTATCCAGGGGTCTCCAAATGCAATCGTAGAATCTTTTCTCTATCGTGTCAACTCAAACCTTGCTTTTACAGTATACACAGGCTTGCTTCTAGTTCGCTTCAGAATTCATAAATGACCTAAACGCAGAAGGTGGCAATAAGGGGTTTTTACTTTATAGATCAAAGAACAACCAACCTTTCTCTCTCCCCACTCTATTATCCGCTTGATCTCACCATCAGCCAGTTGTTTTTCTGTCACATTGTCAATAACGTTACTTAGAAGCCATGGACAATTAGTAGCTACACTAAACTCCATTAGCTCATCAACACCAAAGTCTACCAGAAAAAATGAGAACAAAAGTTACCAAAATGTTTCTGAGATGTTTGAACATGGTCTGGAACTGGTCCTCAACTTAACTGGTACTGTAACTTGTCCATAATCAGCAAAACTATGGACTATGGTTCTGTGTAAGATCCGAGTCCAAGTCAAAGGCAAAGTTGTTTGCTTGTTTTACTATTTAGAAGATGGTGACCTGGATATTTAGGAGACGTTTAAATCAAAATAATTACATAGATGTACAAGTAGTTAAGTAGAGAAAAATGCCTTGACATTTATATGTGGTTAGGCAGAGAAAAGCAACCTGATTTGAGACAGGTTAGGGTTTATTTTAATTCACATAAAAAAGATGGATTTGAGGGCTCACAGAATTTGGCTTCCCTTTAATGGTGACCTGGATGTTGGTAATCCAACCATGATCAATACCAACTGAACCAAATGAAATGAAAAAGACAGTAAAACAATCTTTTAAGTAACTCACCAAAATCATGATTTCCAAACACAGCAATGTTCACATTCAAAGCATTCAGAATTGGAATCATTTGTTTGCCTCCAGTCACACTACTCACTGCAAGAAAAAACACATGTCAATTATCTGCTATTACCTGACTCTCAGTGGAGGATTCCCAATAGGGTTCTTCAATCCCATCACCCCAACCAAAATTTTTCCTTGATCCCATAATCCCTACAGTTTCTGTCGGCTAATGCCAATCCCAGTCATATTTTCTTATAATAAGTCCCTTACCGAAACAGAAATTATATGGTCACAGCAAACCCAAACACTATTAGGTTCTACTACCGTCAGTCATTTCTTTTTGAAAGTTTGTTCTTTTTTTCTGTTTTAACTCTATTGTGTGGCCTCCTAGCCTGCCTTCCCAATCATTTTAATGACTGCAAAACATATCAGATAGAGATGATAGCAATCAAAGAAGGTTATTAAGCCTGATTTCCATATAAAAAATAGTACATGTAGTGATCACAGTAATTATGTGCAAGCCACCCTTTACAAGTACATATACTAACACTTGCCCCAGAAATTTGACAGATCAGTACACATAACAGCTGAAAAGTCATCCTCTAGAGATACGTTTTATAAGTGGACTACTACCAAAAACCTACTGGGGACTGTCTCAGTGGACTAAAGTAGAAAACAACAAGGATTTTACAAATCAGTATGTTTATGCAAGGGGAATTTACTCAGATCTAAAAAGACAGTGAAGGAACCAGTAAAAATTTCCCTTGCTTGCTACATGTACAGCCTAAGCTCCGCAACATCACAAATGAAAAAGATGCATAGTCTTTTTGCAAAACGCGTCCTTGTGATGCAGGAAAAAAGTTCCGAAAATTTTAGTGATAGGCAAAGGACCCCTGAAAAGCGAAAAGGAACACCCAACTCTTTGGAACCGGGGATCCCAAGGACCCTTAACTATCAAAATTAGTGGGAACTCTGCATCACAACTGGTATTAAATCTCTTATATGAGTCAAATTTGTACCAAGTGAACAGGTTACTGTGAGGTATGGATCTAAGATAAATGGTGACCAACTTCTGAAACAAGCTCTGAAGATGCTCTGGGGCTGTACGCTCCCAGGAAATGTTTTGGATTTTTAAAAATTCCCTTAAGTCCCCTTTCCTGGGTTTCTGAGTCATTCTGAAAAGTCTGACCAATTTTTGTAAAACAGTAGAAACCAATATGGATCAACTGGGTTCAATACCAAGCTTCTTTGAAAAATTATAGTTACTTGAGGCAAAGATAATTTTTCTTGCAACTTGTCTTGCAATTTTGTTACAACCCAAGTTGCACTGAAAACTGGCTACTGTCACAATCCCTGACACAAACCTATCTCACATGTTTTGGCTGCAGCAACTGTTTGATGGGGTATTGGGGCCTACTAGAAAGTGAAAAATCACTCAGATTTACTTTGAAAATTGAAAAACCTGCCACAAAAATCACAAGAAAGCTAAAAGCTGTTGAACGTAAGCGTTATCAATAATTAAAAGTACACAATCACAAACTTGAATCCCCCAAGCTGAACACAGCAGTAAAAGAAGTGTACTTTTCCTTTTCTGAGGGATCAAGACATTTTATTACCACTCCTTTTTGGCTGATAATTAGCAAATTTTCAACAAAAATGGCAATTAAATGCCACAAATTCCTGTTTCTAGGCAAAAGCCACATGTAAACTAACAATCCCTTCCAGTTTGAGGTTTAAAGGAGATGATTGACCACTGATGCAAGTAGAACACATACGGAGTAAATTTGAGTAAATCTTCTTTATATAGACCACTTGTCAACTTTCACACATTGACCAAGGTGAAATAATGAGGCCTAGGAACTAGGCAAGAGAATAATCAAGGATGAAAAACCGTTTTTCTCTTCACCAAAAACCGAAAACCAAATCTCAGCTAAAAAAGGAAAAAAAACTTGCAACAAAAAACAAAACTGAAAAACGGAATATTTTTTACTCCAAAAACCAAAAAAGAAAGACAAATGATCTAAAAAGAGGCCAAACAAAAACCATAAACCTGAAAACTCCAACATCCCCCTCTTGTTTCCTGGATGGAGGGTACACTGAATTTCAAGTGACAGGGATGATTGAATGGTGGCAAAACGAAAAGAACAAAAACTTTTCTAGGCCTTCTGGCCTGGAAAACCCACAAAAAACCCTGGACCAAAAATTTAACCCCAAATTATGTAGAACGTCATCGTTTCATATTAAAACAACCATAAAAAGTTTGGTACTTTATTACCAGAACTACACAGTCCAGTCATTACCACGAATCTTCAAATTATTTTGAATACCCAGCCAAAACGGTGAAAAAGGCATTGTGTGCAGAACTGTAAAGCTTCCCGTGTACTGCATGTGTACATTGACATCACATGGGATAATGTGCCAATTAACAGTGGACATTGACCACAGACGGTCATCTGAGTGGGAAAATCACTGCAGCTGTCAGTTAAACTCTGTTTGCCATTTTCCGTTTAATATAGGTTAAATCGTGCAGGCCGACATGACTCAAACGAACTTGATTTGTGAACAGAAAAAAGCACACTGTAAATATTTTTTTTTCCCGAGCGACGAAAATAATTAAGTTTAGTGATCAAGTTTTAGTGAATGATGAATACGGCACTCACTTGTTGAAGGATTTAAGCAGTCCCCGCTGAATACAATCAAAGGATTCAGATGTTTCAAGCTTGCTAGTTTGGTAGCAAATCTCGCAGCTCCTCCGACCGGCTCTTTTTCTCGAGGTTCAATGTTGTAAACATCATTGAAGTGCACAATGGTCATTTGTGGTGATTTGGTTACTGTTTTTGTCTCAGCAAAGCTCACTCGCCGCTCAGCTGTTCTTTTGTCAGTGCCAATTGTTGCTGTTCCTTCAGGGGTAGGATGAAACTGTCTGTCAGATGAATTCTTATTTTGAACAGTCTGAAGAGTGGAAGCATCGCCATTGACCGGTAACGGTTTGGCATCACCGCTCTCTGTTGCGCTGTCGGGAGTTTTACTCGAGCCGCAACCCATTTGTTCACTTTGACAAAAATACGAGGGAGTAAAATGCTGCACTGTGTGTCAAAAAACACATCCCGCTAGTAAAGACTCCATTAATAGGCCTTCCATGCTCTCAAAAACAAAATTCGCTGCGCCGGACGGTCGAATTTAGATCTGTTGCAGTTTACGTATCTGGGGACGATTCCCTCTTGCGCGCGCGGGGTTCAAAGCTGCCAGTCATGGCTATGTTTCCATAGTAACAACCTGTTGAACTGCCAGTCTATCATATATTTAACTCTTATTAACCGAGCTGGAGGTCTGTATGGGAGAATCTTGACCGAGGTCGTGAGTACAGACCGAACGCAGTGAGGTCTGTACACGCGACCGAAGTCAAGTTTCTCCCATACAGACCGACTTAGCTCGGTTAATAAGATGTTTATTATAAAAGAAGAAAACTTTAATTCTTTTAATTTAACTGATGGTTTGCTGACATTTTGCTTGCGAACGGCGATGAGCTTAACTTAAACCTGCCGAAATTTGCTCGTCCTCTTTACTTTTTTTTTGTCATCAGGCTTTTTGGCACTTCCATAAATGATTGAGAAGAAAATAAAATAACATTTGGTGAACATTTTTGTATTTTAGTTTGCTACTTTGTCAACGCAAAATGAAACCGGTCTAGATGGGAAAATCTAGACCGCGGTTAATATCGATTTCAGCCAATCAAATTCGTGAATTCGGTAGTTCCCAGTCCTTGTGAGACACAGCCATATAATAAATATGGATTATTGACCAAGTGTAAGGTCAAGATGGCTGGATATTGGTCAAGTTCTTTTTTTTTTTGCGTGTTTATGGACCGAGACGGAGTCGAGGTCCATAAACTCGCAAAAAAAGAAAATTTATATTTATTTTAAAAAAATTTTTCATATATTTATAATGCACAACTAGATTTCAGAGTTATAAATTCTTGTATTTTTGGTTGTTTTACGGACCATCCTTGTGGCATTTCTGTACAGTTAGGTGTCATTAAACTGAAAAAAAAAAATAAATAAATATGGGTTGCCATTTGGAGGTGGTGCTCACTATCGGAAGGATTTTTGTGTCGTGAGACACAAAAAGATAAAGATGTTTATCATCGGAATTTTTACACATTTGGGTTGCGCGATAGTCAACTTCGATTCTTGTAGAGTAATTTTCTGGAGATAGCAGGTCAAGTAAAACGAGATGGATCTTTGTATGACTGGTATATTTATGTTTGTGATAAACTTTAACTTTTCTTAGCTCCATCATTAAATTCTAGAGATCATGATCTTATTCAATGATTCGAAAACTTTGAAATTAGGTACAGCCTTGAGCCTGTCCCTCTAAAAGCAGTATAGCTTGGCAATTTTGTTCCGTTTTAAAGGAAAAAACAACTGGGCAATGAATAACGGCAGCGAATTTTCTTCCTTTTTCTTTTTGGTATCGAGTGAAAAATGTTCTTTCTATGTTTTTTTTTTTCCTTTTTTTTTTTTATTGCAATATCTTACATTACATTACAT
This sequence comes from Orbicella franksi, assembly GCF_964199315.1. Taxonomy (NCBI): domain Eukaryota; kingdom Metazoa; phylum Cnidaria; class Anthozoa; order Scleractinia; family Merulinidae; genus Orbicella; species Orbicella franksi. The sequence goes on from NC_138157.1 coordinate 8,898,948, forward strand.
ACAAAAATTACCTACTACTTACAATGTCAACGTAACTTACAATTTAACGATAATAACAAAACTTACAATACTAACATTATTTACGATTTTAATAACTTACATTACAATAATATCTTACATTACAATTTGTTAATATCTCAGTTTCATGTAACTGAGGGGTTAGCTACAATAGGAGGCTTTCTCACATATTAATTTGTGACTTAGATTTATGTTTCTCAATTTTAATTTTGTTTGTCAACATCGCCAAGAAAGCATCGAAATAAAACTCTTCTTCTTTTCTTGAGGCAGTATATAAATAATATTTGGCTATAATAATGCAGAGGTTTAAACCAAGACGACGAGCGAAGTTATCTGTCACGCCATATGTTATTTCATTTTTATCGAGAGTGATCCTATCCCCGTCTTTGGAGCTCCGCCAATTAGTAAAGAGAGACCAAAAATGCTGAGCTTCAGAACAGGTAACAAAAAGGTGGGTTAACGTTTGTCTTTCTCCACAGAGGTGACATTTATCATGTTCCTTTAGTGAATCTCTAAAAAGTGTCGAAATTGTGGGTAGAATGTGATGAATTATTTTGTATTGGAAAATGGCGAGTCTAGTGTCTTTTGTAAAATTAAAGGGAAGGCTATAAATGAGTTGTATTGTATGTTCTTTTAGACTGGCTTCTTTCATCCTTCGTTCAGCTGTAGGCGTAACGAATTTACTCTTAACAAAGAATTTAGTTGCTGATCTGCAAGAGAGTTTATCTAAAGATATCTTATCCTTCTCAGAACGTTTTTCCAAGGGTTCAGTAACATTTCCTTTGAGAATATTGATCCATTTTTGAGGGACTGCGTGGCATAGACCGAAATAGTTTAAGAAGTTTGTGTTAATTTTGAACTTGCTACGGAATTCCTCAAAAGTTAGGAATCTGTTACCTTGAAAAAAGTCTTCAATTTTAGTTAATCCAGCATCGTGCCATTTTTTGTAATAAATGGAATATCCTTCTATCTTTATGTGATGATTGTTCCAAACTATTTCATTCAGTACCTGCTTTTTGGTATTAGGAGTACTGCAGTTAATTTTTTGCCAGGCGCACAGAGCTTCTTTGTAGAAATCAATAGGCTCTTTGCAGCTGGGGTCACGTGACCACATTTTTTCTTTCAAAAATTTCTATTATGGGCTATAACTTAAAGAATGCCAGAAATGGAAAGAGCATATTAAAAATACTAAAATGGCCAAGTTTGAGGTCCCTTGCATTAAAGAGTAAGTTTATACGACAGTTTGAATTTTCAGAAAATTTAGAGGATTTGTATGGAAATTGTTGCTGGAGAGCAAGGCCTTGCTCTCCAACAACTTTTTCCATACAAATCTTCTTATTTTTTAAAAATTCAGACCGTCGTAAAAATCTCATTCTTTATAGACGGGGGCCTCAAACTTGGCCATTTTGGTATTTTCAGTATGCTCTTTCCATTTCGGGCATTCTTTAAGTTATAGCCCATAATAGAAATTTTTTAAGAAAAAATGTGGTCACGTGACCCCAGCTGCAAAGAGCCTATTGGTATATCAACTTTAAGGTGGCCGAACACAGTTTTCGCGCGCGCTTTTGCTGATGCAATTGAGCGCGCGCACAAGGATTGCAAAGAGCGATCATTTTATTTACTTAACACCCGCACTATCTGTGCTATTTTTCTCTATTATTGAACGCAGTGTATTGATGGCTTTAGTCTTTTATTACAAAGATATGTTAGAAAAGGTAACGACGCAAAGAAACCAGCAATTCTCAGCTTTCTCTTTGTTACCGAAAGAACCCAGTTAAATGCAGCGCATGCGCAGTTGCTCGAAAAATTGAGACCGATTGCTTTTGCAGAAACTTGCGGATTTCTGACGATCCAGTCGTTAGAATTTCAAGAAATTTGGCAAAAAAATAGTTCACAAACCACGTAAATGATCTATCGCAAAAAATCTGAATTTTGACATAGGGAATTTTTAATAATACGGAACATGCGGTGAAAACGATTTACGGCGAATTATGAAAATCGCCTATGTCAAAACTTTATTAGAACAGTGTTGACAGAAGGGATTTAATGTCAATTCGTAGTGGGCAAAAAATGAAAAAAAATCTAACGACTGGATTTTTTTTAAATAAACAAAAACCATTTTTTAAGCCTTGTTTTTAACCAGCCCCGTTGCCATGGCAACAGTACACACCTTAGCCAAAATACGAGAATAAACTTTTCTGTGGTTAACCTTGACTCTTGCAAAAAAACGAGCGCCAAAGCATAAATAGCTTAAAAGTAATGGTGAATTAGGCATAGGCTCTTGAAAACTGTGTTCGGCCACCTTAGTAACTTTAAGGGGGTCTTATACTCTCAGATATAAATTTTTCTCCAGAAAACCATTTTTTTGGAAAATGGAGATTCAACATCCCTGTCCATTTGTAAATCGTATTTTGAAACGATTTTCCTCTAATTACTCCTGAATTTACGTGTAAATTAAGAAATTTGAACACTTCTAGCTATATTTCAACATAGCAACACCCATAGCAACCATTGTTTACAGTCTAAAAGTACTCACAAAACGGATTCAATTCAATACATTTTAATGATACTTTACACAAACGCTTTAAAGATGTGTAGTTATGAGAATTTTGCATCATGGTCCTGAACATTATTTCTTCTACCATCTTATACGCTCCTTATACTTGGAAAAAATTTCTATGACTGGTGTGTATTCGGGTGTTCAATGAAACATTTATGTAAAATCTTTAAATATACCCCTCCCCCTGCCCCTAACCTCCCCCCCCCCCGCTAGTTCACAGGGCTAATTTGGGCTCTCGGAGACCGAAGTAAAACTTTAAAGCCTTATTTCTCAAAATGACCAAATAGACGAATCATCAATATCTCGCACACGATATCTCCACTGGGTTTTAACCGAATGTTGTCAAATTTTCAACATTGATGAAGGACACAATTATCTAGGTCTTAAACCTCCAAAATTTGCAATTTATGAAATTTTTTCCTGTTATTTAGTTAATATAGTTAATATTAGTTAATATTAATACACTTTTTCAACATTTCACAAGAAAACCCCCCTCAAAACACTGTTTTCTGAGGTTTGTCTCCTGGACAACTTGCTTATGGACAGGATGAACTTAATTCCATACTTCTCGAACCATTCATTATTACGTTATCGTGTTTATAATGAACACCACTTTTTAACACTAAGGAGCTAGTTATTCATTAACTATCGTGGCACGTGAGCTGGAAAAGCTCATTTTTGAAGTCAGAGTGCAAAGTCCTTTAACGTGATACCAAAACTGTCCCACAGAGTTGTTTTGCAAAAAAAAAAAATTTTAGGTATAAGACCACCTTAAGTCAAAATTACACTGCAGAAGAAACAGACCACCAATTGGTTGTAGATAGGAAAGAGGGATATGACTCCAACTTGCGGTTCCATTGCTGTTACTACGATTATCAGTTGAGTAAGGCGGACGAAAGTTTGGTCACCAAGTTTTAACGTAAAAATCGTGTTGTTGTCACGAGCAACTGGCTCCGTATCCATTGGCAACTTGTCGGCCTTTGACGTCAATTGACAGCAAAGCGCGCGAAATTGTAGGCGACGCGACAGGCGACCAACGGCTGTTGATATTGTTACCAACGGAAACGAGGTAAGTTGCCCGTGACAACAACACGATTTTACGTTAAAACTTCGTGACCAAACTTTCGTCCCGCCTTACTCAACTGATAATCGTAGTACTTAATCTTCTTACCCAAACAACTTTAAGCGCTTCATTGATTATTTGAAAATCCGGCATGTCTGGCCCTCCCTGCTCTTTCGGCCCTATCATTGTTCTGTATTTAATTTTAGCTTTCTTATTCCATACAAATTGCATAATTGCTTGATTTACCATGGCGATGAATTTTGTTGGAAAAGTTAGGACAGATGTATTATAAACGAGTTTGGAAATCGCTAAGGATTTTAGAATCGTTATGCGACCATAAAGTGTAAGGTTTCTAGGATACCACAAGTTAAGCAGGCTTTTCATTTTGATTAGTTTCTGTTCAAAATTCTTATTGTAAACAATTTCATCATTATACGAGAAATTAATTCCCAGTGCGAGTATAGAGTTAGCTGGCCAAGCAATTCCTAGGGGTTTTGCTGTGTTTTTGCGGCTTGCGCCTAACCACATTCCTTCAGTTTTACTTTTATTTATTTCTAGGCCAGAACATTCTTGAAAGTTTGACAAAAGTTTGAATAAATTTGTTGCAGATTTCGTGTCAGAAACAAAGGCAGTTGTATCATCAGCGTACTGGGACAATTTAAATTCTTTGTCATGAATTTTTATTCCTTTGATGGTGTTGTCATTTCTAATGGCGTTAGCTAAAATTTCCGCGCATAGAACAAAGAAAGAGCCTGAGAGCGGACAACCTTGACGGACACCCCTTTCGAGTTTGAAAAACTCAGATGCGAATCCATTGTTAATAAAACAGCTGGAGCAATCGGTGTAAAAAGTTCTAATCCACTTTTGAATGCATGGGCCAAAGTTAAAAACTTGCAGCGCCCTGAAGAGGAAGTTCCAATCCACCGTATCGAATGCTTTTTTAAAATCAATAAAAATGGCCAAACCAGGTATACTTTCTAGTTCTGTTACCTTCATGATGTCTGTGATTAGCCTTATATTTTGACCGATGTACCGGCCTTTGACATATCCGGTTTGGTCTTCATTGACAATGATTGGAAGAACACTTGAAATCCTGTGTGCTATAACTTTGGTAGCGATTTTGTAATCAACACTGAGTAAGCTCAAGGGTCTCCAGTTTTCAAGGAATGACTTGTCTTTCCTTTTTTTTGGTATCACCTTGATAATGCCCTGTTTTTGCGTTATGTTCAGTTGTCCGTGTTCATATGCGTAGTTGAGACTTTGTACCATTTCTTCTCCTAGCAAAGACCAGAACCGCAAATAAAATTCTACAGAAACGCCATCTGTTCCTGGGGTTTTATTTTTGGAACACTGTTTTAATATGAGAAAGCACTCCTCGTTGAGAAGCGGACGCTCAAGTTCCTGTTGTTGAGTTGCATCGAGTTTAGCAATATTTGAATTTTCAAAGAATAGTTCATAATTCGAGTCGTTACCGTGCGCTGCAGTATATAGGTTTTTATAGAACAGTTTTCCTTGTTCTAAGATTGTTTTAGGATCGTTGATCTCCTTATCGTCGTTTGTTTTAAGCTTTGAAATGTGAGATTTACAATGTTGTCTTTTTTCCATATTCAGAAAATATTTAGTGTTTTTTTCGCCATTTTCATGCCAACGTGTCCTGCTTCTTATTATAGCACCTTTTGTTCTGAATTCAGCTATCGCATTATATTCTGCTCTGAGACGGTAAAATTTTGATATGTTTTCTTTTGTTCTGTCAGTCTTAAGCTGGTTCATCAAATGATCAATTTGTTGTTGGAGGTGCTTTTCGGTATTGCGGCGTTCCCTGTTTTTTCGTTTTGTATATTGAACACAGAAACCTCTCACCTCCATTTTAATCATGTCCCAGTAAAGGCCTTTGTCATCCAAATAATCGTGTTTTGTTTTGAACTCCGGTATCTTACTCGATAGATCCTGTACAAACCTTTCATCACTTAAAAGAGAGTTATTTATCTTCCAAAAACCTGGACCTCGTTGAACATACTCTTTTGATTGTAGGTGAAGAGTTATTGCAGAATGATGTGATCATATTGTTGAGGTGACGATTCCGGAATCTGTCGCAAGCGCTGACAATTCTTTTGAAACCAGCCAATAATCTAGCCTGCATTGCACTTTCAACGAGTTATTGCGCCATGTGTATTGTGATGTTCTGGGGTGTTGTGATCTCCACACATCTTGGAGGTCAAAATTCGTGCACAAGTTTTTGATTTTGCTAATTACTGTCTTTTTTTCTCTCAGTTGAAGTTCCGCCAATTTTATCCAAAGGTGCTAGAGCGCAATTGAAATCGCCTCCTGGAACAATTTGCATATCAGCGTGCCTCCTGAGACTGTCACTGAGCTTCGAGAAGAATGTAATTTGACTGTTATTGTCATTTGGGCTGTAAATGTTACAAAACAAGAATGTGGACTCATTATCGCGTTCTCTTTCTATGTGTTTAGTGCAGAGATTTGATTCCAAACTAATCGAACAGAACGAGTGTCTACCGATATACATGACATATAAAAAAACCAAGAGAAGCGAGTTTGTCAAGTTTGCACAAATTGCCGAAACAGAGGCCTGGTGTCACGTGATAAGGGGTTTCCCATCAGTCCTTACAAAGTATTTGTGTTGTTATTGCCCATGTAGTCACGACTCAGTGTTTTGAAAGAGAAAGGATCCAGGCGTTATTAATTCTGCATGTTTTTACTTTTCTCATCCACTTACCTATCGCCGGTTTTGCTGTAAATCCTTCAGTTATTTACTTCCTAGACATCCAGCATGCCCGTATCACCAGAAGACCTCATCGGTCTTCTGGCTATAATCACAAGCGAACAGAAATATCAAGTCACAGACACTCATCGCCTGAAAGGAGGTCTGATCACCGGGATCAGTGCGACTGTTGGTGGTGTGTGCGGCGGGCCTGTTGGTCTTGTTGTGGGAGGGCTTGTCGGCGGATCATTGGCCGCTTGGAAGGGAAAATCCACCGCAATACCACTCGATCAATACTTGATGGATATTAACAAGGAACAAAGGCAAGCCATGTTCGAGTACATGAAATACCTGATAGAGGAAAGCAAAGTGCAAAATTTCGTTGCTTTGAACGCCAAGGTTGCGACAGACGCGGATTTGAAACGGCGATTTCTAGAGGTGCTGTTGTGTTACTTGAAGGTAGAGCTTAGACTGAACGTGGTCGAGTGAGTAAAAAGATATGGCAGCGCTGAAGATTTACACTGATTATCGTAAGACAAGACACCAGCTTATAATGGAGAACTGGATTTGAAGAGAATAAAGACGCTAAAGAGAAGCAAGCAGCTATAGCGAGGAAACTGGTGATGAAACATTTTCCAGAGCAATTTAATATTTTCCACCATTTTAAAATTTGTTAATTAAGTATGTTTAAAAACCTCACCCATTGCAGAATTTACACAGAGTAGAACAGTGCACGAAAAAAGCGTATCAATAGTTTTTATGCAACCAGTTGGATCGAATAATACTTCAAAATGGAGTGCCTCGTTCTGCCTAAGTCTGTTCTAGTTTTTTCTCTCGGAAATACTAAAAATCTTGTCATATTTTGTAGAAAATTAAATAGCTCGACCCTCTTTTATTTGAATGGAAAATAATATTCAGGTTTTTGAAATGTATTCTACTGAAAAACATTTTTGCTAGAAATCTACAGTTTCCATGGCACGCTTCAGACTGAATAGATGCTAATTGATTCTAGGAAAACAACAGGTTTCAGAGAACATAACGCAGAGCAGTCACAGAGAACAGAATTACCGGTAGGTGAACTAAAGTAGTAACTATTTTGACATTTAAAAAATACTTTTAATTTCGATAACTTTTGAACTCTTGCTCCCGTTTGAACGGGAGTCAGTTGACGGCAATTCGAAACCGGTCCGTCCAGTTTATTCGGATATACAACTGAAAATTTCAAAATCCACGCTTGTAACCGTAGAAAGGAAAATAGGGAGCTTAAAGGTTCGGTAATACGGGCAATATTTTTCTTCAACTTGTCTCGCAACATTGTTGCATTGTAGATTGAAACACATTGTTGCGCGTATTACCACGTTTGTGACCAACTGACTTGTCTCGCAGCAAAATACAGTGTTGCAAGTGTGCAGAATTCTACAGTTATAATTGGTTAATCGTGTGTAAATAAAGATGGCGCCTTGTTTAATATAATTTAGAATTTCGACGAAGTTCCACCTCGACTACTGACCGTCATTTTCTTCTTAATTTTCCGTGCCAGCGAAGTTCTCTCAGTGAACCCCTGATAGGGACCTTACGGAAAACACGACGGCAACGGCAACGAGAACATCACCAAACAAAAGGTCTAATGAGCAAAACAATGACTGTGCACGTGCGTTATAATTCTTGGTACATTTCTTAACCGTTCTCTACAAAACAACGACGTGAAATGACTAAATTCCACGTTGTCTGGAGAACATGAACCAAGACGGCTAATTTTTCGTATTTCTACTTGGAATTGAACGCATTCGTAGCATATTCAGCAGGAGCAAGTTTTAATACCGACAAACACACTGGAAAGTACAAAATAAATGCGAAATTTCAAAGTAAAATAGTAACACATTTTTTGGTAGGCGTCGTTCTCGTCGTCGCTCTCGTATATGCGTAAGGTCCCTAATGTTAAGATTATACGGTAAATGAAAGGAAGTCAGTTTTTTAAAAGTTTAGAATTACATGTAAAACTTATATGTGGGTTAGCCTTATCCTCTAGTCTTCTTCTGCTGCGCACGCCTTGATTCGCGGACGTTTAGCAAAATACAAGAGATAGCTATAAGCAAAGCGTTGGATCATTTATAGTGTTGTAACTAAGCGTTGGAATTTTTTTGGTATTGAGTGTATGAAGTCTATGAAACACGTGTGCAGGATTTAACGGAAGGACTTGCTTTACGTAGAAAAGCCAGTGTCAAACACACCGTGCTTCAACAAGAAACTCATCTTTGAACCCGAAAGAGAGAAACCTGGCAATAAAAATTGTAGTCATACTTGGTTTTCCCGACAGTGTACAGAAAAAGCCTGACTACATGTAAACTCAATGTCGTGGTTTAGGATACAGCCGATGCTATCACGACGTCAACGCGAGAACAATTGCGATGAATAATAAAAAATACTTTATTTTACTCAATGATGAACATATTCGAAATGCAGAGGTCGAACAGCCTAATCCACGATTACACGTTCTTCAAGCTTAAGGTTTTAAATTCTCCAGTATAAATAAAAGTAGTTTTCAGTGGAAGTGACTTGTGAAGTTTGACGAAAGTCACAATGGCAAAACTGACGACTATGCAGTCCCCCCGGACTTCCCTGGCGAGGCCTTTTTCATCACAGGCTTGTCGAAGGAAGTCGTTATGAGGTGGGGGAGGTGAAATTGAAAGCGAAACACCAGCAGGTTATCAGTTCAGCACTCAGTTAGTATAGGCAATGGTATGAATGCGAGCTGGGTTCAACTGAGTGGTTATTTGAAAATGATCTTAAAATTACACGAGCCTTTGGCCTTTGATTTGTCGTGTAATCCTTTACGACTTAGCTTTCTAACTTTCATCATCATTAATATAATACAGACAATTCAGTCCAGCAACAACGTTTACTTCATTTGAGATCAGTCAAGGCGCATTTGTCGAGAAAGGAGACGAATCTGAATGAGTTAAGTAGTGTCTTAACAAGCTTAATGGCACGTCGCGCCAATGGAAAAAATTCTTCTTAGTTTTGTAAGTTTAAGCACACTTACTAATACTAATAAGAAATGTGCTAAAAGTATGGGCTGCAGACCTGCAGACTTGCAGCTAACCTGAGCGTTACTCAGCTGGAGTGGCAGTTATCTACAGTGGAACCCAGATAATCCGGTCAACAACGGGCCAGAAAAATCTGACCGTATTAACGGGATGGCCGTGTTAAAGGGGTTCTTTAAATAAGAAAATGACCAACTGGGCTTTTGCTCGGACCAAAATAAAGTGGCCACGTAATAACGAGGTGGCCGTATTAACGGTCTTGAGGGGTTCCACTCTATTACGTTTGCTAACAATGACGAGGTACATCATACTCGTTGATCAGATTTCTGGTTAATTTTGATGTTATGTCCCAGAGTAATCGAGTTTTATAAACCTGCGAGCCAGCGAGCCATGCGAGCCAAAGGGCGAGCCATGCGAGCCATGCGAGTCATGCGAGTCATGCGAGCCCTAGTAAAAATGTTAAGATTTTTTATTTGTTACATTTACATTCACATGAGAACAAGAACAAGAGCAACGGAACAAGATGAATAAGATCGCAATATTAAATTCTTGCAATATTAAATTCTAAGGGAAGGGACAACCACATGCAGCAGTCAGCCAACCGACAAAGTTTTGGTAACTCTGATTCACTAAAGAGCGAACCTGTTAAAATTACGCGATTCACTCACCATTCTTGACGCCAATACACGGAGTTGCCTTGAAGTACTGTTCTCTTTTTTTCTTGAATGATTTTCAGCGTGGATATCAATGAATGACAGGTGCCAATGGATACCATTCACTTACCAATTTGAGTAGCGGTGGGGCGGTGGAGCCGTACGTTTCTCTCAGAAAATTTCTTTACTTTAGTCCTGAACCTTAATAAATTTTTGACGCATCGTTTTTATTTTTTGCGGATCCTGGACGATTTGAATACACAAAATTTTCTCCAAACAACAAAAATATGAAACAAAGAAAAAAATTCATCACACTCAGGGTAGCCATTACTATGACGCAAGACTTGGCACGATGTGCAGATGTTTAGAGCATTTTTCATATTTGCCGCACCAGCAATAGTTCTGGTAACTGAAGCGAGATTAGGATTTTCTTTTGGGAATATTTCAATTGTAGGCACTTTTGTAGCTAAATTTTTATTTAAAATTAATTTCCCAGGCCCGGAAAGAGAGAGTACCCTAGGAGCGAGGTTGTACCGTTTATACTCGTCCCCAGGTTCATCTCCGCTTTCAAGATGGCGGGCGAGCGGTTTATAGCGATAGTTTAGTGATAGTCGGGCGCGAGATCTATGTTTCTTGGCGAAAAGTCGACGACCTCCCAGACCAGTTGAAGAAAAAAAAAAATACTCGCATAAATGGCTCGCATGACTCGCATGACTCGCATGACTCGCATGACTCGCATGACTCGCATGACTCGCATGACTCGCATGACTCGCATGACTCGCATGACTCGCATGGCTCACACCGTGGCTCGCATGGCTCGCTGGCTCGCAGATTTAGCAGACCCAGAGTAATCGACCTCAAAAATGCATTCCTTCTCCAGTTTTTTGTGCTTATTATTATGATGCCGACATTGCCGAGGATGGCGTGGCGCCATGTCTTCTTGGCACGCCTTGCATGCCTATGAACTGCAGAGGAACCAGGTCTCCTTGAAATCGAGGCTGCGCCATGCGGGGGAATAGGGGAAATACCCACATGTCTAGTTTCAGTTTCCGCGAAATGTTACTTTCGCTTTACAGTCCTTGCACGAGAAACAACCATGCCAATTTCACCAACTGATTTGCAGCGTGTTATGGCCATTTTGGCTGATGAAGACCAACTCAAAGCCACTGTAAAAAGCAGTGGTTATGGTGGTGTGATTGCAGGGATAACTACAACAGTCGGAGGCCTCATTGCGGGTCCACCTGGGCTTCTCGTCGGAGGAGCAGTCGGGGGAGCGCTGGCTTACTCGAGCGCGGGGTCTTTCAAGCCTGTTTCGCAGATTATCAAAGACATGAACGCTCACGACAGACAGCTGCTGTACGACACTATGAAAGATATCATTGACAATTTGGCAGTCGACGACTATTTAGCGTTGATGGCTTTTCTAACTGCCGGCCCTGGCTTGTTAATTCGACAACAACTTGTGGATAGAATGGTTTCGTTTTTGAGGGATCAGATGCGTCTTCAAATGCCTCATTGATTGCGTGTTGTTCTCCTCAAACGTTTGGAAGAACTGCTGCCTTTCGGTGATAAATGAGGTGACATTTATAATTATCGTTTTTTCCCGACGTCGCTCTGTCAACAACGAGCTATAATGGACCAGGAGACAATTTAAAACTTGGCATTGTAGTGAAATAATTCGTAGAACATTGTCGGGTTTTTTAGACAAACTACATATGCTATGAATAAATGTAATGGGGAAATTTCTTGTAACTTCATGAGGATGTGGTGAAGGGTTTTGTGAGCCAATCGGATCTTGTGTAACATCCTAGTTGGTAATAATCTATTAAGTTTTAGCTGCTTGAAAGAGAAATTACTGATCTTCATCTTATCTGTGGCTTTCTCTGAAGCCTATTGTATTGTGAAAGTTTTGTATTGTCATAAAATAGACATTAAATTTATTTATAGTAACTTAAGTGTGGTATATCCAGAACTCCCCAGGGGCTGGCATTGCCCCAACATATCTCTACATCCTGGGGGAGGGGGAGACTCCCCTATAAATAGGATGGGGGTACTTGTCGTATCTTTTAGGGGTTGAAAAAGTGGTTTCAGTGCCTCTTAGGGTGTTTAGCCTCAAGAGGACCATAGTGGGAGCCTTATGACAGGAAATAATGTGTAGTTTTAGAATTGGTACCTCTTAGGGTCGAAAAAAAATTCAAGCCAGGCCCATAAAGCAGGATCTTGGTACCTCTTAAGGGTTATTTTCAAAATTTCTAACAAGCACTCCCGTCCTTTTAATGTTGGAATCCCCTCCCCGGGCTATACTAACTACTTAATAACCGAGAGTGAGGTCGTTATGGGAAAATCTCAAACTGAGGCCTTGCCGTATTGACTGAGCGATAGTGAGGTCAATGCGGTAGGCCGAGGTTTGAGATTTTCCCGTAACGACCGAATGGTCGAGGTTATTAAGTTGTATCTGCCGATGGTGTTTTTCACTTAGCGATTTTAGCTTTACTTAAGACTCTGCAAACTTTGATTGTTTTTCACTAGTGCCCGCCCAGGTTACCGGCTGGTAAGTCATCTATATAAATTTTATTAAAGAAATTTCTCTAAACTTTTAGTTACTTACCTTCTTGTACTGATTTTAATCGGCTTTCATCGCTTCAATGCGATTAAATTTTCAGAACCGGGCTCTTCCTAATTTGCATAATCCATAATCAGCCCGTGGGCATTACGGCTGCATAATGACCACTCAGATCTCGCTCTTAGCCAATCAGAGCGAGCATTATATCGGCCACAAGCCAAAGCCATATAATAAATATGGGTTATTGACCAAGCTTGTTTGGTCAAGATGGCTGGATATCCATCAAGGGCAATGTCCAGCAATCTTGACTGAAAGGAGCGGGTAGCCAATCACATTGCAGGATTCTGTTCATCTTGCCTGCTCACGGAGCTAGCCTTATTATAAAGGTGATTACAGTCTAATGAGGTTGCAATGAGAGAACTCCTGATCAAAAATAGCATATCCATATTCGAAACATTTTCTAGAACAGGGAATAATATTCCCAATGCACAAAAACTTTAAATTGGCAGCAGGGAATTGACATATTTCACAGAGAACTTGTGTAACTGAATTGATATTTGTTGGGTCAGTAACACCACAAAAAACTTGTAATTTACTAAATTTGCAGGAGAGGGCATTAAAATTGACCTGTTTCTAGAACAGCATGTCAGTTTAATACTGGAGCATCTCCAGGAAAACTCTCACTTAAACTTACCCAGAAGCACCTCGTTAAAATAGCAGCTCAATAGAAAGGGAAGGAACTGGTAGAGAAGGGGGAAAGATCTCGGGTAAAAAAAAAAAAAAAAACAGCAGGAAAGAATGAAAGTGCCATTTGTCGCCAAGTAAGGGAGTGTAAAAACAGTGACGGGTAATGAAGTGTGAAATTCAGACTCCACCTGACTCGCATCCTTGGAAAGGGAGGCAAAGGGTATACATGTGACATGAGCTGAGGCTCAAATGTAATGTGTGACACATGAAAAGCAAGCTAAAATTATATGTGATGCATGTATTTTGTCAATGTTCGTATGTGAAAGAGGATGAGACCCCCCCCCCCCTCAACCCCCCAACCCATTTTCTACCCTCCTTGGAGACCTCATGGTGGAAGGTGTGAGCAAGGCAAGACAAACAGTCATTGGTAAAGTAATTGGTTATGATGAAATGCACTTAAAGTGTTTGTTTGTAGGGCCCATTAGTGTTAAGGGCCTGTTGGTGCAGGGCCTGTTAGTATAGGGCCTTTTATTGTAGGGTCTGTCAATGTAGGGCCTGCTGGTGTAGGTCCTGTTAGTGGCTACCTTAACTGTTCCAGCATTGTTATGTTACTGTGTGAAGAGTACAGTGTAGTATACTATCAAACATCCTGATCTCCTGGGTTAGTCGTCACATTGCCAAAAATCTCGTAAATGTTTTGCCAAATTGTCCAATACAAAGTATTCATTTTTGCACTTTGGTTAAATTGGAGGTAGGGAGAGTTTGGATCTTTGCTGCATTGTTATGGATGAACATCTCCCCTCAATAGTGACAACTTGTGGATTTGTTTAGCCTGGCATCCTTGAGAGTAGCCATATCGGTCTACATGTCCAAGCTACCTCAAAGGGGTTTGGCATTTAAGCTGTGTTGGTCTTAAAATGGGTGATAGTCCTTATCATTTTGGTCATAAATTGAGCATGGTTTTTAAGGAAACCACCAGTATATTTACATTGTCATGGAGGATGTTTCTTCTTCAACAGAACAAAGAGAAATGGAAACAATCAAGCCTTACAAGTTATACAAGTATATAATGAGGTATGATTTACTGTCACTTGTGCAGCAAGCTTTCACTTAGCAATGAAGAGTTTTCCAGATTTTGCAGAGCAAAAAATGGTGCGAGGACAAAAATTAAGAAGAAAGGCAGGAGTAGGAAAAACAAGAAAATGCTTTTTAACCAGCAGTCCCAAAGATTTTGAAACACTTATTTGTGGTTGCTGTGAGACCTCAATTTTCACGCTGGTAGGAGGTGTTGTGACCTCATGATTTTTGTCAAGTTAGGACCTTGGATTACAGGTAAGCCAGAGATCTCTGACAAATGCATGGGGCATGACATGCAATACACCAGCATTTGTTACCGTACATAACAATATTTTAGCCACAATTTAACAAACAGATTGCATGTTGCTGAGCATCTGTTCAGTAATAGATCACAGATGATGTCAAAAATGTGGTAAGAATAAAAAAGTGGCACACATCACGGTGATAGCTAAGTGTGTCACTGATGTTCTTACCATATGTTTTAGTCATCCGTGATCTATTACTGAACAGACGCACAGCAACATGGAATCTACATAATGTGCCATACAATAAAAGAACAAAAAAGAATGTTAATGATATCATAGATGCATCTGTCCTTCATGCAATAGATCATAAGTAAGGACCAATTGAAAAGGGAGAATAATGTGGCTTATAATACAAAATAGTATTGATCACACTTGGGTTTCAAATCACATTTTTATTTAAAAAAATGGTGTCTAATTGTTCTGTTTAAATACACAGTTAAATACATACACTAACTATAATTATATTTTAATAACACTTTGGTACCTCTAATGCATTGTATCCTCAGATTTGATAATTTTACACTATACCCTTATTACAAAGAATTTACTTGAAAGTAGAACATTTAATGTTCTAATCTTTACATTAGTCCTGACCAAAGGTAAACCTGTACAATCTTAGAAAAGTTACAAATATATATTACATTTCTTGTTAAGTTATACAGGACTAGTATTAGTTTCACATCTGTTAGTAAAGTATGTAGAACCTCACTATTGTGAATTTGGTTAACTTCCACCAACTCCAACCCCAATCACTTTCCCCTGGATGTGCTTTTTCAGTCACTTACTAATGCCGCGGTGGCCTCATGGTCAGTGCGCTCGTCCCTGGATCAAGCGGTCCGGGTTCGAGTCCTGGCTGGGGGCACTGTGTTGTCGTCTTGGGCAAGACACTTAACTCTCACAGTGCCTCTCTCCACCCAGGAGTAGAAACGGGTACCAGCGAATTGTTGGGGAAACCTAACAAATTGTGGGGGAGTGACCTGCGATGGACTAGCATCCCATCCAGGGGGAGTAGAAATACTCCTAGCCGCTTGATGCTACAGAAACCGGGATAAGCTTCAGCAACTATGAGCCAGTCGGTTCCAAGGCTTCACTTTTCTATTACCTATCTTGCACCCCCAACATCTCAAACTTTTTCTTGTTTCTCTAAGAGTTTGACAAGGTATGAGTTGACTGTACTATTGACTAACACTATAAAGATAGGAATTAGCTCCAACATCTGGAACTAACGTTAGGAGGGGTTACTGGGCCATTAATGGGTCTCCCAAAATTTTTCGTTGCATTTCACAGGTCTCACAATCTTTCTTTTTTAGTGGTTATGTGCCTCTCACAGTCAAGATTTTTTCACAAAGCATCTCACCTTCTCGATTTTTAGCAAGGCTGAGAAAGTCTCAGCGTACCAGTTTTGTTTTTTATTTTACAAATGATGTCTGAATGTCTTGGGTTTACATTTAAAACACTTTAAAGTCTCGGTAAGGTCTAGTCTTACCTTCTTGCAAAGTCTTGCATTAACCATTCACCACCCTCATTCCCTTAAGAGTTCAAGATAGCAGGACTGTACTACTGGTTAAAAGTAATTGTATCAAGTAAAGATAGGAATTGGCAGCACATTTTAACTGCTACCATAATTGACATATTGTAACATTAATAATGTTATTGGCACTTTATCACAAAGCGTCATCATCATCATCGCCACTAAAAAGAAGCTCTTGTTCTCCTCTCCTGTATTTCCAGACAGCCCTCCTTGTGGCTTGATTACATGCCAGGTATATCAGAAAGAGATTAGCTAATAAGCTGATCCCACAGAGACTGATCACTGCCACAAACCAAACAAACAGCTTACTGAAAAGGGAAAGAGAAAATAGACAAAGTTACCATCTGATGATTGATAGTTTGGTCACAGGAACAAATCACACCAACACCTCATACAGTCCAACTCATATTAAGCAGTCACCCTTGGGGAAATGGGAGGTGGCTGGGGCTGCTTAATAGGGATTCATCAGGAATTCACATGAGGCTTAGTACAAATACATGTCAATTTAGTTAAATACAAATAATCATTCTTGAAAGCTTGTGACTACTGTTGCACAGAATAAAGCCTATCACTGTTTTCCTGATGCAATTGTCACAAAAATACCATCTCTTTTAAAAGTTACCACCACAATCTTTTTTACCATCAGGTAAATTGCTGAGTGAGCATGGAATCACATCCAGAAAATTATTATAAATGGAACTGAATTTTTTTTATCACTTGTCATTTTCTATTTGACTCTCTGTCATCCCCTTCCCAAAACAAAGCCAAACTGCTATGTGTATTAAATTTTGGGTGGTTAAAAGGGGTATGTACGATAAAAAACCCTCATCAGAACGACCAAAAGGTGGCTGCAGCCACTTAATAGAGGTGGCTAGTTATTGTGAGTATTTTACTGAAAAAAATTTTGGGACTTTGATGACTGGCTGCTTTTTATGAGGTGGCGTGGCAGAGGCTGACTAGCGTCCTCTAATGTTGAGTGAATAATTTGTACGACCAATTCTTTCTGATCTCTTCTACTACTTACAAAAAACACATACAACCTGGAAATGGCATCTTATCGCACAACCTGAAACTTACTTAACGCATGTGTAATGTACACATTCAAGTTGTTGAAATTACCTGAATTCTTTTTCGGCCACATCTGATGCTTTTGCATTGTTGGTTTGCCTTACATTGGCCTTCAGTGAGATTACTTTCATCTTTGAATCTAACTTGCATTGCAGCCCTTAAAGAAAAAAAAAAATTAATATTCTTAATACACATTCTTAGATATTTTATAGTAGTAATATATTCTTAGATAGTTTAGTTTAATATTTATAACCAATTGTACGTACATTTTTACTTTGTTATTTGTTTTCTTGGCGCACCTATAAACTAGCTGGTGCATCATGTAGACTCAAGTTTACGGGACACACCATTGTTATAGCTAAGTGTGTTGTCCAAGTAAAATAAACTGTCTATATTTATGTCTATGTCTACATCTTATTCCTTTTTGAATATGTTTATACCATAAACTTCTAAAAAATCAATTCTTGGCTTTCACACGAGATAACTTGTCTTGACTAAATACCAAATTCACAAAGCTGGCATTATAAGAAAAGTATGGTGGTTGGTAAGGAGAATCCATGTTTTGCACTTCAAACCAAAAGAGGTAAAATGCATTACGTTGAATTTTGCTGACTTACATCTCTGAGTAGTATTCAGCATAGTGTCGTTGTTGTCTGTGGGACACTCGCCAGTTTCTGGATCACAGTCACAGGTATTAGGACACTTGCAAATGTTTGAACAGTTCTGTCCATAAGAACCATGGAAACACCCTGTAACAATGGCAGTAGAAGCAATGAAATATATACTGACTGTATGTTATTAAAAGGTAAAGAACAAGGTTCCATGTTAAGTGATGAATTCAAAATGTCAAAACCACAAAAGCTTATTTTCATTGACTGAAAGCTAAAAATAATTGCTTTAGTCACTAGTTTTGTCTCAAATTAATATGTAAGTCCACTAAAGCTATAAAAGGGATGTAAAATGAATTATGCATGTAGAAGACAGTTAATGATGTAATGGTAGATGTTTTTTAATTCTGTTGGGTGTATTGAAAAAGAAAAAAACACTAAAGCTAATAAATAAAATTACAGTTTGCTCACACCTCCAACAATTCACTTATTACAATATCTTGATCTTAATGCTCTTGATTCAGTGTTTTTGAAGAAGCAAAGATAGTGTTGTCACCTAAACATAACCCTCTGTTCTGTTTGACTTAAAATGCAGCAAAATGTTATGGTAACAAGCAAAATTTAATTTAATTAGTCACTTTACTTAATTTTTTTGTGGCTCTGTTAGAGAACACAAACCTATAACAAGAGCTAAGACTATGCTTACAGGCTTCCGTTATTACATGCAGTTAGTGTCAGTAGTACAAAGTCACAGTTGTATAAATGAAGAAAAACACTTACGCTGCTGACAGAATGTTCCCATCCATCCTGGAGTGCAAATACAATGTCCATCCAGTGGGTCACACACTCCACCATTCTCACAGTGACACTCCCTGCTGCAGTTCAATCCAAAGAATCCCAAAGGACAAGCTGTTGCAAAGTGGAAACATGAACAATGTGATATCAAAGTCAATATTGCTGTGGTTCTCTAACCTTCAAAGTATCTGCAGAAGTTTTTCAGTTCAAGTGGAAACCTTCAAAAAGTTTATCAAACACATTCCGTTGGTGATTGAAAACAATCGGTATCAAACAGCTATGGAGAAATTTTTTTTCTCTAATTTGTTACAGAGTGACAAACAAATTTAACTTAAAGAACTAAAAAAAAGTCAACTTCAGTCGGTAAATTAATAAGCAAATTAAACCAAAGTAAACACATTTCACCAAATCTCTAAGTACAAAGTTCTTGCAAGTGAACTGCACTAAACTTTCAATTTTTCCCCTTATTTTTTGACTCCATCTTTGAAACTCACCTTCACTACAATTCTCTCCTTTCCAACCAGGAAAACACAAGCAACCATCTGTAAAAAGAGCAAAGAATTTACCAAAAAATCACTCATTCAGTTGACAAAATATTGCCATCACAATCTTCTATTATACAAGTTGCCCCCTTCTAAAATCGTTAATGAAACCCCTTCATACACCAGACAAACTTTTACATATGTCTCACCTTCTGCAGAGCATTGTCCATTTGAAGAGCAATTATGCTGTTGACATTTTAAAACATCGCAAGAATCTCCTGTCCAGTGACTGTCACAGAGACATTGGCCCATCACACACTGTCCATGACCATTACAATCCTTAGACACACAGTCAGGTTCATGAGCACACACAATTGTGGACACATCTCTTGAGCATGTGAACTCCCCACTGAAAATAACAAGAGAGAACAGTGACGAATAATCTCCAGTACTTGCATTTACCATGATTCATTCTTAACCTGTTACTACAGTGAGTACAGTACCCAAGAACTTGATCTAAAAATTTGTAAATTTCTAATTTCTCAAATACAAGCTACCTAACTACAGCAGCTTCAATTATATTGCGATGAGGTATTGAAGAACTGACTCACCATTCGTCAGATGGGTAGTTAATAACAGTGTTATTTACTACCATTGTTGCTGAACCTCCACCATCAAGGTTAATAGCATTCACTAAGCCAAGCTTCAACAGGAAGTTGGCAAAATTGTAAAGATCAATCCTTTGAACCAGTGAAAATAAAGGCAGACAAATCAGTTAATGCTATTATGAAATACTACTAAAAATGATCTCACAAATAAAATTGCTTTTCCATGTATTTTGCCATGGCTCTAATGGGTACAGTGGAAGCCCTCATAAGCGGACACCCTTGGGACGGGAAAAAGCTGTCCGTAGCTAGAGCTGACCGCTTACGAGAATACCGTAAATCTTCGAATTAGTGCCTGGGGCACTTATTTCAAATTTAGGAGTAGACGGGGGGCGCTTATTCGAGGGGGGGGGGGGGGGGCTTATTTAATTTTTCCCAAATCGTACCCTGACATTATCATTTTTTAAATATATCATCTGCACATAAACAACAGCATAAGCTGTTTATAGACATAAAGACCTGATCCTAAAGTTTAAATTGCGGCACCATTAGAAATTCACGAGGGGGGCGCTTATTTTAAATTTTGGCCAATAGGAGGGACGCTTATTCGAAGGGGGCAATTATTCGAGGGGGGGCGCTAATTCGAAGATTTACGGTTCTTGTAAGCAGCCACTAGAGTTGTAAGGTAAAGATGGCTGCCTACGGGAACTTGCCCAGCTTACAATGAACACTGGGAATGCAAAAATACCACCAAATTATTTATTATTTTTTTGATTTATTGCCTTATGCAAGGCCGTGATAATGGAAATAACTGCATGTACACAGTACTGTATACTGCAGTACTAGGATATCTATTAGTTATTAAAGAACAAATCATAATTACAGTCAGCAGTAATATTAGTACCGAAGCAAAAAGTTGTAAATGTTTCAAAGTATTTCTCCTAAGTGTCTGTTTACAGGAGCTTAAAAACAAAGGGACAGTCTAGATTGTAAGTCCTCCAAGTGTCCACGGCCGCTTATGAGAATGTCCCTTTGCTGGAATGAGTACATGTAACAGAGTTTGTAGGGGAGTTCAAACAGAGTTTTTTGAACGTGGTCATTAGTATAGCTGTCCACCGCAGTTCCAGAAATAGTCCATACCCTCCCCATGGAAGGGATTTTTCTAAGACCCACCACTGGAAATTTCAATCAAGCTTCATGCATTTCTTACGGATTCCCTCCCCTCCTCCCCCCCACCCACCCTCCAGGTTGTTCAAATCCCTTCTGTGGAGGAGTATGGATATTTGCTGGAACTGCCCAGTTTGGGCTATTACCCTTAACACCCTTTTTTTCCGTTTCCTTCTTCCTTTTCCAGTGGTGACTTGTCGGCCTTTGACGTCATTGGCAGCAAAGTGTGCGAAATTTAAGGTCACACAACAAGTGATGCACAACTGTTGATATTGCTACCAATGGAAACGAGGTAAGTTGCTCGTGACAACATCATAATTTAAGACCAAAACTTCTTCGCCAAACTTCCATCATGCCTTACTCGACTGATAATCGTAGTTTTTCATTCTTATTTCATTTTTCTTGCATTTTATGTATTTAATCTTTGTGTCATGATCAATAAAATTAGTCACACTTGCAATAATAATTAACTAAAGGTGATCTGAAGCTCCATGGCAACTGAGCCAAGCGAGGGGAATTTGGATCATATGATAATCACAAGACCGTTCGATGCAATTATAATTTCTCGGCTTTTATCTCCAAACTTTAATCAATTATTAGAGCGGTTGACATGTCATAATTGGTTGAGAATAAAAGTAGTCATGGACTTATAAAACTCACCCTCTGTGGTGGGTTTTCCCATCAATTTGAACAATCATCACTCGCCCATGTTTATCGTGTCCTAATGCGGTTCTCGCGGACACAACATCTGCAAACAAGTCCATCGAGCCTGTTTCCTCCACGTCACGACATTCTGCTTTCTTGCTTTCGTCCACATAACTCGAGCCATTCCGTAATAACCAAATCACTCCCGAGACGAGCTGAGTGAATGGATTCTCTTTCTGGTCGACCATTTCCTTGGACAAATATCCCACAACAAGTGTACCATCCTGTCGAATACCGAAATTTGCATTTTGGACACCGCCTGAATCCATAACCTTTCGTCCATCGCTGAAGACATTTCCATAACACTTACCGTCTCGAGTTCTAAAATACCCTGCATTTGTAGATACCCAACATTTCCGCTGTCTAGCAGATTCTGAGACTGTTGATCTTGTTGATGTATTGCAACCTCCAATTAGCTTCGGTTCTAGAACCGAAAACGTTCGGAAAGGGTCCTCTATTGTTACAACGTGTCCAACAACGTTCAAAGTCTGGAAATTTTTCGTAAATTCATGATATAAATTATGCACCTGTACAAAAGGTTGTCCCGATGTTAGACGGGTGGATACCTTGAAAGTTTCATGAGTAGTATTTCCAAATTCCACTGGCTGGCAGTCTCGAACATATCTGTGATTGCGTTTGGTTCTGAGGTGATCTCCATATGGCGTAAGGATATCGTCCGGGAAGTAGTCGTCTCTTTCTTCACGTGATGTATATGTCAAAGCTAGAATTGGGAGAAAAGTAGTAGAAAAATAAATTAGCACCTTCATTTCTTAGTGCACTAGTTTGTTCAAGTTTCGAAGTTTGCACAATATCTTCTGCGCCTACAGTTGTCTACTTGCAGTCAGCGTTGTAACACAGTAATAAATACATCGTCATGTCCATTATCATGAGATTTGTGCGATAAGTCAAAGTTGTACTGGCGTTCCGATATCGTATCCGAACATGTTGCCTACAAAGTTTGTTGTTCAGCCCTCCGAATCACTTAAATGTCCTATTTGCAGGGAACTTTTCAAAGATCCGGTTATTTCAACTCAATGTGGACATACATTTTGCAGAACCTGCATTCGAAATGGCGTTTCAATCACCGGAAATGCTGCGACGAAATGTCCCCAGGACGGAACTATCTTACAACGACTGCATTTAGTGTCGAATTTAGCTGTGAGAGGACAGGTAGAGGATTTGCTGATCCACTGTAGGCATGGACTAACGAGATCGGATTCCGAGGAAGACTTTGAAATAGACACTACGGGTTGCCAAGAAAAAATCTCATTCGGTCGACGAAGCGAGCATGAAGAGGTCTGCGGCTTTGCGTTAGTGCCCTGTCCAAACAGCTCAAATCAATGTGGAAAATTTCGTCGACAGTGTCTGCAAGATCATCTTACGGTTTGTGCCCAGTACCGTTGTCACTACAGCGTTAAGGGTATGTTACTTTGTTTCGGCTTTTTAATATTATGCTCTGATGTTTAATACAAACTGGATTAAAATTTTATAATGGAGTTCTTTGGTTCTGGTCTGTTTATTATAAGTTAATTGAAGGGATATTAAATATTCATGACAAAAGGCTTCTTTTTTCTTTTATCACGTACCCAGAGATTTTGAATAAAAAACATATTTGCTCTCTGGATATGGTTTATTTGTTTTGTAAAATCAAAACAGAATCTGAAACTTTTCCACCTGCTTAGACTGCTTAGTAACCATCCCCACGGGAATTTCTCTGGATTTGTCAAAGGTGAAAACGGCGGGGAATTAGAATACCCTAAATGCCTACCGACCTGAATACCTTAAAAAATGATAAATGTTAAAAACTTATAATATTATGATAGCATTTTCTTAGTGGGAACACTGAAATGAAATCTTTAGCTTCTTTGTAGGTATATGGCAAACAATTTGATGTCAGTTTTTCATGCATCAATCCTGTTATTGATCATGAATCTTTGTCATAATGTTGTCAAAGTAGCTGTGAATCCACGAGGCGATTTAGCTGAGTGGAGTTGCAGACTACTTTGACAATGTTATGATGAAATTCATTGTCCGAATAAAAGGACAGATGCTTGAAAAACACCAATTTATTGGTAATGAAAATTACCCAATGAGTGTGCAAGAATTACTGCAGTTATTGTAACATTTATTAGTTAGTGGAGATGCTATATGAACTTTGAATAAGTTACATGTTAAAGTCCAATGTATAATGAAGAGCTGTTGAAGACAGCCAGCCAAGTATATCCTCCTTCGTAGATGTTCTTTTAAATACATCTTGTGACTGGGTGATGTGCCTAAAGGACATCTGTCAAGAGGACTAGCCAGCTAATCTTTGATGTAAATTAATGGCTTTTTTTTGTAATCAAAGGCATCTTTTCTGAGGTAATACTATTAATAGAGGAACTTTTTCTTCCTGAAGTTTTGTTGTCAGGTAATGTCAAACTTATTAATAGATATTATTTTCTACATGTGGTTTTGTAGCCTTTGAACATGGCCACCTCTCATTGGTCCTAAGTGAAGGGTTTGACTGCCATTGATGCTTTTAAAGTACTGCTGTACATGAATTATCAGCATCATGTTTTCTTTTAGGTTGTGAATTTGTCGGTACAAAGCTTAATGTAGAAGACCATGATGACACATGCAAGTACAAAAACAGTGTTGAGTGTCCAAAGTGTCAAGCTCTCCATTCTGGGGTATAAAAATGTTTAGGTTATTAGTATCACTTTGTAGTCCTAATTGGAGAGCTTAAACTCCAGGAGGGGGGAATCCCATAGAAAAATGACAGGAGTGCTCAATGAAAATTTTGAAAATAATTCCTAAGAGGTACCAAGGTCCTGTTTTGTGACACCTGTGGCTGGAAATTTTCTTCACCCCTAAGAGGTACCAAGGTCCTGTTTTGTGACACCTGTGGCTGGAAATTTTCTTCACCCCTAAGAGGTACCAATTCTAAAACAAAACATTATCTCCCTGGTCATATTTTCTTGGGCTAAATACCCTAAAAGGTACTGCAAAATCTCCCGCTGTGGACCCTCAAAGGATGAATACCCTAAAAGGCACCAAAACCACTTTTTTAACTCCTAACAGGTCTAATGAGCACCCCTCTCCTTTTCATGTGGGAGTCGCACCCTTCACGGGGCTTAAAACATTTGCCAGATAGTAAATATTACACGTTACTGGCAGACAGTCAGGGACTGACTATGGACAAGTTAATAATGGGTGATTCCAGAAAATATCTATACCCCACTACTGGCAGTATCTTTGTCTAAACCCCCCTTGCCTTGAGCAATTCCAAAATGCTCAACTTCCCCCTGCACTTTTAACTCCAAACTGTTCTATCCTCCATGCCTTCAGAATTCTGTAATCATTCAAACCCCTTCAGGAATTTCTGCTTTTTGTTTCCAACTGATTTGAAAAACCTTCTTTAACTTCCAAACACCTTTATAAATTAGAAATTCATCCTCACTCCCTCCAAAAGACATATGTTGATTTTCAAACAAGCAATGCAAAGAGGAAAAAATCCAGAAAACTCTAAAAACAAGCTCTGACAGTGAGAGATTGGCCTGAGTCTTTACTCCCACTTTTAAAATACTTTCTTAGCCTGGTGAGACTACAAAGTCAGAAAAATGTGGCTTATTCTCTGGAAACAGCAGTTTTCTTCAGTGGGTTTATAAGGTCACACCTGTGCGTTTTGATTGGTAGAATTTGATCCACTGTGTCCATTTCTTTATTTCAAGGTTTATGGTTGTCTTCAATGATTATTATTATTATCAATGATTAACAGCAGCCAAAAGTACAATCATTTGTTAGGTTTTGAACTTCAGAGTTCTTGTGTCATTGAGAGCCACTGTAAATCTCATTGTAATATATATGTATAAAAATCCCACAGTTTTTTGGATGCTTATTTTCAGCGTCATTCCCAGGGTCTTTGTTCTTTCTCGGAGTAGAAGAAGTGAATGCTGGGGATGAGGTTGGCTTGTCTACACTTTGGAAGGCCAAATGTCTTCATTCTTCAATATGTAGACACACCAAAATAGCAGAGATTTTGCAAATGTCAGAATAATATTCTAAAACTCTCTTTATCTTTGTTGTCCCAGTCTTCTGAAGAGCTAAGATCTTCCGTGAAGGTTCTTTCAGAGAGGGTTTCATGGCTAGAAAACAACCAAGATGCTTTGGTGACACAAGTTGAGCAATGCAACAGGTAACGTGCTGAAAACATATGTTTATATCTTCAGTTATTTTCCTGGGATATTAGTAACTGTTAACTGGGAGAAATAAAGGTGTGTGGCACTGGATTTACTGGTATTGTTGAACCATCTGGCTTAATTTGGATCTGTAGAGCTGAACGGACATTGACACATTTATCCTGTCACTACTTAAAACTAGTAAATAATAAAATGAAGATGTTTGTACATGTATAACTGATTTAAAATACAGCTTATTATATAGGGTAATATTGTTTTTTTAATTATGTTAGGTGAACCTCTCCCTACAAACACCTCAGTCTATAATTTGGACACCTTTATATTACAAACAGTTCTCTTGGTCCCAGAGAAATATACATGTCAATAATACAGACGCTCACCTCTCACCCCTTTGGTGTCTGTTTGAAGGAGGTTTGACTGTTATTATAAATAAATTTTTATTGACCAATCCAAACATTAATGAACCCCTATTTTCTAACAGTACTATTTCCAGATTGTCTGAGACAGTAGAAGACCTAGTATTCCAGGTGGAACAGCTTACTGTCATACTGAAGCGATCATCGCTGTATCGTGAAATGTCAGTGACGTCCATTCCTGAAACAATTAACAGCTCTCAAAGCACAAGCCCTGATGATACAATGTCTCATTCACATGCACATAAATCACTAGTCAGACTAAAGAATTCCCCTGTGGTGTCATCACAGCAAGATATATGGAGTATACCTTGTGTCTTTAAGTGCATTGGCACCTTGAGGTATAGTACAGTGTTTATTTTATGATTTATGTGAATGGAATCTGATGACAGTGTATAAGCTAACAATAGACAGCAGAGTTAATTATTATAACTATTTCATACACAAGTTTGAAAATATATCGAAATAAATTACTGCTTACTGATTCAGGGGTTTCTTTAATTGCCAGTCACTGGGCAAATTGACTGACTGTGTGGAGTCTGTGAATGATTATTTTGCCTGCCTGGTTGGACCATCTAGAGGAAAGTTTTTCTTATAAAGAAGTTCAATTCTAAACAGTTTTTGCCCGTCTGTAAAAACCAGTTAGCCTCCTGGTGAAAATGTTTATGAAACCCCTGACTGATTGCCATTCTTTTTGCTTAAGGACTTGATGATTTAGCCATGATGATTCTTTGTTTATTGGGCAGACCCAGGCATTGCAGATTTTTGCCTCTAATTGTTGTATTCGAAGTGCTTGTGACATATTGGGTGCCATTTACACCAGCACAGCTTTTTAGCGGCAATCATCCAGGAAGTTTGTAGCCTTGATTATAATCAAACAATATTTGTGTTGTAGATATGTCACAACCCTATATATCAAAAGGGACAATTGTAAGCACAATTATTCTGTCAAAATCAATCCTCAGATTTGAGACACCTGGATGAGAGAGTCACTGTAAGAATGAAATGTCTTGTCCAACTAAGATTTATTGTAACACAACAATGCATTGGGACTTCAGTCTGATGTCTAATTACTTTCTATCCCTTTAGGCCAAGAGACTGATAGTACAATAGAAATTTTGCATGTCAATTCACTATCTTTCAGGGGTCATCGTGGAACCATCTGGTCAATGGTCTCCAAAAGTCATCGGCTTTTCAGTGCAGGAGGAGATAAAGTCATCAAAGTCTGGAACATGGAGAATGTGCGGCTGGCTAGATGCACCGAGGTCCTTGAGGGTCACACTAATGATGTGAGTGTGCAGGGCTAAAGTAATTCATGACAGGCATCATTGATCCTTTTACTTCAAAGAGGGAATTGACAATGAGCGATATTAGTTACTTATTTACTGCATGGGGGTGGGCGAAGCCATTGGAATATCTTAAGTTTGTACTCTGAGTATAATGAAGGGAGTGGAGGTGGGCAAATAAATTTGAATTCATTTGGTACTCAAATGGGTTTCTGTCAAACTTTCGGATGAGAATAGACATTTATTATATAAATAAACCTGGGTTATTGGCCAAGTGTAAAGTCAAGATAACTGGATATAAGCCAAGTCATTTTTTTCATGTTCATCTTGCCTGCTCGGTTAGTCGATTGCATTGGAGGATTTGGTTCATCTTGCCCACCCTCAGTGTTAGCCATGAAATAAATGAAACTACAGTCAAATCTGTATTAGGTGGACACCCTCGGGACCCATGCTAGTGTCTGCTTAATACGGGGTGTCTGTTGAAAACAGGCTCTCTCAGAATTCGTCTTAAAAGGGTCATATTGATATTCATCAGTATTAAAAGACTTGAAAGGGTCAAATAGCATTCTCTTGAATGGTCGAGAACTCTGAAATACCGTAACCATAAACAATGACAAGAACTCTGAAATACCGTATTTCCATAAACAATGACAAGTACAGTGTATATGAGGTAAAGCGATTTAAGTATACAGTAACAGTATCTATATTGATCGAATCATGTTAAGGTTTACTAAATCAAGCAAGAACAAATGTTCTGTAAAACCAAAACCGAATCACAAAATATTGCATTTCTGTGACAGCTCAGTTTGTTGGCAAACCGGTCTACTAAAACGTGGACAGAAAAATCATGCATTCTTTTTGCAGTGTCCGTTTGATATAGGTTTCTAACAATAGAAATGACCATAAAAGTCAAGTTTAAGGTGTCCGTGTCTGCTTAATAGAGGTGTCCGTTGAATACAGGTATTTTTTACAGTGAATGTGGAAAAGAAAAATGGGACTCACACTGCTGTCCGCTTAACATGGGGTCCACTCAACACACGTTTGACTGTATTGCCTACCCCCATTATGTGCTCTTGGCAATCTCCATCCTGTCATGAAATTTTTAACATAATTGTAAATACGTTTCTATTTTCTTCTTCATTTTCTCAAGATTCACACTATGTGTGTTGGAGGTGGAAAACTATACAGTGCAGGATCAGATCAAGCAATTATCTCTTGGAACTTGGAAAATTTGACCCTGCACAAAAAAATTGAGGTTTGTTGTACCATAATAGCAAGCAGCTTTCTCTGGCAAGTCGAATGCAACTCTTATTTACTTGCCTGAAAAATCTTTCTTGTTTCCTCAGAATGCCCATGACAATATCATATGTGCCATAGTTTACAACGGAAAGTACCTTTTCACCTCGTCTCATTCATGTATTAAGGTGAGACAGTCCACTAAGACTTTGTCATGTCATATCGTCCTGTACTTTGTCTCAGTTAGGAGTTTCAACAAGTCACTAACTAGGTGTAGATCAAGCTTGCATTTATCCCAACGAATTTGTTTTCCAAAACTGAAAAACACATTTTGAGGTGTCTTAAGAAACTGAGGATTTTCTTGTACATTTTTCGGCTATTTTCAAGATGGTTTTTTTCTCACTCTTTAAAAAACGAGAATCACGCATTTCTCAGATGAGAGTGACATCACCCGGGAGGGTGGTAACTTAACGCTAAGGCACATGGTGTAATGTTACATGTATGTACAATACAGACTTGATAATCATCACCCTTAAGTGAAGCGAGAGGTTTATCTTCTAGCGACCTAAACCAACAGGCCAAGGAAATATTATTGGAAAGGACTTTTAAAAGTCTATGCACAATGTTGCACCGTGTGCCTTTACCTTGAACGGTGGCATGTGATTTCTTTCGTTCACCTGGATCAAGTTGGATATCAAGTCCCA
This sequence comes from Orbicella franksi, assembly GCF_964199315.1. Taxonomy (NCBI): domain Eukaryota; kingdom Metazoa; phylum Cnidaria; class Anthozoa; order Scleractinia; family Merulinidae; genus Orbicella; species Orbicella franksi. The sequence continues at coordinate 8,928,421 of NC_138157.1, forward strand.
TTTGGATTCCACCCCCCTCTACTTATTCCCATTCAAGATCTTCCGAGTACATTCCCATTTTGCACCCCTCTCCAGTACTCTGCCATTCTTAGGTGATGGTTTTGGTCACATGATTGAACTGTTATCAGAAATGACGTTTTTCTCATAACTGGATTATCAACTGACTCTAACGAAGGTATGGGATGCTTCTACTCTTCAAGAGGTACATGAGATGCAGGATCTTCATCACTGGGTCAGAGCACTGGCTTTAGACATAAAAAGAGTGAGTGTTCTCTCTTAACAGAGGTCCTCAATGCATTATATACATAATACGTACGTTCCATGTACGTAGAGTGAGTCACATTATTATATCTTTTACAAAGTCGTTGGACTCCTTAATTAACGTACTGGCAAGTCGGAAAGTCACTGTCCTTTATCTGCAGAGAGCAAATTTGCGACAGATTTCGTACTTTCGTTCTGTTATTTCGTTCTCTCTCTTATTATAGATGCACGAGCAAAAAGTCAGACAAAACCTTTTTGCCGTGCATATTTGACTATGGTAACAAGGAATATAGGCCCTTCGGGCCTTGGCATCCCCCGTAAACAACAAAACCTTTTCTTCACGTGTTTATTTGTTGCACACTAGCAACATTTGTTAGGAAGCAAAATTTGTTTCAAGAGAAAAAGAGTGAGTGACGTTTGTTCTTCTGTAGCGTATGTCTCGAGGAGACTTATGTTACACATCAAGGATTAAATAATTTTGGGAAACGATGTATGCACAACAACGTCAGTGTTGTCGTGTGTTGGACCGTTACGTGTTTTCCAGCTGTTTTCAATTCTATTGTGAATTGTTTTAGAGGGAAAAAGCTTGTATCAAAGTTCAGCTTCACTGGTTTGGTCTGTCATTCCTACATCATTGCAATGCTTGTCTTGTCTTATCTTGTAGGAAAAGCTTTTTAGTGGCTCACACAATGTGGTTCACATCTGGGATGCTACAGGCTCGTTTGGCCTCCGAGGAACAATCGATCACTCGCTTGGATCTGTGTACTCTTTAGCTGTCACTAGGCATTTTATTATTGTGGGTAGGTTTTTTCACTTTACCTACAGTTACAGTGTAAATACGCCACACCTTTGATAAAAGGTAAATTTAAGTTTGTGTACGAGCCGAGTGGCCCATGAAGCTTATCTCCGGTTTCTTTGTAGCATGAAGCGACTAGGAGTATTTCTACTCCCCCTGGATGGGATGCTAGTCCGCTGGGGGGTTACCCCCTGTAGGAGGTGCGGTGGCCTCATGGTTTCTGCTCTCGACTCCGGATCGAGTTGGCCAGGTTCGAGCCCTGGTCGGGGACATTGTGCTGTGTTCTTGGGCAAGACACCCTATTCTCGCGGTGCAACACACCTTTGATGCCCAAGAACTAAAACAGCTGCCATGTCGACCTGACGCCTCTAGAGGGGATATCTCATGTTGCTTAAAAATTTCTTGCAAATTGCTATTCTTTTTGTCTTTCTTTTTTCTAAAGACGCGATTTTCCTTTCGTCCGCACGATAAAAGCTATTCAGTTTTCTGCATCTAAATACTCTACCTCGCCTCCCTCTCACAGGCACGTACAATCAGAACATTCACGTGTATGACGTAAACTCGTACCAGTCCATCAAGGCGCTTGTTGGTCACATTGGTACAGTCACGGCACTTGCCCCTGCAGTGACAGGAAAACTGCTGTTCTCGGCCTCCTACGATACGACTGTGCAGGTACAGTCACGCGTTAATACTTTTATTGTCATAGCAAAATAATTGGATGAGTCCACTGTAGCAGTCGACTGACCAGTCATTTGAATCAAGCTTATTCTTTGATTGTTGAAGTATCCATCCAGAGATAGAGACAACAAGGGCGCTTTTCATTCAACCAAAAACCTATCGAAAGGGAGACAAATGGTACGAAAAATTTTCTTTGAAAGATTTCGCTGGAAAACCCGAAAACTCTTGAATTTCCGAAATGCGATCCATCCAACCGAAAATTCCGGAAATTTGGGGCGGAAAATAAGATGGCACGAAAATTCCCGGTAAGAAATTTCCGGAAATTTGGGTATACCTCGCGAGGTTGTCCTCCTGTCCGGAAATTCTGCAAAATGCTGTCTTATTCGCCACTGGAAATTTCTGGACATTAAAATCTGAATTTTTGGTCAAATGGAAGGTACTCTAAACGTCGATAGCAATGTTGTGAACACACTGTGCATGCGTCGGGCACGCGCCCAAGTGTGACAAACACGCCCCAATCTTTTTCAAACAACCTGTCGAGCCCGTCAATTGACTTTTTTTTTTTAACTCCTCAGATTTGGAATCTGGATACTATGTTACCCATGCAAACGCTTTCAAGACACGAAGGAAGCGTCAACTGTGTGGTTATTCATAAAGATTTACTCTTGTCAGGCTCAGAGGATATGGAGATCAAGGTTGGTTTTATTGCCGTAAAGTTTCAACAAAGAAACGTATTTAGCAGTTTTACGTGACCTACATTAATTACCGCTTTTTAAGTGATGCCTAAAGGTGTAACATTGTTGTTGTTGTTCTTTAGGTCTTCAAATACTTCAAAGCGGAGTAAACTTTCTACACATGTTCATCTCAGATGCAAGATCGCTACAAGTTCGTCTTTGCCCCATCTGGAGTTAATCTCCCCACTACCATTCCGTGCTACAGTCACTTACGTTTTCGTGCAACGAAAGGCACTTGTGCTACGAGCCCGAGTCGAGTTTTCTATGAGTGAATAGTGAACGAGGCGCAGCCAAATTGACTTCATTGCTCATAGGCCCGGTAGTCTAACTGTTGTTGTAGACGCCAAGTAATTACAAAAATAACCGTTTTATACATTTTTTTAAGTTAAAAATCATGAATAATGGTCGCTTTCAAGAGCAGAGCGCAGTGCGCAGGATTTTACTCAATGAGCGAGTGGACAACATTGAGAGAACCAATCAAATTCACGGAAGATGCTGAGTATCTTCTGAAAATTAAATAGTTACAAAGGAAACGTTCTCTCTTGGTGTGTATTATTTTATTTTATTTTTGTAAATAAATGTGACTCGTGGGAGTCAGTAATGAATGCTTTAATTGTTGAATGTTTCATACTTTTTGATATTTCGAAACTAGTGGGATTACCCTTCGACAAAAAACCCGAAACGTAGATAGCCTGTTAGATCGTTCAGTGAAGCAGTTATATTTTCTGTGGTGATTACAGTCAAACCAAATCAAAACAAATCACTTCGTCCGAAAATAGAGTAGCTTTTAGTTATCGATCGATTTAAACTCGTTGTTGCCTAAAACACGTGACACATACAGAAACGAGATGGCGCTTTTTTCAACCATCAGGAATAACTTGGTACCACGCGTTTTCCCGCGCTTGGTAAGGGTTTTGTTCCGGCTTCTGATTGGTTCATTTCTGCCCTGAGTGACTACCGGTATTTTGGTGTAAAACAAAAATGGAAGTGTAGAAATTGGAGGGAAGAGTATTAGGGAAAAAAAATATCTCCCTGCTATCATCAGTCAAAGCACGCTGCATGAATTTTTTCATTTCTACAAACAATTACAGAGTCCAAGTTCACCGTTAATCTAGCAAAAACCGAAGGATCTAGCAAAGGATTAAAGTGGATTATATACGGACAAATCGAATTCAGGAACATTTGGAAGTTTTTTATGTGTCGAGACTGGAGAGGTCACTCGATTTGTCGGCTCATTTTAGAGTGGCGTAAGATTTGATCCAGCGGGTAAAGACGAAGTCGGTCGAACAATAAAGACACAATAAGGTAATTAGCTTCTTTTGATTGTGACCTGCTCGACATTAAGAGCTCTTTCTGTCTTACTATTCCAAAAAATGTCTTTGCAAGAGCAGTGTTTAACTGGGTCGTATAGTTCTTCAAATGGTTTAGATGCTTACATTTGCCCAGTAATACAAACAGTAAAGTTTGGTAGGGCGTGGAAAAGTTGTCCTCGGGCTTTGTATAACTCCAAATTTGTACTGTTAGTTAATATTACTCAACAATCCAAGTGGCAGTGTCATTGTTCATTTTCGAATCAGGCGAAGAGAAACAAACGAAACCTGAAACGGTGCTAATTACAACGAGTACGTTATTTTTTGCCATTGTTGACCCAGGCCTTGTTGAATATCGAACAAGTTATTCCTTTTCAACTTGCTGGAGCAAAGGCGACATACAATTGAACCTCGCCGCTTATCCGGCTCGAAATGCCCGCCATTTTCAACCCATGTTATGCCATTTTCTGTCTTTACCAACGGTTAGCTTGCCAAGCTGACCGAGTTATTTTTCGTGTTTTCCTTAAGAGCTCGTGATAGCGAGGTTTAACTATATTGAGCACTAGAATATATTAGTTATCTCGTTTAAGAACCGCACGTTTACTCGCACTGTGTTAATTAGTTTGAAGTGTCCATCGAGTTGTGGCTGTTCATTCACGGTTCATTGTTTCCTCAAATCCAGCTTCCTTTTACGTGGCACGTAGAATAAAAGGAGTCTAAGTGACTTATTTTCTAAAGTGATCTTTGATTGGCTATGACGAAATTTGCAAAAGATGCTCTGTCAGTGGAATGTTCTGACTGGAAATTTTCAACGAAAATGAGCGTTGTTTCATTCACTCGAAACCAAACTTGATGTGTAAACATTGATCTTGGCAGGCAATAAAACAAAATTAGCGCCCCCTTGAGAGACTGGTCTGCTTAACTCGATTACTCCACTTAATTAAAAGAGTGTTTCGTTTGTATAGCGATTGTCAAGGCAAATACGAGAACCTGATTAATATGCAGGACTTTTTGGATTCATTTTTTACGACCCACTTGGGAATAAACAAATCCAAACATGCTTAAGAGCGACACCCATTGTTGGCCTGGCAACCGGGAGTTTATGAAACGTTACCGAGCCGTAAACGATTTCAGTTTGAATCTGTCAGCCAAAGAGAGTATTCTTTATCTGCAAGAATATTTTAGCGTAGTCATCGATAATAAACTACTATAAAAAATGCGGGAGATCGTACATATGCAAGCTGGTCAATGTGGAAACCAGATTGGCGCCAAAGTAAGTGACGAGTTTTGCCTTTTGAAAGTTTGAAGTTCTTTATTTAATTTCTCAGGTTTGTGCAGTTGCTAATAGCATCTGATTCCATCTTAGTTCTGGGAAGTTATCTCCGACGAGCACGGCATTGATCCAACTGGCACATATCACGGAGACTCCGACCTTCAGTTGGAAAGAATAAACGTTTACTACAATGAAGCTACAGGTAGGTCGAGGCCATTTATTAAACAACTGAACCGAGATTTTATTGTTTGATTTGCCCGCCATATCAACGGTAACTGATGCCGGCTTTTTAAAAGTACCTTTTTCTTTTTGCCTTGTGCGTCCACAGGTGGAAAATATGTTCCAAGAGCTGTCCTGGTAGATTTAGAGCCAGGAACGATGGATTCTGTTAGATCAGGCCCGTTTGGTCAAATCTTCAGACCAGATAACTTTGTGTTCGGTAAGTTTTCTCTCTCTTGAAAAAACTGAATTCCAAAACAAGAGCAATTCTTTAGTGTTTGTGTTACATTTCCAAGACTTGTATTTACTGAGAAACCTTAAAACGAGAAAGATACTAGATAGTACGCTGCCTTTTGAAAACAGCACTGAGTTAAATCTCGCTCATATGCAACATGCCTACACATACAGAACTTACTACATATCATACTCAGAAATCAGTTATCTTTTTTTCAGGTCAATCTGGAGCAGGTAATAACTGGGCAAAAGGACATTATACTGAAGGAGCGGAATTAATCGACTCGGTTCTAGATGTTGTTCGAAAAGAAGCAGAAGGTTGCGATTGTGTTCAAGGCTTTCAGCTTACACACTCGTTGGGCGGTGGAACCGGCTCGGGCATGGGAACCCTCCTTATTTCGAAGATCAGAGAAGAATATCCCGACAGAATCATGAACACATTCAGCGTTGTGCCATCACCAAAGGTATCAGACACCGTTGTGGAGCCTTACAACGCTACGCTGTCCGTTCATCAGTTGGTTGAAAACACCGATGAAACGTACTGCATCGACAATGAAGCTCTGTACGATATCTGCTTCAGAACTCTGAAGCTCACCACACCAACTTATGGAGACTTAAACCACCTTGTCTCTGCTACAATGAGCGGTGTAACAACCTGTCTTCGATTCCCCGGCCAGGTAAGACAAAGTACCGATTCAAATCCACTGCCGACTTTTGTAATATAAATGTCAAAACTTCGCGCTCGGGAAAAGTACTTTTAGATCAGGCGTTAGTTGTCAGCTTTTATCAAGAGAGTTGTTTTGTTTTTCGGACAACAAATACTTTACGCTGTTGGCTTAATGAGGCCGCAAATTAAGCGCTAATTTTTTTTACACTTATCATATAATTTTCAGCTTGTTCGAACAAACGTTAGCTATATGTCGCCATGGAAACTGCTTCCAGAAAGACCCGGCAAAAAGTGTGACGTCATGCTTTAAGAAAGTGATTTGAATATCTCGACATCAAAACAAACTTAACTAACCTTAAAGTAAATAAAAAGCTAATCCACGGCTCCATTATGAAATTTTAATGTAAAATGTCTTCATCTGTATCAGAATTGGTTTGTCAGCACATGAATTGTGAAAACTGATTTTCCTTCTTGATCCCTAAAATCCCCTCCGACAGCGAGTAACAGCTGAACTGACGGATTAAAGGTCAACATTTGAAAAACTTTTCAACTTTATCTTATCTTATATTAACCAATTTGGACAAATGTTGTTGCTTGCAGTTGAACGCTGATCTCAGGAAACTGGCAGTAAACATGGTTCCTTTCCCTCGTCTCCACTTCTTCATGCCTGGCTTTGCTCCACTCACCAGCAGAGGATCCCAGCAGTACCGCGCCCTGACAGTACCAGAACTCACTCAACAGATGTTTGATGCCAAGAACATGATGGCTGCCTGTGATCCAAGGCATGGACGTTACCTGACTGTCGCGGCAATGTTCCGTGGCCGCATGTCCATGAAGGAGGTCGATGAACAGATGCTCAATGTCCAGAACAAGAACAGTTCCTACTTTGTGGAATGGATCCCCAACAATGTCAAGACAGCTGTCTGTGACATCCCTCCTCGTGGTCTGAAGATGTCCTCCACTTTCATTGGCAACAGCACTGCCATCCAGGAACTCTTCAAGCGCATCAGTGAGCAGTTCACCGCTATGTTCAGGCGAAAGGCTTTCTTGCATTGGTACACTGGTGAGGGCATGGATGAGATGGAATTCACTGAGGTAAATATCTTTTTCTCGCCGAGCTTAAACACGGACTGTTATTATTTAAATAAAAAACAAATACATAACTTTTTATTAAAGTGTCAAATGTATTTGCACGTTTGTGTTAATTGGGGAAACGGTAAATAAATAAACAAATTTTTCAAATAGGACATAATCTATTAAGAATCCCAACTGGTGGGAGCTGACCAGTTAGGTATTTACACAACGCGGTCCAGAAGCTGACTCAGATCCAGATAGCGGTAGAGAGGCGGATTTGGACTAAGGACCTCCAGATTTCAAATCCAGCGCCCTAAACTACTCGGCCACGCCGCCTTCACTAAAGAGCTCGCAAAACTAAAGGGAAATTGAATGAAACTGAAGTGTTACCTTAGTTAATGATCTTCAATTTTTTTACAGGCTGAATCCAACATGAACGATCTTGTTTCCGAGTATCAGCAATACCAGGATGCGACTGCTGAAGAGGAAGGCGAGTTTGATGAGGAAGAAGAGGAGGGCGAAGTAGCATAAAATATAGAATCGCTTTTTTGACACGTGATGCCATTATCAACTTGAAGTGAAACATTTGTCATATCCTAATTAATATCGAGAAAGAAATTCTAATATGACACAGTGGTGTCATCTCGCCTTCAGTGTCTCGCTTCTTAAATTCTCCTTATAGTTCTCTGTACATATCTGAAACAAGGGTTAGGAGAATTTGATCGTATATACCAACACAATTTCCCTTTTACGGTAGTTTCCTTTCTACATGATACGCATGCTTAAGTTTTACGAACATGTTAGATGTTTTTCAAAGGGTTTAAAGGGGACAAGTCACGGATTGTGAAGACGAAGATTATCTTTAGTTCACGGCCTCAAAATTGAAGTGAGAATTGAACGAGAGAGTCTGATCCCTGACTGGATCAGACCACCCTCTCCCCCGGCCACTCCGAGTTGTTCAAACGGCTTAGAGCAAGACATCGTGATATCTCTGGCATCGAGGAGTTGTTACAATATGATGTTTACTGCGATTGGAAGACAATTTTGTTTTCGTGACATAGCTCTTTCTAATATCCCTCATATAATCCACGAAAGAAAATCTTGAACCAAGAAAATCTAGTGTATTGTCTTCACTGGAATCTTTTAGACATTAAACTGTAAATAACATCGGGGAAAGTCATACCATAAATGTAGAACCTTGTCATCGTTGCCTATTTAGCATCAGCATTCATTCTCTTGTAATCGAACTTCATTCACGCAATAAAATTTGACTGAAGCTTCATAACCAGGTTGACTTTTCTAGTTCGATGAGCATGGGCGAATTTTTATATTCAGAAATTCACATATTTTAGATTGGTTTCAGTGTCTATATGGCTTGTGTGAAAAGATTTGATATCATTGAAATGAAATAAATTTTTGCCTAAGCAAAGAGGATCATCGCTGACGTAAAGGTGGATGGGTACACACATTCATAATCTCTATTTAAACACGGTTTAAAATTTATTTAATTCCTAATGTGTAATGTCTAATATAATGGGATAATTAAATAAAAAAGGCTGCTTTCCACGAATGCCGTGCCTTAGGCATCTCCTTTGAGTAGGCCGTCGTTTAATTTGCCTCAGGGACTCTGCTTCCCTTAAGTCGCAAGGAAGACTGTTCCAAAGAATGGCGCCACTATGGTAGCGTAAAACGACGAATTTCGTCGTAAATTCATTGGGGACAATGCAACGATACAATTAGGTTTTAAACCTTAACACTCTTTTATTCTGAAAAACTTTTGCCGTGGCCTCTGTTATTACTTTACAGATGCTCCAAGGTTTCGAATTTTAAGGAGGGAAGGGTCAATATTGAGAGTGTGATATCGGTTCACTTCCTGAAGCTCCGTGATACGAAATGTTGCTAATACTGACACGCCTCTAGTCTCTTGAAAGTTCTGATGGGAAAGAGGAAAGAGGAAAGATTGAAGACTCCCTCCTTCATTCATGTCTACTCCTCTACCTTCCCACAATCCCCTCCTTGTTCGGACGAGTTTCACTTAGTCCCTCAATTCTCACCCTTTACGGCACAAGAGAAGAACTGGGGACGAGTTAGTTGCGAATCCATCTTGAAAACATTATAGCGTCGTTTCGAGTCGTTGTAATGAATTGATCAATCTGAATGTGCTTTTTCTTTTTCGATTGTTAAAACCTGATTAAAACTAAAGTACAAGCGAGTATGACGACTGAATTCTTCCAATTAACCAGCAGAACCGGCATCACAACATGGAAGGAACTACTGCAGAGTTGCTGAGCAGTTCGATTTCTGTTTTCAAATCAGAAATAAGCAGAAGTGTAGGAGCTCTCGTAAGCTTGTAATTCTTCTGCTTGTTAGCAGCTGTTTTTGTTTTAGGGCTAAGGACATTGTTTCTGTTGTTTGTTCTATGGTCCTGTCAAAGGGATAAAACGAGCATTCCAAAAGTCGTCGTATAAACTTATTGCCATCGTTTAACGTCATGTAACTTCCTTTCTTGCTGTGGTGTCGGTTTTGTCCCTCGATATACAAAGCCTAGGGCGTGGACACAGGAACTACAACACGTTTATAAGAAAACAAAATTTTAAATTTAAACACGTCGCTTTTGTTGCTGGACGTAACATTATCGCAGAAAACTTGCGCAGGCATAACAATCATAATAATAGAAGGGAATGATTATGAAACCCGGCCAAGTTCTTTCTTGTATGTTTTTTGTTCGTTTTTGGCCTTGATCGTGCTCAAAGCACACTAGCCGCTTACTACTGACTGAGGAACTAACCAATAAAAACGTTTCGGTTACGTTATTCAAACAAACAGTACGAGCACAAAACAAAAAATTGTGCATGATCGTGGACCTCTTGGCATCTTTATTTGCTGCCTTGGAACTCTTGATTCAACGATTCTCGGAAGTAGCAAGATTCAAAATGGCACGAGATGTCACGTGATGTGCCTTATTTAGTAAGTACAAAAATGAGCCAATCAAAAGTACGAACTTTAATTGGGTGCAAATTTCTCCTTCAGTCACATCAGGCTAGCAAACTGTTTACGTGACCATTCATGTGACCATCTAAACAGTCCCATGATTCAAGAGAGTCCTCGAACTCCTCAAGGTCCTTTATTTCTAGGTCATCAAGACTCGTGTCGACTTTAAGGTCCTGACACTGCTGATAAGTTGAAATTAGGTCCAACATGTCAGACTCCGCCTGAAAATAGAAAAAACAGAAACAACAATAACAAGAGGTCAGTCAGTGTTTGATGATCTGCAGAATGCACGAATGATTTAATTTGTTTTACGCTATCCTGTAGTTAGGAATGGCAATAGATTTTTGGTTAGGACTGACGTGGAATTACGAAGTATATCTTTAACCTGGAAACAGTGAATAGCTTACTATACGGCTAGAAATATTTCTCAGGTGCTGTTGACGGGGAACCCAATCGCGCGTACTCCACCGATGTGGCGAAAAGTTCTGCCAGAAATCCTGAGAACACGTCAGAGTCAGGTACCATATTTAGTCAGCTCCCAACGCCTCTTTACTCCGCCCCCATCAGGCCCTTGTATGCAAGTATGGATCGTCATTTTGATGCATGCTTCAAACTCAAGGTAGTTTATGAAAAATCATTTCAAAAGCAAAATTGCTTCTTACCTGAGTGAATTGCATTTCATCCATCCCTTCTTCAGTAAACCAGTGAAGAAACGCTCTCCTCCTATACATGACCCTAAACTGCAGATTGAGTCGTCTAAATAATTCTTGAATAGCTGTGTTATTAGCGATGAAAGTTGCCGACATTTTCATTCCGTGTGGAGGAACATCACAAACCGCAACTTTGGCGTTATGTGGAATCCATTCAACGAAATGCCCACAGTTTTTGTCCTGCACGCTTGCCATTTGATCCTCGACTTCTTTCATCGATAGCTTTTTGCCGCGAAACATCGCTGCGTATGTAAGGTATCTACCATTTCTAGGATCACAGGCGATCATAACGTTTTTGGCGTTGAAAATCTGCTGAGTCAGCTCAGCTACTGTCAGATTACGAAATGTCTGTGACTGTCTACTGGTCAGCGGTGCAAATCCAGGCATGAAGAAGTGAAGGCGAGGATAGGGAATCATGTTCACGGCCAATTTGCGCATGTCTGCATTTAACTAGAGAAAAAGGCCAAGTTAGTTGGAAGAGTTATAAAAGTTAATTTACCTGAAGCAATGGCCATTACCTATTCTGGAATCCCTAGGGTAAAGGAAACGTGGGCGACCAAAACAAAGCTGGAGAAGGTCATTACATTAAGAGTTAAGAGCAGCAGGAAAAGACTGGAATACACTGATCACCCAGTTGGCCCAGCGCAGGGAAAACTGGCGCGAGTTTGTGGATGCTGGAGCGAGGGGATGGGGTTAAGTACAAAGTAAGTAATGGCCGAGACTAATATTTCTAACTCAGCTAGCAAAGCCGTTATACCTGAACGTGCATCATAATCCATATTAAGTGTGCAAAATTAATTTCTCTTCGCAATTTACTTTGGCAATTTTATAAAACAATTAATTCATGCTTTGAGCTATGCATCATCGATTTATGATGCACTTGGGAAGTTTGTAGAGCACTCGCGAAGGTGAGCTAGAGTTGCCTCAAGGCGCCTTAGGTGATTCACACTACTTTGATACTCTCAGTCCAAACTTGCCACGTGTATCATAAGTCGATAATGCACGCTAAAGCAAGCCTGCGCACTGCCGCACAGCCGGACGTGTCACAAAACCCTCGTTGCTGGCGATTTAGGCTGTCTGTGACGTAGGCTGTCTTTAAAGCAGGAATCAATTGTTAAATAAAAAAAAAACGTGAGCGAAATTGCTGAGTCACTTATGTCCGTTGTCATTACAGTAATTAACTTGGACATTGAAAGTGCATGCAGCTTATTCTTTTACCAATCGCACCCTTCCCCTCATTACAGTGGTTTGCATCTCTCCCTCCATATGACAATAGAGTGCTCCCCCTGGAGCACTGCCTAAGTATGACCTCAGGTGTCCTGCGTGGCACGATGAGAATAAGAGACTCCCCCTGGAACTTAGTCTCGACCCACCTGTCCGGGAAAACGAAGACAAGTAGTCACACCGCTCATGGTGGTGGATATAATGTGATTCAAATCCGAATACGTGGTAGTATCCAGTTTAAGCGTTCTAAAACAAATATCATACAGCGCTTCATTGTCGAACGAAAACACTTCATCGGTGGTCTCGATCAACTGATGAACAGCTAAAGTGGCGTTGTAAGGTTCAATGACAATCTCGGAAACTTTCGGAGACGGGAAAACGCTGACAGCACTCAGAATCCGGTCGGGGTATTCCTCTTGTAGATGGTAGAGTATCAGCGTACCGAGCCCAGACCCCGTACCGCCTCCCAGAGAATGCGCAACCTGGAAGCCCTGGATCGAGTCACATGCCTCGGCTTCTTTTCTAACCGCGTCCAAGACCTCCTCCAGAAGGTTACATCCATTTGTGTAAAACCCTTTGGCCCAGTTGTTCCCTGCTCCACTTTCGCCTGTGATAGAGGAAAATACTAACAATTAGGTACTAACTTGTTACTCGATCTATCTGTCTAAACACGAGGGTCGTAATGACAAAGCAGGAGAAAGTTTGATCTTCATCGTGGTCAAATGTCTCAGGCAGTAGCTTTTATCTATCACGGTTTTCTTTTATTCACGATGAAGTAGAATGTGAACAAGGACATATAAAGCAGTTGCTGATCACGAGTGTAAATATATCATCATTTTTTCTCTGGAGTAAACGAGTTTCTTTGATCTTCAAATGCTTCACACTTTCCCAGCCGAAAAAAATTGCTTTGACAAAGGCGCCGGCTAGTCTGCAGGGACCTTCATACAAAACACTTCGAACTTTTTGGTAAAGTTCCAAACATTTTGGTTAATCAGCAGGATATTTGAATAGTAAAATTGATAACCTTATCTTTGAAGTATTTTTCTCACTTTTCTTTTAGTTTTGTTTTTTTGGGAAAATTTCCGTCATCTGATCGCGGTCAAGACTGATGGCAGTGAGACGATCTCTTCAAGTATTATGATCACAATTGCGAAATAATTAAAGAGAGTTTTTAAATGTGAATGAATGAATGTCAGTACTTTATTAACCACAGAATTCAAACAGGTAAACTTTAACACTGATTTACATTGAAGCCGTGTTAATTAAAATGAATTAAAACTCAAGTTTATTATTTTGACCTGCTGCAATCGAACTTAGCTGTCCTTTCACCAGTATTGGTCCTGTCTCACGTTTGATCTATCAAGGATTGATAACTGAGATCTCGACTATTTCTTAGACATTAACATTAGGTCTACAGTGTTAGCATCACACAATTAAACCAACCAATCAGACTGTTCCCTTGCAGCAATGACAATAAAACTAAACCTAACCGTCTCTAGTCGACCCACTGTAGGGATACAATGGTTATCTCGAGGAATAGAGTGAAAAATGGGCCGAGGTAAAAAGCATTTTCGTGGTGTATCATGTGAAGCTAAGTGTTAACATCATAACAATGGTTATTAGGGTTGGCGAAGAAAAGCTAATTATCCGGTACGTATCAATTAGAAAGCAATTAAGTTGAAGCGGATAACAATGCTAAATTGATTTTGACGTTTTGTCTTCAATAAAGGGTTTTTAAAAATTCTCATTCCTTAAACAAACTTTTGAGCTCAGTTGGAGACAAGTCGATTATGCCCTGCCCGACCTAATTCATCAATGGAAGGGCGTTCTTTCCCATGATTGTGAAGAATTCGTTAAACAAACTATTTTGGTCGGTGGAGTGATCTGATCAATTTTAAGTCACCCAGTTTCACCTTGACTCGATTCACAGTGGCTTTCATGCTCAATTAAGCATTTGCGTGTCCCTAAATGGTCCTAAATGTTTAAACCGCCAGATGTCCCGCCATAATGAGCTTTGGAATACCTTGAGGTAGAACATGAGAGTAAAAACGGATCAATGGGTCTAAAAAACAGCAAGAGTTTTAAGGACAATCAGTTTCGTTAAAAATATCTCTTCGAGGTGTTTAATATCGCATTAAGGAGGTCGTGAACTTTTTGCATCCACTAGCTAGAACGTTCCAAAGAATGTTGTTGCACGCTAAACATAAATGCAAATTGATGAAAAGTTAGTGATGCTTATGACGAAACAAATAAATGCGGTGACAGCTGGACAAAGCTAATCACTTCAATAAAAACCGCTAATATTGGTGCTTTCTTCCAAAAAATTTCTGTTTACTCAGCTTTGCCAATGAAATTTAGGGATATGGGAAAGTAATGCTTGTGTTTACGAAGCAATTCGGCGTTACGCAGTGTGAGAAAGATGGCAAAAAGAAAAATACACTTCATCTAGCCATGTATTATACGGAATGCCGAATTGAAAACAGCGAAGCTTTGGGAATATTTGTCAGAAATTTCCGCATCAGTTTATGCAGAGCAGAATTGTCAAGGTGCTAGTATTGCACTGGAGAAATGGCTTAAAATATATAGTCAGCGAAACAACAAACATAAACAGGGCCGTGAGAAAACAATATAAAATAGGGGGAAAATAACGGGAAGTTTATATTGGAAATTAGAAAAAGTTCTCCGCAAAGAAAGCAAATATTTCGGTCAGATTAAACATGGAACAGTTTAATTTCAATTCGAAAATTCGGTGCAACACGCCAGTCTGATGAAATAAGGCCGAAAAGATAGTCATGAAAATACTCACTTAGGAAAAAATCTCAGGCAACGACCACTTGAAAATTAGAGATAAATGCGAGATAAATGCAAACATTGTATACACAATTTCTTTATTAACATGGTAACAGCCAACAGCGGCATTATTAAGCTAAAGTTTTGCAAAGAAGATCAGTCCCTTTGACGAAGCGTTAATTAAATAACTTATTTACATAACGTAAACGTTTACCAGACTTACCGAAAACAAAATTATCGGGTCGAAAGACCTTTCCAAACGAAGCGGACCGGAGCGAATCCATCGTGCCAGACTCTAAGTCGACGAGGACGCTACGCGGTACAAACCGATTGCCTGTGAGGGTGAAAAACGATAGAACCGCAAATTTAACGCAGTTTTATTCGAGATTTTTCAGAGTGGTTTACAGAAAGAATTCAACCACGATAAGAGAACTTAATGAGAACGCTTCGACATAAAACTATTGCTATTCAACACTCACCGGCACCCTCGGCAAAGTAAACATCAATTTTCTCCAACTGGGAATTGCAGTTTCCATCATAAATACCCTCCTGGTTTATTCCATGTTCCGCGCAGAGAATTTCCCAAAGCTACGATAAGACGAGATATACACGGTTACGACGTGTAAATTAACCCACAGACAAAAGAAATAACGTCACTAGCATTTTCGTAGCTACACGCAAGTTAGTGCCACAACATTAAACCACCTTGTAACCAATTTGGTTTCCACACTGGCCAACTTGAACGTTAATAATTTCCCGCATCACAGAGACAGAAAGAGGGTGAAGTTCGCTCGCCCGAACCCAGAACTGGGACTCATTTCTTTGCGGCAAACGGCCTCTAACCACCCCGTTTTTCGACCGGACTGATCGATAAATCTGCGTCTTGAGTGAGACATCAATTATTCATGTTTTCCTGTGAATCCTTTCAAAAACCGTGCGACAAACAGGAACCAGAAACCGGTAGCAGTTGCTGAGCTTTTTCCAAAACCTCGCTTTCACGCCAAAATTACTTCCGGCTGGTTGTTGAGAACTGATCTTTGATCAAAAGTCTTGTTTTGCCGGGAGATAAATAAAAAGCGATAAATAAAATGACCTCAGTATTTAGTTAACTTCCATCGGTTTTTTGGGAAATACATTTACTTCTGAAGATGGTTTGGCTTGCAAGTCTGACTGGAAGCGCAATGCCTCTTTACGGGATTGTTATTGGTCAAGAGACAAGATTTCAGGTGATCGCAACAGTGAGAAGAATTGTGCGATGGTTTTTGAGAGTAACCAGGCATATATACACGGGCGTAGCCAGAAATGTTCAAGGGGGGGGGGGGGGGTCACACTATGTCAAAGTGAGGGTACTCAGCAGATTGTCGTGTTGTTTTTGCCACCTGTTGTAGGTTGTTTGCTTAAAAAAAGCTTACAAAAGGGGGGTCATGGACACCCCAATACTCCCCTTAGCTACGCCCCTGATATATTTGCTACTACACTTTGAAAAAAGAAATTGTGCAAGTGCATCCAAGTTGGAGGTTTGATTTAAAGTTGCACTTACTTCTCTTAACAGGAATCAAATCCATAACCCCCCACATTGGAACCTATCTGATCAGCATCCTGACTATCAAGTACGTGGAAGGTCATTGGTTTAACTTACGTTTGCAGAACTTGGATTTCTTTGCCTGGTACCCAGATGGCAGGTAGAAAAAAAGGAAGAAATAGGGATCAATTGCACAAATTGCAGAATTTATAATAATATTTTGCTAAAGAAGACTCAGAGCTGAGGCCCTCAGTTTAAGGCAGTGGGCATCGAATCAGAAACCTTTGCACTTGTATCGTCATTATGAAAATGGTTATTGTGGGGAAACTCAAAAATTCTTGTTGAAATAGCAAAAGAAGACGGTCTTGGATGTGGAAAAACGATGTGGAAAAGCAGCATTTTACCGCGCCTTTCAATAACATGTGGGCTCTAAAATTCAAAGCTCAACCGACAAATACGTTTTTCGCTACTGTCAATCCAATGTTCGGCGGCTCCTCCCAGCTTCCGACTACTACTACACTGTTTCGTTGTCTGAACTGTGCTCAGCGATTTGATCACCGCGCGCTCGACAGCAGTCGGAAGCTGGGAGGAACCGCCGAACATTTGATTGGCGGCAGCGAAAAACGCATTTGTCGGTTGAGCTTTGAATTTTAGAGTCCGCATGTTATTGAAAGGCAGTAAGTCTTCTACCTTAATTTCTCACTTTGTTATTGAGTCTGTTTTCCGCTGTAATTTTCACTTCTTAGTGAAAAAGCAAAAACAAATTGCAAAAGATGGATAAAACGTTTCTGACATGTTTTCGAGAAAATCATCAGCCTCATCCGCCTTATTTCAGAAACAAATACCACAATCGTTGCTATGGCTACCTTTGTTGTTAGGAAACCAGTAAAAAGTCAATGTAACCACTGTGGTGTATTTTGGTTTAAAACCAAAAATTGCTTTTGACCAGATTTTTAATTCGTTAAACCCGCACCCTAATTAACTGTTCACAAAACTACAGCCAGTTCAGGATTTCTGCCGTTTAACAGTATTTTCTAAAGAATCTGAAAAAATTAAACTGTGTTGGCTCACATAAAATGCCATAATAAAAATCGCAAAGGGTGTGGAAAAACAGAAAAACAGCATTTCAAGTCTTAAATTGCCTTAATTTTGCATTTAGTCATCGAGCCGCTGTTTTCCGCTGTGATTTGCACCTCTTGGTGTGTGTTTTCCTCAATTTAGGCGTTTGTAATTGCATTTCAAGTGTTCACCATAATAACGTTTCATTTTAAATCTAACTGGTGGGAATTAAACATATTGAACTCAAAATGCGTTATATACCTTATTGCTACTGATTTTTGCAGGAACTTGATTTCGCGAAAATGGAACGGAATTATTTTGTGGGACTTAATTTCGCAATTTGAACCCCAAAAATACGTTAAAAAGACTAAATTTCGCGAAAATTGTCTAAATATTGATCTTCATTAACCAGCAGTTAATTAGTCTCAGACAGGAGTCAGAATTGACGCTACTGATTTTATTTTCCCTTTGCAATTGAATAGTAAACACTGAACAAAGCCATTTGACAAAACGAAACTGAAAACAATTTGACATGTTCCTTTGCAACAAAGCAGAACTACATGGAGTACATGAACCATCTGTTTGTGCTTGAAGCTAATTCACCCCTTATAATTACTGTCCCAGCCACTCCTGCTTTCTCCCAGTGCCATAAATTGATTAGGGAACTATGTAGCAAGGTACTAAATTTCGCGCGGTTAATTTCTTTTTGCGCCTGGAACGTTTTTCGCGGGTATTTAATTCCGCAATTTTTTGAATAATCGCGAACATCGCGAACATTAAGTCTCGGAAAAATAAATAACAATCAGGTATATTGAGAAAACATCGAGGATTTTTTTTCTTTATGGATTCAATGCTACATTGTAATGTTTGGTTGAGCCAGTGTTTTTCTAATTACAAGATCCCAACCGAAAAATAACCTCAAAACAAACGTAACAGTGGTCTGTGAATCGAATATTGTGACATGGAAATATAATGTATGAAGGATTAAAAGTGCCCATGTGCCATTGTGTCTCACATACAAAGTGAAAAGCTACATTGCTTAAAGGGCATTTCGCTCAATTGATTTTGGGGCACTGCAATAATTTATAATTACTAGTTATTTGTTTCATATCTAGTAACTGACGTTTCTTACCCGATTTCATTAAAGCGAAACTAGAACAAGCACTTCTGCAAGAACGAGCAGAAATGTTTGGTTTTATAGAGAAGAAAAAGCTTGTTAGAATTAGTTTGGAAAAAGCGTGCACTACCAAGATATAAATGATTTGGCCGCACATGTGAAGCTAAGTGTTTCTTACAGACTTGTGTCGGCTTGTTTGACTTCCTTTGCTGAAGAGGCGAAAAAGAAACAACTAATTAAACTGGTAAAAAAACATACATAATGTTTGATATTCAAGCGTATCTTACACAGACCGGGGGTTTCTTCAAGAGCCTGCAGAAATATAAATTTTCTCTTGGTTTTAAAGGAGAAAAAAGCCGCCCATCACTAAAATTGAGTCTGGAAAAAGCGTACATGACCAAGATATAAATGTTGTTTTTTGCCTGGACGACGAAAGAAGCTTGATGTTCGTTACGGGCTTGTGTCTTATTTCCGTTTCTTTGGTTGTATTGTGTTTCACATACTATATAGAAACAGCCGGGAGAAAAAAATTGATTAAACTGACAAAAAAAATCCATGTCCAAGCGTTTTTTACACGATTCTGATCCCGTGAAACGAAAACAGAACAAGGATCTCTGCAAGACCCTGTAGGAATTTCGGTTTTAAAGAGAAAAAATTAAATTTGCGGTCTATTTGGTTGGAAAAATGATTTGGCGGGAGGGACGTGGGAAGCTTAATGTTCATTATGGACTTGTATCTTTGTTCACGGCTTCCTTTTGGTTGTGAGTGGACAGGAGAAAGAGAAAATAGATTAAACTGTGCTTAAGAGAAACAAACAGCTGAATAACGCTATATAAGATTGGAAACGTCAGTCTAAACTACGCAACTGATCGATTAACGAAGAATTGATGAGCCGAAGAGTTGGAAAAAATTCGATCGAACTGAGCAGACTTAGAAGCGATGAATACAAGTGCGACTATACTGAGAGGTACGATACCAGATGAATGTGTGATGTATAAACTTCTGGGGGGAAAACTTGATGATACTACCACAGAAGCTTTCGCTGTTCTGGTGTTCATAGTAGTTATAAGCATAATAACTTGCTCTGTAACCATTTCATTGAACGTGCTGGTGATTGTTGCTGTGAAAACCAAAGCGCGCCTGAAGACCAATTCCAACATTGCTCTCGCCTGTTTAGCGGTCACCGATGGCTTAGTAGGAGCAGTTGCCCAACCCATGTTTATAGCCAGCAGATTATCAACCCTGCAAAGCGAAACTTCCTACCAATATTGCATCCTGGATCAGTCAACAAGCAATGCAATCAGGTTTTTATGCGCGGTATCAATTGCGCACATGGTTTCCATAAACGTAGAGCGGTATTTAGCTATAAAGCACCCGTTCACTTCTACAGTGATGGTCACCAAAGCTCGATTACTAGCTTCATCGGCTTTGGCATGGACTGTAGCTTCAGTTGCAACAATTCCCGTGATGATCACTGACAAAAGAATTTATTTAACATCAAATAACATCTTGATGGCCATATGCTTAGGCATCATCACATTCTGCCAGGTTACCGTTTACGCTCATAGTCGTCGCCACGAGAAACAAATAGCTGCCCAGCAAATTTCAGCTGAGGCCAGACAGAACTTTCTAAAGGAGAAAAAAGCCTTGAAAATAACAACCTGTGCAGTTGTAGTATTGTTGTTGTGTTATTTGCCAATACTTGTTGTTCGAACACTGCTTGTAACTTCGGCCATCACGAGTAAAAACATAGCGTATATTTGTTTTTACACAGCAACTCTTGTAACACTTTCCAATTCATTCATTAATCCTGTTATTTATTGTGTCAGAATGAGGCAGTTTCGCGTAACGTTCATTGAAATATTGCTTAGAAAAAACTACACGCAAGCCGAACAATTTGAAAGGCGAATGTTTGGAAGACCCAACATTGTGGCACCGCCTGGAGCAGCAGGAGAAGGAGAAATCACGGCTCCAGACGATGAGGACGAAGGCAATGGCATAGACTGAATCTTCTAGCAGTGGAAACCATGGCGGCTGCAGCAGTAGCAACAAAAACAACAGGAACGACGTTAGCGATCGGTCAGACTTGGAACCAAACCGTTACAGTTACACGTTAAATAACCGATTCGTTGTAAAACAAGATTTGACTGCATTAAACATCACTTAACTCTTTTAATTTGTTGGAGTGAAATAACTTATTCGTTAATTAGCTCTCTGGCCGGTGTCTAATTGATTACATGATTGACTTTAACGTAAATTTTCTACCATTGGCAATCAACTGAAGATCATTTTGCTGAAAAATCTGCTGGGAAAATTCTAATCTCCTCAGACGTTTGGGGTAACGGGGAACCAAAAAAAAAAAGGGAGTGGTTTGTACACCTCAAATTCCCGATTAGTGTCCCTTCGACCTGTAACCGTTAGCTCCTCCGGTTATAGGCCTATCTCTCTGTGGCTAATATAACGAAAAACGTATTCCAGCTATAAGCCCTTGCGGATGTAAATTCTATAAGCCTTCCCCCATAAAACGTTTCATTATTTATATCTGGCACTGACAGAACACTGCAGTTCAAATAGAAATGGCAAAGAAAATATTTGCAGGTAGAATGCAGATGAAAAACGTTGTACCGGAGATTGACTTTCTTACGATGTCTTCAATGTATCGATTATCAGAACGTTTCAAAAGTTGTTTCTTATCAGTTCATTTCAAAAACTTTTCTTCAAACCGCTTAATAGGTAACCCAGGCCTTCCCTAGTTAAAGGCCCACTCGAAACTTTTTTACAAATTGCTACATAAAAGACTAGCTCGGGTTTATAACCAGCTTTTATGTTACAGAAAAGTATTGCTTTGGGTGCTAAAAAAGGCTACGATTTTCGGCAAGGCAAAGAATGAATTCCTAAAGCTTCGGGAGTAAATATTCAGCTAAAGAATCCGAACAAACTAATGATAGAGAAAAGCAGAATTATCTTTTTAATTATTTGCTTTAATTTCCCGTTTTGCTCTCTTACGTTGTAATCGTCGTGTCTCAGTCAGAGGTTTGTTTGTCGTAAACTTTCGCTGATTACATTCTAAGTGATCAGCTGCTTCCCGTTATAACTTCATTTAGAAACCTTATCTCGTTTTCCCATATCTGTTGTGTACGATTCTAAGGGCGGTTCAGCTTTAGTCCACAAGGAATCTGGGAACAAAACTAACTCCAGTCTTTCTCAGTCAACTAAGCTAAACATGTAAAAAGAAAATGGGGAAAACAAAAATCACAAGAAATGGGTAATCTGGCATTCTGATCCAACCCTAAAATCGACACTCCTCTTTTCTCTTATAGCACTGTAAGTATACATATATCACACTGACCAGCTCCATTTGCGGTCCCTTGTCACATGGATTTGTGCAAGAGTTCAGGATTTGTTTTTTCGATTTTTCAGCATCAGTTGAATCTGTCTCGGTTACTATCCGTTGAAATATCTCACGATTCGGGGAATCGATATAATATTAATGATTTATGCACGCGTGTCGAGAAAGCTGCGACAAACACCTCAACCCCCCCCCCCCCAAAAAAAAGCGATGTGCCAAATGGACAACAACAGAAACCAGGCAAGGTGAGTATATTTTATTTATTTTATTAAAAAGAGTAACATTTTATTTCATCGCGCGATTTTATCCTTCGTTATTTTAATCCTCAATTTCCCAGTGTGTAACAATAGTGATCCAATTGGCTTCACATAAAAAAAATGAATGCAAACGTAGACACCGACCCTCCCTGCATCCTCGGCTATCAGTACTCTGCACTTTATGTAAGGTAAAATAGAAAATCTTTCTCTGCGAACTGAAACGCCCGACTATCATTTCCCACTGTTTTAAATTACGGGAAAATCCTTCAGGCTGCATACACCAGGTTAATTTACCTTCCGGCGTGTTGACTGTCACACTCTTTGTCCAAGACCAACTCCCGTAACACAAAATTTGAAAGTCAGATTCGGGGCAGAGATCGTGGGAATTTTATATTATCTTTCATTCTTACTTAAAGCACGGAAAATAAAGATTACTGATTTCAATTCCCGAAACATTTAGTCGCAGGACCACTGGTCTCAAGCCAAAAATTCAGTCAATCTAAAATTATTGCACGATGCGATTTTGTAATTTTTGCTGTTTTCCTTCTCTTTTACACGCTTTGTCATCTGATTGATAAGTTAGCTTCATAACTCCTTTAATAGATTACGTTTAGTCTTTTGGTTCGAACCGTATCTTTTGGGTCTTAAAGGGACTAGGTCACGCTATTTTGGGTAATTTTGTTAATTTGGAAGAGCAAAAGTCTTTCATTTGCAAAATCACGGCCACATAACTAAGAATGATTTTCCAGCTGTGTAAATGACATTTTGATAACATAGGCACGCAAGGCGTGCAAGAGTTATTTTTTGTGTGAAGTGTCGGAGATAGGAGCATTCGTGGTACAGTAATGATTTGGTTAATTTGACAAGTTTTTTTGGCTGCGATGTTACATCGGTCACGGTAAGATAGCTAAATAGTAAGCCATAAAATGTTTGACTGAACAAACTACCGTAATTTGACTCGTCTCCGTCTTTTCTATCAGGCAATTTGATTCGTTCTTTGATACAACCCGCACTGTGATCGGTGTGACACGCGCAAATGCATAACTCCCTCACTCACCGATCACATAACCCTTCCAACCCCCAAGAGGAATTTTTGCTCAAAAATACTCAAGTTAATTTAGAGACTTTTTCGCATTTTATACGAGTCGTAAGTTTATCTTTTTACACAACTTCACCGAAACTAGAAAGAAAGAGAAAAAAACCTCTGACGCGTTGAAAGTCTGATTTAATTAAATTGTACTTTAACTTGGTACCGCGCAGTCTTCAAAGAACATTTGAACAGTTTTCATACTTTTTACAGGACTGAAATAAATGTCATCAAATAAAACTATTAAACTGCTACTGCAGAGACGTAAAAACCGTCCAGAAATGAAAGCTTCTTTTTTGCTTAATATCCTGGAAACAATGGGCGATAACTTGTCAGCTCTAATTGAATTTACTCCCATATAAAAAACAGAAGTGTTAAGTTACCATTTGTTACTAAAGATAGCAAACATCTCGTGGGAAAGAGTGGTGACGATTCGTCCGCTCTAATTGAATTTACTCCCTTGTGAAAAACAAGAGTGCCAAATTACACTTTGTAATTAAAAAACAAAAATATCTCGTTATATTTGCATGCAACAAGAACAAAACAATCGTTACCCGCACTTACTCTTGTAAACGTTAGAACTGTTTCAAATCTTAAGTCTCGTCCCCTCTAAAACATGTCCTAAGAACTAGACGCGACGATTCGTGACCTCTAATTAAATTTACTCCTTGTGAAAAACAAAAATATCAAGTTACCTGTGTAACTAAAAATAAAAATATCTCGTTGCATTTGCATACTACTAACTCACGAACTGTTTCAAACCTCAAGGCTCATCTCGTTCATTAATATTTAACTTAACTCCTCAGCCTAACCCACAGAAAATGTCGAAGTAAACCCAAATATGAATACTTCCTCCTCTTTTATAAATATGGCCGTTCTGAACTCTATCGGTATCAAATCTTCTCACATACCATTTCCCTTTACAACAAGAAATTTGATTGGCTGTTTATAGAAGATCCAATCTGATTGGTGTGACATACATACATCTCTCACTCACCCATTGACCCGTCCATAACATACCCAACGCGCCGACTAAGAGGTATTTTTTTTACAAAGAAATAACTCAATAAACTGGTATAAATCTGAAAAAAGGTGGGCCGACACTTTTCAAATTTACTAAAATGCCATCCATTTTAATAATCTCCAGTTTTGTCCATCCACGTCTCCTCTTGGTTTTCCTGTATTTTCTTTGAGATCTTCTGTAGTTTTGAGCCGTTTTTGTGATATTTTAGAGAATTCTATGAGCATTTGATCAGTGCTGAAATTGCCTAAAACTACGTGACCTAGCCCCTTTAAGTACCGAAGCGAACTGTATATAGGTTCAGAGGTGATTGCAAACATATCAAACATGATACTGCAGGAATCTTCCGTCTTTTATTTGCAATAGACTTGATACAGTTACATGCGAGGACGCCGGGCTTTCCATTCACTACCGAGTCTACACAGGTCAGTTTTCTTCAGAGAAAGTCTGGTTATTCATGACACTATATTTTGTTTCTTCTAAAAATTAACAGGGTTTTTTGCCAGTTTAATAACTACTAAAGATCAAACAGTTCTCCTGCGAATTGTTTATTCTCGGTTGGTCACGTCCTGGTTTAGGCTTCTTCAGCCTCCTCCTCTTCTTCAAACTCGCCTTCCTCCTCAGCAGTCGCATCCTGGTATTGCTGATACTCAGACACAAGATCGTTCATGTTGGATTCAGCCTGTAAAAAAAATTGAAGATCATTAGCTGAAGAGAACACTAACATTTTCATCGCAATCTGTGTTCAAGATCACCCAGAAAAAGATATTTACCTCAGTAAATTCCATCTCATCCATGCCCTCACCAGTGTACCAATGCAAGAAAGCCTTTCGCCTGAACATAGCAGTGAACTGCTCACTGATGCGCTTGAAGAGTTCCTGGATGGCAGTGCTGTTGCCAATGAAAGTGGAGGACATCTTCAGACCACGAGGAGGGATGTCACAGACAGCTGTCTTGACATTGTTGGGGATCCATTCCACAAAGTAAGAACTGTTCTTGTTCTGAACATTGAGCATCTGTTCATCGACCTCCTTCATGGACATGCGGCCACGGAACATGGTTGCCACGGTCAGGTAACGTCCATGCCTTGGATCACAGGCAGCCATCATGTTCTTGGCATCAAACATCTGCTGAGTGAGTTCTGGTACTGTCAGGGCGCGGTACTGCTGGGATCCTCTGCTGGTGAGTGGAGCAAAGCCAGGCATGAAGAAGTGGAGACGAGGGAAAGGAACCATGTTCACTGCCAGTTTCCTGAGATCAGCATTCAGCTGAAAAAATAAGGAGAGTAAAATTATTAACACATTTGATCAATTTTCTTTCATAATCAGATCATATCTTTGTTCTAGCAGTTGTTACTGAAAACCTCAGCCTGAAACCTTTTAATAAAACCTAGTACAGTGCAGAACTCACTTCTCTTATAACAAAATTGATGCATTCAAGATATGCTTCCCCCAAAAGGATTACAAATGCTCAAAAAACAATAGAGATAAAGACAAAACAGAAGCAAAGCATCAGCTTAATGAATAGTTTATAATTTTTGTTGCTGAACAAAGTTTCGTACATATTCCAATTCTTGGTTCATTTGGGTTTTGCCTTAAAAATACAGGGGCTGTTAAATTGAAAAGAAAATTACAAGAAATGAACGGATTAATCGCGAATTAGTTTTAGCGGATCATGTCTGGGCTTCATTTTGTTGTTTACTGACGAACTTTTTCTAAACAACGAGCGATAATTAATCAGTTGGGATCTACTCAAGCAGCTGTTATGTCCCGTTGGTTTTAGATTACAGATTGACAATGTACACTGAATTGGGATGAAAACAACCATCACTTTTAGCTACTCAATGTAGGGATGGTTTCAGTTAATGTTCAGAAAAGGTTTTTTTTTGTGTACACATGTTTACACAGACCGCAGTTGAGGAAAGTTAAGCTGTGCTTAACAACGTTTTAGTTTACAGTAGAACGAAACGTTGCCATGAGGACGGACTTTTGTGCGCAGTGCCATTGATTTGTTCTCACGCGTTATTCTAACTGTTTATAGGGCAGATTTCATAGGAAAGTTTCAAAAAGCTAAGCGGCAATTATTTTCCTTTATTCTGCCAAACCGATTCTCACTGGCGAAGAATTTGTCACTTGCGTCAATTCAACTCAACTTTTGAACCCAACAATTTGATACGCCTCGTAATTCGCTTTCGACATTTTTTTTTTTCTAAAAGATGGATCTCGAATTTCTTTTCTGCTTCTAGATCTTGCCTGCGTCTTCGTTCATACCCTTCAGTTGCTACCTTTCGCCATTGCAATCAATAATTAAAAATAATCTGCTATATTCTCGATGACGCGTTATTGAATAGGCTCTTTCCTTCCCTATTCAACGCCCCGCTAAATTATTCTATAACATCGTTGCTAACGTCGGCTTAAAGTCGCAGAAATACTCTTTCCTGGGTTCTATAACAAGAAAACAAATTTTGAAAGTTATTCGAGAAGGCAGTGTCAAACCTTAATGAGCAGTTTCGGTTGAAACAGACATCAGCTGCCCGGCAGTGGGCGCTTTAATCGGCTTATTCTTCATCTGTTTGCGTTGTCAAAGCAAAAGAAATCAAAGTCGACGTCTTTGTTGAACTGCCTTTAATTGAGATTTTTGGTCTTACCCGTACCTTCAACTCTGATCTGTTTTATTCAAACGATACAGAGAAATTCGCGCGCTTCAGAGCCGAGGTTGTGCAATCAAACACCGCGTGATCCAGGA
The DNA here is from genome assembly GCF_964199315.1 of Orbicella franksi. Lineage (NCBI taxonomy): Eukaryota > Metazoa > Cnidaria > Anthozoa > Scleractinia > Merulinidae > Orbicella > Orbicella franksi. The sequence continues at coordinate 8,955,539 of NC_138157.1, forward strand.
TCGTTGTCGACCACGAGATACAATTAACGCTTCGCCGCTTCTTCTTCGAGGCTTTTTCTCGAATTCAAAGACGCTAAACAACAATATGCGCTAAAAGTAACTAGTTTTCGGTTTTTCTTGCTTCAGAACCTCTTGAGTAACAATTTTCTGATTCGCGCACGCGAATACGTTGCAATTCATGATTGACAACCGGTTGCGCGCAATTTTTTTAACCGTTCAAATACCACCATTGTCGCCATAATTTCGCTTTGTGGCCGCTTTATAACAAAATAAACCAACATTACCTGGCCGGGGAATCGAAGACAGGTTGTTACACCGCTCATTGTAGCAGAGACAAGGTGGTTCAAGTCTCCATAAGTTGGTGTGGTGAGCTTCAGAGTTCTGAAGCAGATATCGTACAGAGCTTCATTGTCGATGCAGTACGTTTCATCGGTGTTTTCAACCAACTGATGAACGGACAGCGTAGCGTTGTAAGGCTCCACAACGGTGTCTGATACTTTTGGTGATGGTACAACGCTGAATGTGTTCATGATTCTGTCGGGATATTCTTCTCTGATCTTCGAAATAAGGAGGGTTCCCATGCCCGAGCCGGTTCCACCGCCCAACGAGTGTGTAAGCTGAAAGCCTTGAAGGCAGTCGCAGCCTTCTGCTTCTTTTCGAACGACATCGAGTACAGAATCTACCAACTCGGCTCCCTCAGTGTAGTGGCCTTTTGCCCAGTTGTTTCCAGCTCCGCTTTGGCCTGAGATGAAACGTGGCGTTGTGTTAATTCGTTATGCAGATATTTGGGTGTTGCTAGTTTTCAAGAGAGTCTTTAACGATTTATATTTCAATGCTTTAGAATTCGAAGCTTCTACTCACCGAAGACAAAGTTGTCTGGCCTGAAAATCTGTCCAAACGGACCTGAACGTACGGAGTCCATCGTTCCCGGTTCCAAATCGACGAGGCAAGCTCTGGGAACATATTTTCCGCCTAAAAAATTTGCCGAGTTGACAAAACAATAGGTTAGCTCGGGCGAATGTTGAATCGAAACACGAAAGCAACTATAAGCTTAAACATGGTGTAGAAAAACGATCGAGCGCAAAACTTGACAAATACCTGTAGCCTCATTGTAGTATACGTTGATCCTTTCTAACTGAAGGTCGGAGTCTCCGTGATATGTGCCAGTTGGATCAATGCCGTGCTCGTCGGAGATAACCTCCCAGAACTGAAATATTAAAGCGAGGATTAGAAATCAGCGTATCCGAACGAAAATGCCAAATTTCTGTTTCTAATGGAGCTCATACCTTAGCGCCGATCTGGTTACCGCACTGGCCGGCCTGAAGATGAACGATTTCACGCATTTTTGAAAATTTTTAGCGACGCGTCGTGAGCTTCACTTTCCCTGTGCCTTTGAGTTTGCAATATGTCGCTCGTGGAGATTGTGGCGCGGTTTATATTCAAGGGCTAATTTATTCAATTGTTTCCCACAAAAGGACCACAATGGCAACATGACGTCATCGTTGGGGGGCATTATATGTTGTTGATTGTTTACTGGTAATCATGGCAAATCGTGACACCTGAAAGCCATTGTTCGTAAAGAAAGCCCCATGGAGGCTGAACCAATGAAAATTGACCTGAGGTTACATGTGATGTCTTTCAAAAACAAAATGCAAATTTGTGAGCGGCGTTTATTGACTACATTTTCGCAAAACAAACTCGATAAACCGCCCATCCGGAATATTTGTTATTTCGATGCGATCTTTAGTCACAACGAGGAAGAAGAGTGGTTACAATTTGATACTGACAGAGAGATTCGTGATATTCGCATCCGGTTTCGTTAATTTATTTTATCTCGAAAGATCTGTCAAATTATGCAAAAGGCACTAGCAACTAAGGGTGTGGCCCAGGGTATTAGTTCCAGTCTCCTGCTCATTCTAGTGGAACGAGCAGGCTGAAGGGAATAAAACGATTCGTTATTACCCCTCTTTTGGTTTTCCAAAAGAAATTTATAAAATAATAGATGTAAGTTTTGACCGGTCGACTTCCCACGCATCGATGAGCGTAAAAAAGCTTTGAAAACTGTGATATTGTGAAATGATTAAAATATCGCTCAGAGACCTCCTCGAAGTTTTTGGCAAATTTTGATATTATGCTCAGACAGATAAAATATCAATCTTGCCTCAGACAATTATATTTATTAATTGCGATTAAAGTACCCTTTCGTACACGTGTCAATATTTTCTGGAAGCCAATATATCAGAGAAACGTCAATTTCAGTTGTCTTCTCGTCTGTTGACAGACTTGACATGACTTAACGTCTTCATAGCTCAAGGCCAGGAGTCCTTTTTCTCTGGTTGCCGGGTTGCAACAAACTATCGACCCCTTTCCCTCTTGTCTCCTGAGGGAGCGGGTGTGGGATGGTAAGACTAGTTTTGACGTTTGAATGTTGAAAGCTCTGGTCCCCAGACCTTTTCAAGCGAGAGCACCGTATTAGCCCTGGTAACCAGTTTATTCAAAGATGGAGTCGCTTCGTCCGAATCGTGACCTTTTAGATCCAAAGTTTGAGGGCTACAAACTATCTTTGGAACCCCTAACACTATCTTCCACAAACTTAGTGTCTGCAGTGAATGATGTACCGCTCAGAGAGGAATTATTTTCCTTTCAACACATGCGAGCATTTGGGAATCTCAATCACCTCGTGTTAGATTCTTGGCTGGATGGCGTGAAACACCAAGTCATTTATTTTGTAAATGAAAATTATGAAGTACAGAGAGCCACAGTCAAAGTAAGTAGATTGTGAAGAGATCACTGTTAAAAACTGTTAACTGCAAATGCAGAGCGATTTCTTGTTCGTACACTATAATCTCTATGACAATGGGGGTGGTGGGGGAGGGGAGGGGGAGGCGGAGGGAATTTACTTTTAGTTGGAAATTTATCAAGGTTATAAATTCCAATTTTAATGCTTTTGAGTTAAGCTTATGTTTAAATCGATCTTGAGTCATGTCTGTGAAATTTTACCCAAGAATTATCTGTTTGGGTCTAACATGAAAATTATCCTGATTTTTTTTTTTTAACAAATGGGAGACACATAATTTACAATACTAACTTTACTTTCAAATATACCAAAATTACTTGCAATACTAACAATACTTACACTATCAGCATTACTTACAAGTACTGTGCTAACATTATGTACAATTACACCAACAGTACTCACAATATTAATAACTTACAGTACTAACTCTACTTAAGCATTACTTACAATACTAACATTACTTTAATATTACTAACATTACATTAAGTATCCTTGCCGCCAGCCTCATATCTCAGGTAACATAGTTATAAGATATATTTGGGCGGAGCATTTGGAGTATCAAACATACAGGTAAACGGTTGGATATCTGGGAAGAGTGTGTTGTCTAGGGATATACCCTACTGGATCATTTTGAAAATCTAGTCAGCTCAATGTGTATACCTTTTTGTTTATTTTGAGACTTGAGAACACAAATTTGATGTCAGTTTTATTACAGCCTTATTTTAAAGCCATTTTTCAACATCACAGTTTATAACAGGAAGCTGTTGTATAAAAAGCTTAAAATTAAGAGGGACAGCCTGGCTTTAATCCTGCAAACAGCCTTTTTTCTCTTGAGATTGTGGATACTTAAATATTGATATATCTGACCGGATTAAGTAGTGAGTCAAACTGTTGATGAACTGGCCAATAATAATAACAGAATGCGTGTTAGTTTCATATCCCATTCTCTTCCTCTGTTTTAAGTATAGTATCACCTTTTGATATGTATGTATCTAAAATCGTTTCAATGGTGGAACAGTTGAGTACAATCTTTTGGGACCATAAGACGTCTTTTGACCACCAATGAATTCAAAAATCTAATCCTCGTGGAATTGGGAAGCAGAGGAGCGTGGGAGCCTCAAATATTGATCAGCACTAAACTTTGTGTCTTTTTATAATTACCAGGACAAAGAGATTTCTTCTGTGGATAGGGTGTTCAAAATACCCTCAGTAGAGAAAACCAAAGATACTCTGAATGTAACATTGTTCTTTGCTTCGCAATCACTGGCTTGTCTGTCAGATGGGTGTGACAAACTTTTCCTGCTGCAAACAGAAGGCAGAACACAGGACATTTCTAAGAATGCTGCGTGGAACGTGGCCACAGTCTATCAGTTAAATCAGCCATCTTTAATCCTACATGCAGTCCAGTGCCAGGAAACTGGATCTGTCAGCTGTCTGCTGTTAAATATTACTGAAAATGATACTGCCACATCAGTGAAAGATGCTCATATTGTTCATTTAGAATTGATTGCTTTTTCACAAGTTACATCATTTGGGGCTGTTAGTTATAGTTGCGAGATGTTACAACAGTTCAGAGGTTACAGTGCTCCTGTATATGCCGCTATTGAACCTGGTTGTACAGCTATTTTAGTGGCAAGCGAAAGACCTTTTTCTCTGGTCAAAGGTAAAGTACTTTATACCTCATATATATATTGAGAAAAACAGACAATTGTACTCTGCATGCCCTTGGTTTTGTTTTGACTCTTTTTGGGTGATGCTTCTCATATATTTCTGAATTGTTCGTGGAGTTTGTGTCATCAAAAAATAGCTGTTTTACAAAATATCAATACACAGCCATACATTCTGGCATTTACACCTTGGTTCATTATTTTCCATAAATGCATTTCTTTTTATGGAGGCTTGGAGGTTAAAAACAAACCTGGTAAACCTTTTGTGAAAGTTTAACAGTAAAGATGATGAAGTCGATCTTTCAGCACTAATTTGTAATAATAATGATTTAAAATATTTAAAATTAAGAAACTTGGTTACTTGTCATTTTAAAGTAAATACATAATTTACAATTATCAAGGGCATATCATATCTTTATTTTCTTTTGCTATGTGGCTGTGTCTCACAAGGATTGGGAACTACTGAATTTGCGAATTTGATCGGCTGAAATCGATGTTGAAAGCGGTCTAGATTTTCCCATCTAGATCAGCATCTAGACCGATAAGGTTTTGCAGTGAAAAAGTTGGAAACTAAAATGAAAAAATGTTGACTATTTTCTTCTAACCATATTATTTGTAGAAGTGCTAAAAAGCCTGATGAGAAAAGAAAAGTAAAGAGGCCGAGTAGACTTTGGCAGAATTAAGTTCAGCTCATCGCCATTTGCAAGCAAAATGTCGGCTAGTGCAAACCAGTTACATTAAACAAATTAATTTGTTCTGTTTGTGCTGTATAATAAACATCTTATTAACGGAACTTAGTTGGTCTGTGTAGGTAAAAGAGCCAGCAAAAAAGGGCTGGTTCACGCAGCTATTTTTTTCCCACGTCACCCTTGATGGACTAAGAAAAAGCACGATTACTCGTAGTTTAAGCTACTATCAAAGTCAATAATGAAACTAGTTTTTATGTTACTTACCTCCTCTTGCTGTTACCTGCTATATCAGGTGATGATGATGAGAAGCCACCAGTTCTTAAATTCAGTGACACAGATGATGAGATGGCTAACAAAGGATCAAACAACTCATCGTCACCAGTATACAAATGGTTCCAGGATAGTGAAACTGTGACAGTCAGCTTTGAAATTCCAGAGGGCACAAACAGAGACAAAATAACCTGTAAGATACAAGCAGACTCCCTTGACCTTCAAGTTGGGAAAGAGGTCATGTTAAGTGGTCCTCTGTTTGCAAAAGTGAACTCAGAGGAAAGTACATGGACGCTTGATAAAAACAGGTAACAACCTTGGTTTCTTTCCAGATTCTTCACCACCATCTTGGAATTATGATCCAGTGTAACTTTTCCTACTCTTGCGCTAAATTGTTGTTTTTTTTTTTGGAGTAAATGGTAAATGACCAATCCAAACAGAACTTACCATCAGGCATTTTTGCTTACCATTTGCACAAACCATTAATGAACTGGTTCTTCTGTGTTAATGGTAAACAACTGTGTTTGTTTGTCTTTAGTTTGGAACTGGTTCTTGTGAAGCAGGTTCATGAGCATCACTGGAGCAGTGTCGTTAAAGGTGATGACAGGGGCATGTATGAATTGGTTGGAGAAGAAGCAGAGAGGGTGAAAGAGATTCACAACAGGCTGGAACATCTCACATCTGACAAAGTGGTGAGCAAGAAAGTTGTGTGTAATTTTCCTTCAGAAAAGTGACTAACGTTGTAGTATCAAGAGTATATAAGTTCCAGGGTTAGTCTTACACTTTCAGGTAAGATTTGTCATTATTGTTGCCTACAAAGGCAAAGGTTAAGTCTGAATACAAGCCAAGGTGCCCATCAGGCCGGAGCTTATCCCACTTTCTGTAGCATGAATCGATTAGGAATATTTCTACTCTCCCCTGGATGGAATGCTAGTCCATCGCAGGGTTACTACTTAGCATTAAATTCGTCGGTACCCACTTATACACCTGGGTGGAGAGAGGCACTGTGAGAGTAAAGTATCTTGCCCAAGAACACAGCACAGGGTCCCTGGTCAGGGCTCGAACCCAGACAACTTGACACAGAGTCAAGCACACTAACCAAGTGCATATTGGTGGGATGCAATTCAGTTGTTTTGAAATTTAAAGTTCACTGCTCAATGGCTACACTGTAGTTCAAGTAGACTGGGCACTCAGGGAACTACGAATTAGTTTGGGTTGATTTCCCCCGGCTCAAGATGTTCATCTTAGGAAGCCTCAATATGACTGGGATAGAAAACAAATTGTTTGCTCAGGGACCAGTAATTAACAGTTGTTCAATTATAATACAGGTAGAAGAGTCCCGAGGAAACAAGATGTCATTTAGTAATCAAGAATTTGAAGAATGTGATGCTTTTCCAGAGGATATTGAATACATCTTCAGACTGGATGTTAAAACTGGAGAAGTAACACATAAGGTAAGGCTTCTAATCTTAAAATAATCTCCCAATGCATCATACTGTAGTAACTTATTAAAGAAGTGCAGGGACTGATAAAACACATTACTGTAGTCTACCCTTGACTGGACTGCACAGTAAGTGTTCCCATATGAGGTTCCCATATTTGGGTTAAATAAATTAAACAAGTAGTTGCATTTGGGAAAACAAAGAACTATGGGTGCTTACTATTTGTCAGAATGAAGTGGTTGGGATGACCATTGAATAATGGTAAGGGTTTTTTCCAAAAATGAGCAAACCAACTGAGCGAGATGGTGCTTTCCATTTACAATTCGATTTACTGAAAGTATTTTAGCTGAAGAGAGACTAGTAGAAAGTTTTGGTAAGGAAATTTTAGCCATTCCATTTTGAATGGAAAGAGGAATACCTCTGGAGGTAGTCTATAATTTCCAAATGGATTTTCTGGAAAATTGCTGTTCATTTCCCTTTCAACCGAAGTTTCCAGATTTTTTGACTAATTGGTTAGCACCCTAGTATGACACCATTACTTGTAAGACTTGACCATATGTCATTTCCAGGTTTGTTTAGCAAGTCATCAGTGGATCTTCAATGCATCCCTAGACCACAGGCTTCCTCCTGCTTTCTGTATACGCCATGATGTTGATGCCCTCCTGTGGCAGCCTAAGGCACACGCTGACCGTGAGGCTAACTGGACTCACATCGGAACATTTAATGCACTCGGTTACGTCCAAGCAGCTAAAAGGGATCGCAAGTTCTCAACCTGTGCCCCAGACATGTCCTTTGCTACCTTATGCGACTGCACAAGACATGTTTATGTTTACCTACAACCTGAAGGAGGAGCTAAACATGCCAGTCAACAAGTTGTTACATTAACTTCTCCAGATAATGAAATCCTCGGGCTTCAAGCTTCTAATAGAAAAATATTTGTCTTGACCAAACAAGGCTTGCATGTTGTAACTGTAAAGTGAAGCTTTTTCAAATTTTAACCCTTCAACCCCTAGCAAAGATTAAATCCTAACTTCTCACTATCTTTTTATAACAAACCCCAGTAGGCAGATTACGAGAATCAAGGACATGACCACATCAGGATTTTAGGCCAAATTTTTCCTTAAGACGGCAGTTATAGAAAATCATTTATACTAACAGGATAATGTATGTATTTAGTTTTGGTTGCTTTTTAATGAAGGAGGTGTATTTGAAAGTGATTCTGTGGAACTTAATCATAGTGCTTATTACTTAACAAGCCTTACTTTTTTCAGGTCATTTCTAGTAATATTCAGAATGCAATGAGCGTGATAGTTAATATAAAAGTGTCTGGAAGCAAAGAAAGTGAAAAAAAAATCTCAAAAAAACTCTGCTTTTGTAACTAGCAACTTAAATCCCCCAAGGTATATTTGGCTGATTTTGTGATGCAGTATTTGGTATGTCTTTAGATTATGAACAACAACAACAACAACAAAAAAACTTGTAGAGTTGACCATACTTGTAATAATTTATACTTGGTACACATTGCAATTAAATTGCTACATGTATCAGCTGTGTTCTAATTGATCCCTTTTTGCTTTAAGACTAGAGCATTTTTCAATCGAGTGTTGTAAAAGTAAAACCAAAACCAAATAATTTACCTACCAGTTAGACTACTCAGCCAATCTTAAACCATAATAAAACCCAAACCAATTAACGTAATTGCCAGATTACTTCATCATTTATAATAATGATATTGAAAACTCCCTGGTATGTGTCTTTTCCTTATGGGAGCAAAAAAAGTAAAACTTGGTCAGCAACACAGTCACCTGTAAAAATGGCGATATACAGCGGTTCCAAGAAACTTTTGAGAGCTTCTTGTAAGGAATGGAAAACAAACCTCAAAGTCTACAGAGGAGTCTTAAATGTGACTGTAATTTCAGCTCAATTCCACCTTGCAATTATTGTGGCACAAGCTGATCTAGTTGATTAAAATCACTGTATGTGACTGAATGTAACTCTACCTGGTGAATTCTATCGGCTAGACAAAAGCTGCACAGAGAAGTGACTACGAGCACAATCACCAACACTGACTACTGTGAGCTAGATGCAGAACATGATTGTGTGATACGATGCTGACGGTGAATTTAGCCAAAATATTAAGGCTACCGGTACTTTCTTTTTTTGACATATGTGTATGAGTGCTCATATGTCATTGCACAAAGGTGAAAGGACAAAACGATGCATTCATCTCCCATTCTCCTGTTGTCTTCCCTCATAAGTCTTGATTTTGTCTGCTATGCGAGGTAATAATAATTTTGGCTCCTTGGTGTAAAAGACAGTGCAAGTCACAATAGAACACTGCCTCACAAACCTATTGTTTTTATTGTATTCCTCATTCTTTTGTCCTCTTGTTCTATTCTTTTATGTCAACTGTGTCTTCTACACCAAGTAAGAGCCTCTAATTCCCCATCTGCACCCCTTCTGTTCCAACACTGATGGGAAATTCAATATGCAAAAACCAAAATGAACATTATCAATGTTTGATTCATTGTATTTCTCAAATTTTTTCTCTCAATAAATAATATTATACCATAATATTGAGATGTTCCTATTTATAAACAGATAGGATACTTCAGTTACCATTTGTATGGAATAATGAAACTTGCCTTCTTCAGGTGCTAGTTCCTTTTTATGTGCAGAATAAAGAATTATGTACAAAGCAATGTACTGCTTTGCTTTAAAGTGCTCAGTGAAACTATTTTGGCTATTGTAAAGTTAATGAGAAAATGTGGCTCAGCTCCATTTTCTTTGGCTATGATGTAATGACAGTCAATAAATAAACAATAGCCTCCATTTGGTGCAAGAAAATGCTAGGATATTTGTCTGTGGACATTATCTGTTCTGAGAAGCAAACAGTTTTCTGAGAGCATAGCTTGAGGAAAACTTTGAGCTTTGAGGAACAGATACCGGTAATGTCCAAGGACAAATATCCAAGCATAATTTTGCGCCTAATGGAGGCTATTGTGTTTATTATCCTTCAAATATTTGTCACAACACAGGCAGTTTGGAAAATTGGGGAATATCACTCCGATATTCCCCAATCACCTGATGCACTTAGACCAATTGCATGCAAGTGAAAATATTTGATGGATTATAACTACCAAATGAATATGTTTCATGCGAAGCTGGGATTTACAGAGCTGCTGAAGTCAAGAAATGAATAAAACAAAAAAAAAATGACACATGGATAAAATCAAGATTCTCTAGGGCTTTTTTAGATGATTCAACATTATCTGTAACAATCTTAATGTAAGTCTATGTAGGTCTACTTAACAAAACTGCTTTATCACTGGTTAAAACCCATTAAAAACTATTTCTAACCTAAAAGAAGCCATCATTCCTGTCAATTTACAAATGATCAAATGCCAAATTACTTATAGCTAACCCTTATCTGGAAAACTGAACAAATTACTTTGCTTCATGTTTGCCATTTCATTAGCACATTAAAATTTGTCCTCTAGTGGTGATGTTAAAAGTCTTATTATATGGCCTGTGTTTGTAGCTGATATAGTGCATGCTCTGATTGGCTAATTCTAGGGCATTATTCTCCCATAATGCCCAAGGGCCAATTACGGGCTTGCAAAAACAAAGCAAAAAGCCATATAATAAACAACTTATTAACCTCAAACATTCGGTCTTTGTGGGAAAATCTGAAGCCTCAGCCTTGCGGTATTGACCTCGCTATCACTTGGTCAATACGGCAAATTCTTGGTCTGAGATTTTCCTGAAAAGACCTCACTCTCGGTTAAGCTAGTACTCTTATGACTAAATAACTTTGGTTCAAAAATAGATTTCTATTAATTTGCCCGTGGTTTAAAGGGGTAACTGCTAATTTCCATTTGAAGTAATGCAAAGGATTCACAAAAAAAACCTTCTGATTATATTGATTAACTAGGACATTTAAAGAATACACAAGAAAAAAATTGCTATTACACAACATGAAATACAAGATCAATGACTGCAAGACAGAATCCACAGAAATTTGGGTACCATGCAAGTAAGTTACTTTGCTATATAACTAGTTAAATTTTCCTAATAATTACTTTTAATCGAAGACATAAATCTTTAAATCTAGGAACCTATTTGTGCTCTAAAACCATGGAAATAATGACTATAATACTGTGCCTTCCATAAAAGCTCTGTAAAGTCTGACAAATCCCTCCCCAACTTCCACCCCAAGATGGTAGTTAGGATATTTTCTGATCAGACTGAATAAAGTGGTGAAGTCATTGGTTCTTTGCTTTTGCAGGTAACATTTATGCTGATTTGCTGGCAGGGAAAAAAGTCACTATAACCCTTAACAGAGCTTTCAATACTTAATGATCAGAGCTCTTCCTGGAACATACATCAAACACTATTTTGTACAGCATTAATCTGCAATATTATTAACTCTGGCCGTGATCACTCACTAGCCAGGAAGATTTTCTACATTATGAAAATTTTACGTCAAAGCGCATTTATTTGGCACCATGTCTTGAAAATTGTTGCACTGTAGATTCAATTAATTACTCAGACCCAGCTGTAGTGGGAAACTGGTGGTGTTTCTAGTCAAACATTTTTGTCTTTGGCTTGAACTTGTACAAGTCGTGGTTGGTCAACATACTCGTTACCAAAGTACAGCACAACATACAAAGTCATCAGAACAGCACCTCCCCAAAACAACACGTAAAGAAATTGTACACCATATTCAGCTGCAACAAGAGGTAGAATTCAAATCAGAAAGACAGTTTACTCAAGGAGAGTTATCTCTTGTGGGCTACCACAAGTTACATGGTGTAAAAGCAATATTGACGTAATTTACATGCTTGGGTAGTTTTAAACTTATTGTTGAAAGTGACTAAGAATTATGTTGATTTTGCATTACATGTGTATTATTTTGCATAATTAACAAAAAATTGCACCACTTTATCAACCAATCAGATACAAAACCAAAATCAATCTGACCTGGTGAGGTCATGTGCATTTCCCAGCGCAACGAAACAACATGTATTTGCAAGCTTATTGTTCTCATTGTTTTTTTTTTTGTGTTGTGTTTCCCATAACTGGCTATCACACTAGCTCAGGTTTTGTTTCATGACTCCCAAATCTAAACTGCCGTATGCTGTCAGTATCACTATACAAGGTTTAGAATTAAGGCCAGGTACACAACATCAAGAGTCTTAATTCAGCATGAAAAAGTTCATGTACCCTAGCTCCTTCCTTAAAATAAACTTTCAATAGAGTAGAGCTTTTTAAAAAAACCTCTTATATATTGTGGCCAACATGAAAAACACTTCAAACTTGAAAAATAAAAGAAAGCAATGTGTAGTTCTAGAAAATATCCATACCTCCCCCGCAGAAGGGATTTTTTCTAATACCTTCCCACCCCTCTGGAAAATCCAGTTACGCTTCATACATTTCTTTAAATTTTTTGGTCTCATAAAACCCCCCACCCCCCCCCCCCCAAGGAAATTCCAATCTCTTCTGTGGGGGGAGTATAAATATTTTCTGGAACCGCACTATAAAGTACAACATTTAATTTTCAGGTTTGGGACTGCAACAGTTTCACATTACTGAAAGTTAAAAATTCTTTTTTTCTGGGAAAGGTCACTTCGAGCTGGCTAAGTATTGTGGAGTAAATTTGTACTGCAAAATAAATCACCCAGAGTAACAAATACTTACTTGAAGGAATTAAAACACTTATTACAAACATGGAGAATCCTAGCAACAGAATCATTGGAAGCTAAAAATGAGCAAGCACAAACAATTGATTAGTGTTGATTGAATTAACCAGTTATGGATTGATATCCTAATGGGCCACCACCTTATTGTGGTGGGATGGTTTGTGTGTCACAGTGACCCCTAGAGATGTCGGCTGGAGTCTTGTACTCCTGGTAGGGTGACCCATGCTGAACAGGTCGAAGGGTAGAGAGCAGATCCCCTGGTCCTCTTGGTTGGAGGTTGGGCTGGGGGCTGATAACCCACTCCCATAAAAATAAGCCTATTACAGAAACCAAAAAGCCTTATGAAACCAAAAAGCCTTATGTGCCTTATTGACATGGAGAGATATAGATGTATGGGAAGGCTGGATTTACATGTATGTAGTACTACATAACAAATTATAGCATGTACATATACACTATGTATTATGGAGAAATGAATGAATCACTGACATGCATAATCAAACTTACAGCCATAAACCTCCAATCTCGGTGAGTTTCCAGTGGTGATGGTTTAGAGATTCCTTCATTAGGATCCACAACATACTTTCCCAGGAACAAATCAATTGAGTCCTATATGTACATAGCAAGATCAGTTTCCAAAGTCATTGACAATAATGGGCTATTTCTGAGTTGCCTGTTGCATCCATGTCAAAATGAGTCTTCATGCAATACAATTCTTTTGAAATAATTATGTTCCACCTACATGCCCATTTTCATGCAGATCAAATCATTTTAATATGAATAGTTTTGCATGAGGACTTGATTTGAAACTGAGGCAAAAGGCAGTTCTGAAATTTATGGCCTATTCATAGAATAATGTTCATGAAAAAAGAATTTGCCTTTCATTATGAAACGTCCAGCAAAATACAGTGTACACGTCATATTAAAGATGATAATAACACAAGATAATCACTGATGATCCAGGCACTAATTGCTTTCCCAGCTGGAGAACTGAAACTACATGTATGACCCCTGAACTGTAAAATAAAGAGAATAATTATAATTATTTTTATCTTTTCTGGCCACTCACTTGTCTAAATCCATCAGCAAAGTTGTTCCTGTAATACCGAATACAAGAGTTAACACCATCCTTTAAAAGACCAAATGTGGACCGTTTTCCTGTCCTGTAACAAAAAAGAAGTACATTCAAATATATTTACCAAACAGAGTCCCTACACTGTAGAATTAACAGTTACTGGACATCCAGTAACTCAGTCAAAGATTAACATCAGACAATAATGAGTCCTGATAATTGTTAGTAACTCTTTTTAGGTGTCCCCAATTAGCAACAATGCTAAATCTCATTGACAGGTAAATACAGTTATTATTATTGTTATTATCATTATCATTATTATCATTATCATTATTATTATTATTTTTATTATTATTATTATTATTATTATTAATATTATTATTATTATTATTATCACTTTCACACAGGACTGACCTTGTGAAATCTGTTTTGAGCGCTCCTGTGCCAGCATACTGTACAGAACATGCATCAGCATTGTCCGCCCAGACTAAGAAAGATATAACAATAACAAAGTACAGTCAAAAGACACAACACACTTATAACTTGTTTCAAGCACACTGAAACAGCAATATTTCTTCTTAGTAGACTGTCAACAATAGAGATCTCAGCCTGATCACAAAGCTATTTCAGGTGGTTGCTCAAGTTCATACATGCAAAGAACTTGCTGGGGGTACATGTACATGTAACACTGCATTGGAGTAGCATCCCCTTTAGGGGAGAGGGGAATAGAAATAAAGAAAAAATAAAGTACATGTAAATAAATTACAATATTTCGAGCCTTAGCTGGTTTTCATGTGGGTCACCTATCCTGGTCAAATTGGAATTTAGAAAAGTTGGTTTTTTGGGAGAAAGGAAAATGTTAGTGCACAGAGAAAAACCCTCAGGGGAAGGTGAAAATTAACAACAAACTCAACCCACATGTCACCAGAATGCAGGGGTGGATCCAGAAAAATCAGATAGCAGGGACCAAAGAAATTGTGGCAGAGCACCAGCATCCCCCCCTTCCAAGCTGAATGAAAAATTCTGCTCTAAAGACAGTTGGTCAAGACTTTTTTTTGAAAATACAAGAAAAAAAGGGAGCCATGACTCCCTCAGCCCCGCCTTAATCCACCCTTGCCAGGATCAGATCAAACCTCTCACTACTGTACCATCCCTGCTTTCTTAGTCTCCTCAGCCAGATGAGCCACAAGGCTGACACACAAACTGTACCTTACCATGTGCAGGAACAAAAATAAATCAACAAAACTAAAAAGTAGTTTTTCTGAAACTAGAAAGATCTCTGTCATGTGCTACCTAGTCATTGCATGAAACATTCTGCCTACTAAACCCCCCTTGCAGTATAAAAATGTTGTAAAACAGAGGTGTCTAGATGGACAAATGTATGTCCAACATACCATTCTTTAACACCTTCTCCATGCCGGCATAACCCTCTATTCTCTCTCCTGGGCTGAGGATTTCATATTTCTGTAATAAAGTGATCAAGGTGTATTGAACAACGGAACAAAATGCAAATTTCCTCAGACTTAACAAACTTCTCGCATTGACAGATTCCTTGTTTTACAATTTAAATGGGCCATGAGCCAATAAGTACTTAGTTTATTTTAGTGAGCTTTCTTAAGACACAAGCACTACACAGCAACAGTACCATTTGAAAATAGTTACAAATAACTAATTACATATTTAATAATTATATTATACAATGTATATGAACTACTAGCTTTTAGAAACTAGATGTATACCTCACATTGTGCTTGAAGACTTCTTCTTGCTAGTAAACTTTGTACAACATTTGTTCTAATGAAACACCAAATGCTGATTAGTTCTAACCATAGAAATTTGTAAATAGTCTAGATAAAATTCTACTATTATTTGTAGCGATCAGAAAAGCACATGATTTCAAGATCTCTTACAAAGTGATTTAAAATTTTAATTACCTGTCAAGAGAGTCAATACAATTTGTTCTGAAAACTCCTCTTTGTTCACAGTCGATCTGACCATCTTTTTCTCTCATACTGAAATACCTAGTATATGATTAAAAAGAAGATGATGGTCTTCAGTTGGTACTATTCATTGTTATTATAGTACACAAACTAGCTACATTTGTAGGTCTCTGTACAAATGTAGGGGGCAAATATATATTATATTAATTTAACTGGACATAAACACAGCATCTCTCATATTTCTTTGAAAGGTAAGGAAAAGTAAAGGGCTCCTTTTTAGAATTACAGTAAACTAATTTTCCCAGGCTACGATGGCAACCAAGGCTTGTTATGCTTGGCTAAATAAAAGCTAGATATTTACATGTACATGTAAATCAAATGTTATAAAACGTTGCTGTAGCTTTTACATTATGTACATTACAGAACACAGCCACAGACAATTAAGAATTTGAACAATCGAGATCATGGCTTGACACGACAAACCAGTTCACACATATGTGAACATATTTTTTTAATTACAGCTTCTACACTATGTCAAGGCACTACTTTGAGTACACTGAAGATATTTTGAAGTTCAATATGTGTTAGTACATGTACTTACCCAAACTTATCTTGGTCTGCTTTTAACCTATCAGTTAAAATGGACAATCTCTCCCATCGCATTTTACTGCACTCCTTGTGGAAGTCAAATGGCTCATACCTAAAATTTTGAAACATTTAAGAATGAAACAAAGTCAGCAAATGCATTATCCTGGTGCTCCATTCTTGGGTTAAATAATTTATTCTGACTAAGTTCAAAACAATCAGTGTAAAATGAAGACTGTGGACTACAGCCTGTAAACTAACCCTAACCTTCAACAAAATTTATACTAACTGCAAACTAACCATATCTCAGTAAATCAGCTAAAACTGACCCTAACTCTGAAAACTAGTTAAAAACTAAAGCTAATTTCAGTCTGCAGCCTGCTCTTTACACTGCAGACCAAAATCAGGTTTAAGCTTTGCAACTAGCTTTAGCAAACAGGGTTTGTTATAGGGTTGGTATTACAGTTTGAGCTAATTTATCGGTTTAAGGACAGTTTTTAGTCAGTATATGGTCTATATGGTACGTCTGCAGTCTGCATGTTACACTGACTGTCAGTACAGTGCCTGGAGAAGCACTGGGTACCAGCCGGGCAAAATAACAGGAAGGGGGGAGTAGCCTGCAATGCCCGAGTATCCCATCCAAGAGCTACATACATTAGCAATACGCCTAGTCCTTGTTGCTATGGAAACTGGGATAAACTCCCACATTTGGCAGTGTGGACCAGTTTGATCGACATGTAACTCTACATGTACCTAACACGTACAAGTAACATGCCTTAGGATCGAAATTGATAACGGTTTACAACCCTGAATACCTTTTAAGGTCCTGACCAAGACGTTCTAATAAGAATATAGCAATTAATCTTGTTTTCTAAATCTTTATTCACCTCAGGAAGTTATCAGTTAAGCCAGCATTGCTAACAGTCTCTGTATACCGATCTCCCAAAATCTTCTCTGGGCCTTTCTGGTCAATCTTTTAAAACAAAGAATTCAAAATAATTCCACCTTCAGTTGAAACTTTCAGCAGTGTATGAACAATTACTTGTAAATTGAATTGTTTTTGGAAAAATCTTATCTCATCAAATAGGCTGAGGATGATGGCCTCAAGTTTAATCCATTTGTTTTGGCTCTTTAGAAATGGATCAGTTGCAGGATGCAAAGAAAATCAATTTTCAGGATTGCCCTTCTGGGAAGCTGTAACTACAATGTATGATGTACTAGCTTGAATGTCAAACTTACTAGCCCCAAAATGTTATCCCTTATAGTACTTCAACTGTAATTTGAACTTCCTAAAACAGTTTTCCTAAGAAACTTTTCAAGCCCATCGGTCAAGGGAAGGATAGAATCCACTAGCCCTTGCCTGTTGCCTAATGGACCCAACTTTCTTTGCATAGTTACTGCCATGACAGGAATATAATATTTAATATTTTCTGCTATGGACACTGGAATTAAGGACTCTTTTCATTCAACCAAAAATTCTGGTTTGCTTTTAGGGAAATTTCTAGTGGATAATGGAAGAGCATTTTTGGGAATTTTTTTGAAAGTGGGCAACCTTGGGCAGTACATGTATACTCAAATGTTTGAAATTTTTGAACCAGAAACTTTTGTTTCATTTGATATGCCCCCTAAAATTTACAAATTGTCAGTTGAATGGTTTGCATTTTGGAAATTTAACAATATTGCACTTCCAGAGATCTTCCAAAAAAAATTCTGTACCATTTGCCTCCATTTTACAAATTTTGGAATTTTGGGTTTAATGGATAGTGCTTTAAGCATTGGTCTGATAAATCATGAGGTAACTTGAAAAGAAACTAGACATAAAATAACAAATTTTTGTCTTATAATACATGTAGAACTTACAAGGTTTATTAAAACATGTTCTCCATAATACACTCTTTCTTTATCAAGATGGAGACAAAATCCTACTTTCTGCCAAGATAAGAAAAATTAAAGAGATGTCAAGTTAAATTACAATAATTAAATTACAATGGAATTGCAGTTCTATGTACCTTGCTGGAGTGGGGACACTGTTTACTGAGCTGTTTGCAATCAATGCTAACTTATTGATTATTTGTTAGAACTGGTAGGTTTTAAATGTGTCTCTGCAAACAATAAATGCTGGGCAAATAAAGCAACAGCAAGAACAGAACTAGTGGAATTAAGCAGTAACCTTTGAGATTCTAGTTTCATTCATTTGGTAATTGGTTCCATTTTGGTCTACATGTATGTGTAGTCAAATTTTTGTTGCTTTGAAAATTTAAACCATACTGATTTTTAGTTTTCTTTGTCACATGCATTATGATAATCAGAAACAAAGGAAAATTGTGTCCTTTTCTGATTCATGCATGCCATGGCACTTCATATTGAAGCATCTATATCATGGGAAGCCATCTTGAAAAGATTGGCCTATTTTTTAAGTTTGTCGCTCGTAATCTCTCAGTCTTCCTATGTCCTTTTTTTATTTCATGTTTACTATCACTGCATTTGCTGTTATCCCATCTTAGAAACTACTACCTTCCGATTTCCTTCAGTTTGAAAGGTATCAGACTAAAAGTATTGTGACATAGCTCCTTTAAAATTACCCAAAAAGTACTAACAGTAAAATCAAGAGATGAGCCTTGAAGCATGGATTACTCACATGATCTGCTGAGGGGTTTAGCAGAGGTGTTGGTTTGTATTTCAGATTTGGTCTCTGAGACCAAAACAATGGAATGGAACCTCTTGTCTACAAAGAAGAAAACATAAGGCTGAATAACAGAATTCAATCCTAAATAGTTTACAGTCAAACCTCAACCTGTCGGCACACCCTATTAAGCCCAGATTTTCTGCTAAGACCATTCTTTTTTTTTGACATTTTATTTCTTTTTAACAGTACAATAAAATAAATTACTTACAATACTACATACTTACACTAATAACAATACACGATGTCACATACGACTAATTACATGACTTACTAACGGTACTTACAATACTGGTTACTTGCACCACTGTCAATTACAACACTATTCTTACACTATTCGCATCCTTTTTTTCTTAATTGTTATTATATTACAGTGACACCTAATATATACAAGACCATTCTTGCTTGCTGATGTGTGCACACATTCAATAAATTTTTATTTACTTTTGTTGAAACTTTCCACAATGGCTACCTCTCTACACTGATGAGTAATTTCTCTCCCAGAAGCTGTACAGAGGTTCAACTATATTTCAATGAGAGCAGAGTTTGGTTGTTAGCCAAATATGTGAATGTTTAACTCTTTTGTCTTTGCTAACTACCATATTAAACCTCTATTTTATCGCCTATCTCTTCACTTAATCATATCAAATTTAGCTAGGAAGAGTCAGAAGTACAACAGAACAGTCATCTATGTTGCATAATTCCCATTAATATTTACTACTTCCTAAGTACTGTCCCTGAAGTTAATTCATCGCTTTCGTGAGTTGCATGTATAATTACGGCCTACATAAGCACCCTGAATAAGATAACATCAGATACATGTACATGCAGTCATCTGATTTTGATGTGGCCTTTGCAGAACCTCACTTTACATACCTGTACAAAGGAACAAGCTCCAGATTCAAACTGAGCAATTTGTTCAGTTTCAACATAATTAGCAGCATTTCCTTCAGCATCCAGTCCTCTTATAAAATAACGAGTACCTACATAAAAATATTAACAATCTGGTTTAATTCAATCATTAAGATTTTGATATTTAATGATCCTCTGAGTTTTCACAAAAGGTGCTAGCTCTCCAGTGATGCAAACAAGAAAAATAACAAAGCTGGCTTAATAAGCTCAGTTGGCCTTTGCTTAACCTGAAAACACAGACAGATTTCTGGCTTTTGTTTCACTCTGCCAAAAATAAGCTGATGATGATAATGATGATGACGATGACAAAATTGCACTGATAGAATCCAACTTAAAAATCTGTGATAAATATGTACCACTGAGATATGAATTTGCAATTTTTACTCAGAACAATTTAAATATTATAAATCAACATACCTGCTCTGAAACAACTTCTCCTTGATATGAGAATAAAATCAAATGTGCTCTGTTTAATAATACAGGACGTTATAGAGACAACTTTGTAGTGTCAAGGATAAAATACAACTTTCAGTATTGCACACAAAATTAATGATAAATTAAACTTCACTTGAAAAGTTATTTTTAAATAACCAACTGTCAAATTTTGTGGCAGATGTAAGACTGAGATCCCTGCAGAAGCTAATAACATAAAATACCAGCCAAAGATAGATGACGGTTTCAACCTGAAACTTGATCCTCAATTCTCAATACTTTCAGAACTGAGAATCGAGTTTCAAGGCTCAAGTTTCTTGAAACACTTGAAGAGTTTTTTGACAAAAACGACTTATTTCTTGCAATGCGTACAGTAGATACTTTGTTTCTTTGTTTTCCTGACTTGAAACTGGGACACCTTGACTCAAAACTTGAATGACTTGACTTGAAACTTGAATGATTTGACTGGATACTCAAAGTTTATTACTTTTGAAGATTGAGAATTGAGTTGAGTTGAGTTGTTAGAGCTTCAAGGGACTGTCAACTTAGTTTTGAGTGGTATTGTAATAATAATAATAAAAAAAAATTAATAAGTTTTTTTTTAAGACTAATTAATCTTCAAAAGGATACATCCATGCATAACTGGGAGTGTAAACTTGTGAAACTGAGAAGAAAGGACAAAGATAAATAAAAGATTGAATAAATTTGTCATAAATATTTAATAATTAATCAGTTTCTAAAATTTTGCTAATGGGCATTTCAAACATTTGTAGTACCTCTGGTTGTACCATTAGAGGTCTCAGAAGATGTCCATTCCATACAAATCTGGGATCAGCCTGATAGGAGAATCAAGTCAAAATTATTATTAAAGATAAACATGTATATAATTGAAGGCTTTGCAAAAAGGGCGTATATATACCATTTTGGGTCGATTTTTATTTTTTGCAGGATCGAGCTAATTTTTGGCAGACTGAATTGTTTTGACATGAAAAGCATCGTTGTGCAATTGTTTTTGTTGATTTGAGCTTCGTTTTCGAGAAATCATGTATGCAGAAAAGCTCAATTTTCCAAGAGTATCTTTTGGAGATCATTTGTTTCAAGCAAAAAACAAAAGACACCTTTGTTTTGCTAAACGATGAAGTCACCAAAGCGTGGTATTTGCCGCCAGTTTTATTATTCATATAATTATGCAATTCTCTTACTGTTGCTTCGTTAGCGCAAGCAAATAAGGCGCTGAACAGGCCGGATTTGAGTTTGTTTTGTCATGACACTGGTTCGATACAAGGTCGGTCGATTTTTTTTTTCCGGTCTATTTCTCTACCTCTTTCAAAAATCAAAACATCTATTTAAAAAAAACCTGTGTGGTTGAAGCTGCTAAAAGCAACCGTTTAGGGCCTCTTCATATGAGCCTGGTAACCGGGCTGGCTTGGTTACTGGGGCGAATTCTGTTGTCTGTTCATGTGGGAAATTTCAGCCTGGTCTACCGGGATGAAATCCAAGAAACACAACCAAAATTGTGAAACATAAACTTGTATCGTTCGTGGCTGTCGTAGCTTTGTGGACTCTTGTAACTTTACTAATAAACCAATTCGCATACTCCTGAAGCGGAAATACATACAAGACAAAAATTATGCCATTTTGGCCTCTATGTTGTGAAAGCCAAGCTATTTTGGTTACCCGGGCTGGAGTGTTCATATGGGAAAATTTTTATCTCGGTTACCGAGATCTTGGTGGCAAAAACAGAGATCTCGGTAACCGGGCTAGCCCGGCTTCTCATATGAACACACTGACGTTTTTACGAAGAAAAGAGTGGCGAGGCGAGATCTCGGAAACCGAGCCAGCCCGGTTGACCGGGCTCATATGAAGAGGCCCTAAGTTTGGAAGGATTCACTCCAAAAGATGCGCTCGGAAAACTGAGTTTTTGGCATATGTTATTTCTCGAAAACGAAGCGCAAATCAACAAAAACAATTATGCAACGATACTTTTCATGTCAAAACAAGTCAGTCTGCCAAAAATTAGCTCGAGCCTGCAAGAAATAAAAATCGACCCAAAATGCTATATATGCCCTTTTTGCACAAAAGCCTTCAATTATAGATCAAGTACAATGAAGAAGACATATCATTTACTTGTAGAGATACATACCCTTTCAAAAAGAGGCATCTGAAGAAAGTCTGGGCTGGTTCGTGAAAGTCTCTGCAGTGTGTGTGTGAGGTCATATGAACAGGAGAAGTAAAAGCTATCCGTCTGGAGAATTGACTGCACCATTGATAAGTAAATATTGTTGTTTCGTTGCTGGTAAAAGAGAGGATCAGAGAAAACAGAATGAAATTTTGTGGGCTTGGACCAGAAGAACAATTAAAGTAAGGATTGGTCTTAAATACTGGGTATAAATGGTATCCATTAAACAGCAGACAAAGCAGCTTGGAAAATAATGGTGAGCATATGGGCACAATTCACCACGTCTAGCAGACATGGATAAGGTTACATGGATAACGTTACAAATACAAATAAGATGGGTATTCTGAAGTTTGAATGTTAAGATGTTGAATGGGCTGAAATTTCAAGGCTCTCAAAATTGTTGACCATATTTAGCAAACTTTGTAAATGTCTACTCCTGCAGAAGGCATTTGGAAATGATTATAATTATGATGTTTGGTCAAACTCTTGGAAAACTTTGGAAAATTTTCAAAGCTAGTTCTTTATCATTACACGTATATCTTTACTTGACTTTTAAATATCAAATGATTAGCTTCCAGAAACAGGTGTAAAATTTATATTCTCATCAGTAAACTCCATATCTTTATGCATCCTTGCATTACAAGTATCTTCTAGATTCATACAACCAGTTACGTGTGTAGACCTGACTCTCTGTGAGATGCAGTGTTGCTCTTGGAAATGCCAAAACATCTGTTCCTTTTATTATCCATACTTCATGACCCCTGATGTGCCCAACAAGGGTCTTCTTGGTTATAACAACTAGGTAGGGTCCTAAAGCAAAAAAAAAAAAAGAAAAAAAAAAAGATAAAATTTCACCTCAAGGACAACAGATTTTTGTAAATAGAAATAGTGAAATAGTGCTTGCTTGTGTAAAACAGCAACAATAAAGACTGAACTCTTTATTTCTTGAGCTGAACTTTTAGGGGAAATGATAAAATAGTTCAAACTAGTGTGAGTTCAAAATAACTGATAGTAAATGACTGAATGGCAAATCCAAAGTAAAGGGGTTTGAGTTCCAAATAACAGGAATTCAAAATAACCGAGCTTGTATTGCCAGGGTCCAGCTGTACATGTAAGAGAAAAATGGTCATATACAAATGTATGGCAATAACGTAAAACAGGACCCGTCTTTATACATGTGTTACGTCAAAAAGCTCTGTAAAACGTTCTTGGTTTTGACTGTAACCCCTTTAATAAACACATCCATCGTTCCATTGTTGACATGGGGAATTCTTTTCGTAATATGCCCAGTACACACCTAGCAACACTAGCTGATAATGTGTAACAATTGACTCTCAAATTCACCTGCTAACAAATTAATGATTCCAAGTATTCCAAATATATCCCTACTCTCAGCTGATGGTGGAATCTGACCTTCATTGTCTAAGAGATCAAGGTGACAAAATCACAGATTAATGGCTGCCTTGTTTTATCATTAACTAGCACTTAACCAGACGGGTGTCCAAGCATTTTGTGGATCCCACTTCCTAGAGACTTTTTTTTGGATACATTGCTTTAGAAACTGTTTGCTTGAGCTAACCACATAGCAAAAGTTTGACTGCCCAGTTTCAGATCCTGGCTAGAGGCCTGATCATTAATGACTGACTTATTCCCCACGGCCATGTTTGTTAGTGTGTCAGAGGTAACTACCAGGAGTGATGAAGCTTGTCTCAGTAAAATGAAGCAACAGCTTTCATGAATCAGCTGATTTTCAATATCATGTTCTTTTTAACCATTGGTCCAATATAAAAAAATCAAAAGTCCTTTGGCCTGTACACATTACTTGATGTTCATGTTGGTTTAAAGAGGCCCATAAAAAAGGTCAAAAGATATCGCAGTTTTTAAAGTTGCGACACATATTTCGTTTTGATGCATTGTACTTGTAAAGTAAAGCATCTTTCAGCCAAATTTGGTAGAATCTGTTTCGTCTGTTTAACTTAGCGAGTGACAACCGATATTGAAATGGGGTCCTTAAACTTGTTGTATCACTAGCCATGGTTGTACAAAAACCTATGTTTTAACAATTTACCGTTACGTTTAATAGCTTTGAAGCCCGGTTTTGACTTCTTGTGGCGATATCTTCACCGTAATAAAATTAATAACAGTCTTCATTTAGGTTGATATAAAAAGAAAACAAACCAAATCTCCTCGTAATTAAGCTTAAATCTACAATGATGACACAAGCTTAACCGTAGCTAAAATAAATAATCCTCTAAGGCAGAATCAATCTTCACTGATAACAGATCTGCAGTCACAAACGAAGAGAATATTGCATTACTACGCTAAGAGTTAACGGGACGTGAAAGTTTTGAAAACCTTGACGTAAACGTACCTGCTAAACTCAATTCTTGAGTAACCCGATCTATTTCGAGAATCTGGTCGCCCACCGAATGCTGGTCCCGAGGCTCGATATAAAACTTGTCTGGCGCGATGTGGCTAAAGAAAACAGAAATATTAAAGAAAATTGAGTTTAGATGAATTCTGAATGTATGAACAAAAGGTTAAAGCACCGGAAACAGGCCTTATTACTAAATAGGACATACAGCCTCAAAGCCCGGTAAACCGCGCTGTCCGCCATGTTGGCAATCTGATTGAGTCTGCGAGTTCGTGGATTAGCGGTAGTAAACTAAAAGCATGCGTACTAAGGATAAAAGACTGCGTTTTCTGGTCGTTCTCAGCGGTTTCTTCCCTAAATCGAGGCTATCTTGTGCCCAGATCTTTCGCTCACAATTTAATTTCACCACTGTTTTGGTAATGATAAATTGTTTCGATCTCGGAGAAGTAGATGTGTGAAAATGACGTCTTTTTCTACTGCAACGCTGGAAAAAAAGTTAGCTGATCTATCCAACACGCAGCATAGTGTTCAGACGCTTTCGTTGTGGCTCATTCACCACAGAAAACACGCTAAAGCGATAGTACAAGCTTGGTATAAAGAGCTCGCCAAAGGTAAGCAATGGCCGTTTGTTTAAACCTCGTGAGGGAACAATCCATCGCTCTAGACTGCAACAAAATAGGCTTTTTGAAGTGACAGTTAACTATCGCTCTGACATGTTTCGAATAGATTCCACTTATCACATAGATAATTAAATACTTATTTAAGCTGCTTAAATAGGCTTAAACCAAGCTAGCCTAATTTTGGATGCAGGTTTATGATAGTACTTGTAGGAAAATGCCATGCCTGTCTATTCCCCCCCCCCCGGGGGGGGAGGGGAAGTACTCCCAGAAGAATTTGTCGGGAATGTGCGGCCCACTTCCCTAAATCCGTACCCTATTTATGACCAAAATCTGTGATTTTCCCTACCCTATTTATGACCTGACCAAAAATATGATGCCCTATTTATGACCATTGTGGCTGGCACAGCTGCCCTAAGCATGATTTATTAGGGGCTTTTGTTGATGATCTTATCCATAATGAGGAAAAAAGTAGCTTCTTCTAAAGACATACGCAATTGAAGACTAGAGGGAAAAAACCATACCCTATTTTATGACCAAAATGGTCAAAATTGATGCCCTATTTATAACCAAAATGGCTGAAAAACCATACCCTTTGGGGCCACACATACCTATATAGCTCATATAAGGGAGTACCCCCCAGGGAAGGGGTCTATTCGAAACATAGTCATGTCCTCACTGGGTCTTAGAACCCCCTGAAAATGCAGTGAGAGCTTCCTTTTAAGTAACCAGGTATCTGACCAAAGAAAATATGGACAGGCATTTGGTCTGAAGACTACAGCTATACAGCTCTTTTTTTTAATGACTTTTTACCTACTAAACTTATATCTGCCATGGTTACACACCAATTTCTAAAGCCTGTGGAGGAGGCAGTACCTGCTGGGTGTTCAGGAGGTTAGGGTTAGGGGTCACTGTACCTGAATCTCAAATTCTTAAAATGTTAAATGCTCCAGAAAGAATGTCAAATATTAACGTGATGATGCACTTTTATACAAATTATTTTTCACATACAGTCTATTACAGTGTTCTGTTTGTTGTCATTTACAGCAAGGTCAAGCAAAAAGCTCACATTCCTATTTCTTGCTAACGATGTCCTTCAAAATGGAAAAAGAAAGGGGACAGAATTTTTGGGTGAATTTAAGCATGTGTTGCCTGCTGCTTTTCAGCATTGTGCACAGTAAGTAAATGTAATGTCCAGCTATTACGTAGGGAGGAACAGTCTGCATACGAGCCAAGTGGCCCACCAGGCTGGAGTTTATCCTGGTTTCTGTGGTATGAAGTGACTATGAGTATTTCTACCCCCCCTGGATGTGATACTAGTACATCGCAGGGTTACCCCCGGCATTGAATTGCGGGTATCCATTTATACACCTGTGTGGAGAGAGGCACTGTGAGAGTGAAGTGTCTTGCTCAAGAGCACAACACACTGTCTCCAACAAAGGCTCAAACCTGGGCAGCTCGATCTGGAGATAAGCACACTAACTGTGAGGCCACTGTACCACCCACCCAGCTATTAAAGGTTGTAGAATTCTTCTCTGCCTGGTTAAGTTGGCTAAACTGGCACTGAGAACATATACCTTGAAAATGGAGTAGTTAGTAATTAATACAAACATTTCAGCTGTATTGCTTGTCTAGATAACATGAATAGCAGTTACTAATTTATTACAAATAACTCTTTGATCAAGGGGTGGAACAGTAGAAGCCATCAAAGGTCTTGAAAGACTAATCTCCATATGGACAGAGAGAAATGTGTATGACGCAACTTTCCTAGAGAGACTTCACAAGTGTTTAGGTGAGAACAAGTGAGTTTACTTAGAAAGCTCTTTTAATTAGTGATGCGAGCTGTGCATGGTCAGTGGACATTATGTTACCTCAGCGAGTGTTGATTCTTAAACAAGGGGGTTTCAAAGCATTTAATTTTGCAATATTTATCATAATTATTATTTAATTAATAGGTCAAGAATCAGACTCGCCGCCACCAGAGAAGAAACAAAAGCTTCAAGATGAAAAACAAGCTCCACTGATTGAGCCACCAGATG
Source organism: Orbicella franksi (assembly GCF_964199315.1). Taxonomy (NCBI): domain Eukaryota; kingdom Metazoa; phylum Cnidaria; class Anthozoa; order Scleractinia; family Merulinidae; genus Orbicella; species Orbicella franksi. Next base: position 8,982,939 of record NC_138157.1, read on the forward strand.
TGAGTGAATTTTTTAAGAGGGTTTCCTATACCTCTAAAGTTTCCTTGCATACCAACATATTAGGAGGCTGAGGCAAATAATTGATCTGTTCACCACTGACAAATCAGAACATTTTGTGATAACTGAGTTCAATGTTATTATTAATATTGTTTAATCATCTGAATACCAAGTTTGTTTTCATATTTATATCACCCTCTGGCAGCTCAGGGAAGTGATCTGCCATTTTTCACATAACAACATGGTTGCAATAATTAAGCTTCAGCAGAATATTATTTGTAGCAAAACGCATTTAGACGGTACTATGCATGAGCAGACCATTACTTGTAGGCAGTTATTTGCAGGACACGTGGTGGGCTCTTTGCTTGTGAAAAGGAAGAAAAAAAAAATGCATCAAATGATGATCAATGTATCAATGTTACATGATTATTTTGCCCGCAGCCTGAGGATCTAATTAAGGCATTGATGGAACTTGAAAACTCTGCTTCACAAGATGCTGTTGTTAGAGAAAAGATTGCTAATCTACCAGCAGAAGTACAAGATGTCTCACTTCTGGACAAAATAGAAGGTATACAATTAACAATTACTGATACAGTGTACATGTAGGTCTAGTCTCTAAACGTATACTTAAACAGAAAAAATTGCTAATAATGTTTGAAGTCACATGGTACAAATGTTTACTCAAAAACTGAAAACAACTCATTGCAAAAACTCACAAGTCATGTCAATAAGAGTTTGCAGAGCACAGTTTTCTATTAAAACATAAAATAAAGTTTTCTATTAAAAAATAAATGTCTGGTGATGACTTACAATTTCTTTCAACATAGACTTTTTGTTCAATGTATTCCTGTCTTTAATTATTTAATAGTGCTTTTTTTAATTTTTGCAGGGGGTGTGTGGGGTGGGGTGGGCCTGTGGGAAAGAGACTTTCAATTATCAGTGATAAGAATTTCATTAGCTCATGCTCTATAACAGTGTATCTTTAGCTAAAAGAGTTCATCTTGTAGTCTTCATTTAGTTCATCTTGTGGTTTCTACAGCAATAGAGAACACTCTTTTCATTTGCCCTTTAGATAAAGAAACTGGAGACCGCCTTTCCAAGATTGTTGATGAGGCTTGTTTATTACTTGCTGACTACAATGGCAGACTTGCAGCAGAACTGGAAGACAGAACAACAATATCCAAAATGCTGGCTGCATTTATACAACTTCAAAAGGACAAGCTTGCAGAATCAGAGAAAAAACTTGAAGTAAGTAAGGGAATCTTGGCTTTGATAGTGGTTGAGTCACTTGGACTTGGTTGACTTACTTTCAAAAAGTTTGCAATCAGACTGTGAGTAATTAATTATAAGGGGTTACCCTTAGCCCAGTCTTACTGGTGTGTTTAGACCAACTTGACTCTTGCAGTTCTAAATTGAAATTGATTCTAATAGCTAACATTATGACTCAATCTTTCTTTTTAATTTCCCAGGAATACAAAGCCAAACAGGAAAAAGTTCAGTTAGTGAGACAAGAACTCAAGTCCCATTTAGAAAACCTTCCAGACCTGACCAAACTTCCTGATCTTGGAGGAGGTCTTGCTCCTCTGCCGTCGGCAGGAGATTTATTTGCATCTGCTCAAAGATCATGACGGCGGTCAGTTCTGCTCAGGAACTTCCACATAAGACTTTAAAAAAAACTCGCATTCTCCATAATGTTTGACTGGTATATATAATTTTAATAATTTATAAATATTTCTTGATATACCTGTAATTGTGCCTGGGTTGATATAAAACGAGGTTGAACTTTACATACTTAATTCTTCCCTTGCTCAAGAAAAGTCTGATATTCCACTCTGACAGATTACAAAATAAATACTGTGGAATCAGATTTCTCTAACCCTCAATTTCTCAAACCTCTCACTAACTCTAACCAAAAATCATCATCCTTGGAAGTGTTTCATTGTAATCTACTGTAACCTCCTGATTTCTCAAACCAAGAGTCGTCCCCCTGGGATATGTTTCCCTGCAATTTTCCCCTTGATATCTCAGCAAACTCGTGTACTTTCCCATTCCAATGCATATTTTTCTTGGTGGTTAGAGAAATCCAATTCAGCTGTATGTAACTCTAGAGATCCATATCACGTATCTGATTACAACCCATGGTAACAGTTATCAGGGTTGAAGATCACCCCTTTTGCGTGAGTCTTGCGTTACACCTGCTTTCAGTGTTACATGCGTAGGTGACATCTTTCGACCATCTCTCAACATTCCATCTTTCAACATGCTATGTAAACGGCTGAAATACCATTTACCTGTGAAACTAGCAATTTTTCCGGTTATTAGCGGAACAAATGACAAGTATATGATAATTACTGACCTCAAATGAATGAAGAAGATTGTGGACTCCCAATTTACGGGATAATTCAAACGACTTTAGTGTAGTCGATCAGCTTTCAATAGTGACTTCCGGTAGAATTTGGCTGCTACCACTCTGTTAATATTCGAAAGATGTAAACATTCAAAGCAGTCGATTTATCCCTCACAGAATTTTTTCTTGATGCTCCTAGCCTTAGTTTGATGTCAAATAAATCCATCCTTCATGATTAAAAGTCGAGTTCAACCGTAAAGAAGCCACTTGTGCTTACATTTTGATGTAGGCCAGGTTACATAGCATGTCGAAAGATGGCATGTCGAGAGATAGTTACTATGCACGTAACACTGAAAGTGGGTGTAAACTCAATATGGTATACACAATGTGCAGTTCCAGGAAATATTCATACTCCCCTCACAGAAGAGATTGGAATTTCCTAGGGGCTGGGGTGGGTTCTCTAAGACCAAAAATATTAAAAAATGTTTGAAGCTTAAGTGGAATTTCCAGAGGGCTGGGGGGGAGGTGTCTTAGAAAAATCCTTCTGTGGTGGAGGTATGGACATTTTCTGGAGCTAAACAATACACAAACTGTTAGAGGAGTCACACACTCCTCCTAATAGTCTTGGAGCCTCACTTTACAATCCTGCGTGAGTAAGCAAGATTGCTAGACTTTTGATATTAAATAGGAAAGCAGGGCTGTCTACAATACCTGGCTGTGGCCAAAAATCACAATACCTTCATGGTCTTTGCTGGCTAATCTGATTGCTATTAGCTTGACTCTTTTAATATACTTCGTGACAGCCCTGGAGGAGGGGAAGGAAGGGAAAGAACAAAACTGCTAATCTTACCAATGCTTTTGGCTTGGGTTGTATTTATTGCTTGGTTCTGAATTCTCTTGCCTATAGTAAGGAACAAACACTCAGTGACACTGTATGGATACAGGATCTACATAGCCTTGTAGCACATGTGCTATATGTACGTTATTACATACATGTATGTTATTACACTATGGGAGGCGCGGTGGCCTCATGGTTAGTGCGCTCGTCTCCGGATCGAGCGGTCCGGGTTCGAGCCCTGGCCAGGGACATTGTGTTGTGTTCTTTGGCAAGACACTTTACTCTCGCAGAGCCTCTGTCCACCCAGGTGTATAAATGGGTACCGGCGAACTTAATGCCGGGGGTAACCCTGCGATGGACTAGCATCCCATCCAGGGGGGAGTAGAAATACTCCTAGTCGCTTCATGCTACAGAAACCGGGATAAGCTCCGGCCTGATGGGCCACTTGGCTCATATGCAGACTTTACCATGTTATTACACTATGGGGGTTAAATTTGAACTGTCTATTGATCTGGGTAAGAACTAAGTTTATGGAGAGAGGAATTTGGTTAAGGTATGTAGAGTTAGCAAAAACAGCTAGGTTTTCTGTATGGATCAAAGAACATCCCTTGACTGTGAGCGATTTCTCTTTGCTTTAAAAGCCTTGAGCTTGAAATAAGTGTATGGCGGCTGCTCAAGCAAGCAGAATTTGGTCACCAGATTGGGAGGGGAAGGGCTCTAGAGCGTCGCTATGCGAGCGTCGTATATATAGCTATATTTTACATGAGGAGCTGCTTACTCGTGGACAACAAAGAAAGACAATTTTTTTAAGTGAAGACTGGATATCAAAAGCACACTAAGCTACTATGAAAATGAACCTAAAGTTACTTCTATTTATAGGTACTTGTAGAGGGAGGTTTCTAAAGGAATGCACTAATTTTTATATTGTATATATTTAAAACAATAATTTTTAGCCAGTACTTTTGTCGCACGTTTTTAGGCTCATTGTGGGTTAATTTCTATTCAAGTTTTAACGAAAAATATATTTGCATGTAACTTGTAAAATTCATACAAGTTAAAAACGCATTTTTGTAGAAGCAGCAAGCCATTTAGGCGTTTTTTATAAATTAGTCTCCCCAACTTTCATTTTGTCCAGATTTTTGCCAAGTTTCCCTCGTTAATGATATCGTGCTCAAGTTATCGAAAATAAGCCTCACATACCAAGTACTTAACGTTCTCAAAATATACGTTTAAGGCTTTCTATCAAGACGTCTAGCTGTTAAAAAGTTGGCCTCTAGAGTAGAGAGCCTGTGCTTACTTTTTCTATTACAAGCGTCTGTAAAGACTTGCCTGAGTCATTTTTTTCGTTTTTGTTGTTAACTTAGAAATAAAATTTCCAGTCCTCGATTGTGATTGGTTTAAAAAAACTCCTTTTTTCCACTAATTCACTTGCCAAGTTGTTATCGGACAGTTTGTTATCGGACAATTGAATAAACCAATCACATTCAAAGTTGTAGTTTAAATCAACCAATCACTTTCAAAGTTGTACTCAGCCAATCCCAATTTTAGAGCGACATTAAACAATTTACGTCTCCTTTGTCAGTCTTTTAATGCAAATTTTCCCTTTGTTTCATACCTTGGCTATTCTTTTCTCGGAAATTGCAGTTTTTACGATTAATTGGTAATAAAATTTCGGGTCGTCCAATTCGGTCTCAATCTCGTTCCCAGAGCCCACGTGTCTTTTGGTCAGCGCCGAGACACGGAGCTTCGTGTCTTGGCGCTGACCAAAAGACACGTGGGCTCTGGGAACGAGATTGATTCGGTCTGTAATCATACTCGTAATAAACAAATCGGACTCCCGCTGCGCGGTCGTCCGATTTTGTCATCACTCGTATGATTACAGACCGAATTGGACTCCACTCAGTCCTATTACAATTACTTATCATAAACACCCTAAATACCTAGGAAGAGAATTTGACCCTGGACATTGCCTCATAACTTTTTCATGGACATTGTCACAATTTTTTTCTGGCTTGGGCGTTGGAGAGGTCGTCTAGTCTTGGGTTCAGAGGGTTTTATTTCATTTTGACCACCCTCTGAGCGAGAATGACGAGGCTTTTAGGTTATCTGAAAAAATGTTCACAGTGGCGAGGACCACTTCTGCTTCCCGTTACTAATGACAATTTTTTACCGTCATTATTGCTTCTCGTGGAGAACTTGTAATTTGGTATCAGTGGAAGAGAGATTGCAAATCATCTCCGTTAATTTTATCCGAAAGCAGTAAAGACATTCAAACTTTCAACTGATGCTTATTTTTTCATTATTCCTCTTAAGTTATTTTTAGATTAGTACCAGCTTCAGAAATCCCAGGAGGATAGGACTAACCAATCATGACACGAATTTTACTCTTTACTCACGTGAACTGCTCAAGTGGCGTTTCGCGCATTTTCATATTCCACGAAAACACCCACGCAACGCGCGTGCAACATTCTCCACGGAAGAACTGGGTACCATATTCAAAAATAACACGAGAACGACTTCCCTGGGAATCAGGATTATATGGTGGATTAACTCTCTCAGTCTTCCTCTCTCTTGGTTTTTCTAATTAAAGGATTGTGATGCAAATACGTGAAATTGGGAGCGTTCTAGAGGACGATTATACGCTCTGACAACGTCATCAAGCAAAGCTATAAAACGATTGATTGAGTAAACTACTGCAAAGCTGTCCCACTGTGAAAGTCTTGGGCGCAGAAATCCTTCCGGTAACAAACTCCAAGCTCCGGAATTATCGAGAATTAAGAATATAAGCCAACAGGCTTATGATTTAGTTACCAGCAAAGCTCTAACTTCTTATCGTAAACCTCCTGTGATCATGAAGGGCATGATTTGTATATTTTCACGTAATTGTCGTGTATTAATAAATTTAGAGACGAGACGTTCATTCTACAACAACCATACAACCTTTTTTTGTGTTGCTATGCCATGTTGTGTTCTTGTGCGCAGGAAAAAAATTCCTAGACTCGACCTAGACACAAATGACATATCTTCGAATCAACAGTTCATAACCTCTTGCTTCCGGGTGAATACAAACTCAAACATTTTTGGAACGCAAAATTATTTTCCCTGCACAATACTTACCCACCAAAAACGCCTTTTCAAAAAAAAAAAATGCAAGCTTAGGGTTTATCAAGGACATTTTAATTAGTTCTTTAATTTACAACCCTGAGATAAAAACGTATCTATTCTTGGCCAATGTGCCTTGTGCTGCAAGCCACTATCAGACGTACCAGGCAGTTGATCGCTGGCCAAAATCGGCGAAAACGTTCCCTTTTATAAGGGAATAACAGAATAACTTTGATATGGAACAGTTTACCTGAAAATATTAAGGATTCAGACACTATAAGCTCTTTTAAAAGTAAACTTAAGTCTTTTTATTTTACTAGACTTTTAAATGTTTTTGATGGTGACAATTTTCGTTCTTTTAAATTAATTTGTCCTAAGTGTCGCCGTGTTAATATTTTCTTTGTCTGTACTTGTTAATGTTGATTAGTATATTTTAGATTGTATTTGTGTTATTTAGATTATTTGATTTGTAGTTTAGTCGGGTCAGGGGAGGGTTTTTTCGGGATATTTTTTAGGGGGTTGGGTGTGGGTGTATTAACCAAGTAGGGGACTTATGTCCTATTGTTAAGCACCTGTACTTGTACGAATCCTAAAAAATAAAAATAAAATAAAATAAAAAAAAACTGTTTTTAAAAGTGAAAATGGGCGAAATTAATCCGCGTCAGTAAACTAAAGAAGCATCAGAATTCCCATTTTCGTGGTGGATCAGTTTTCCATATTATTGTATAAACGGAGCTTTATCATTTTGGATAGTGTGGGCGAGCGATGAACATACCGTAAAAAAAGGGGACAAATATCTTAAATAAATACTAGATACTAGCAGTAATCAAAGATTAGAGCGGTGCGTTCACTCGCGTACTTTGCATGTTTAAGTGGACAAATATCTTGAATATATCTGGGGAACAGGGATGGAGTACCTCGCAGTGGTGAGAGCGCTCGCCTCCCACCGTGACTGCCACATGTGGGTTGAGTTTGTTTTGGTTCTCGTCCTTGCTCCGAGGGTTTTTCTCCGGGTTCTCCGGTTTTCTTCCCTCCACAAAAAAAGAAAAAAAATACCATACCCTTTGGGGCCGCACATACCTATATAGCCCATATAAGGGAGTAACCCTCCACCCGGGTATTTCGTCTATTATCAATCCCGGGGCTTGTTTATATTAGGTCTCACAGAGAGGACCTTATAAAACATTTCCTAGTCGAAGTGTTATCACGATCGTGCACCATAAACAAACTGCTGATTGATATTCACTTTCAATTACAAGCTCAAACTCCGAATAAGACTGAAAACTCGACTATCCGTTTATAGTTTGTGAGAGGCGAAGTCCCTAGTCGATGGTCGTTAGGGCTTACGGCTAACATATCAGAGTCAATAGAAACTGACAACGTGCAGCCAATTTTTTAAGCATAGCACCCACAGTTGCTGTTCTATTAAACGTACAATGTCATGAAACAGATTTATCAGGCTGTTTTGGACAACACGTTTAACAAAAGAATTTAAAACACCTATCATAGAGACGTGTCGACAGCGGATACTAAGGCAAAAAAGAAATACACACCCTTTTCGCCCTGCTCGAACTTAGTTAACAATTCGCTTATAGAAAACAACGGTTCACGGTCTAACTGTCAAATTTAACCACGTGTAGAAGACTCATGAATAGAACGAGAAATTGTGTGATAACGAGTAAGACCAATGCATGGCACTCACCATATTCCTCAAATCCAGAATCTACCATGACAAATTCCAAATTAAACCGGACATACTTTTACACTGAGGTTCAGTCATGAGAGTTTCTCTTCAGTATAAATTAACCTTTACAACGTTTTCTTAATTTAGGCGAGTGGAAAAAGTGGAGAGGGGTGAGAGAGGAAGCCACATCAGCATTAGTTTGTTTTCGTGCAGATCCTCTCTCCTGGTCGAATTGGAATTTGGAGATGTTGGTTTTTGTGGAGGAAGGAAAACCGGAGTACGTACCCGTAGAAAGATCCTCGGAGCAAGGCGCGAACCAACAACAAACTCAACTCACATGTGGCATCGGGCCGGAATTGAACCCGGGCCACATTGGTGGGACGCGAGGGCTCTCATCCCTGCTTCCCATTCCTGCTCATTCTATTTGCTGTTTGTCATTGCTGTCGTTTCAAGCTGCTGCATAACTGCTAAGGCCCCGCCCACACGTATCCGGATATTTTTGAATCCGCAACTTTTTCTTTCCGGATACGGCTTCCATCCACACGCATCCAGCGAATTCGGCATGCAGCGAATCCGGATATTTTTGCTAGTGTGGACGGGGAAATTTTTGAATCCGGAAATAAAAAGTTGCGGATTCAAAAAATATCCGGATACGTGTCGACGGGGCCTAAATGTGAGTTGAACTTTACATTGTTGCTAATTTTGGCCTGCTGTTCTTATTTCTGATACACAGATTTTATTTTCGAAGTCATTTCAGTAAGGGGTAGCGTTATTACTCGACGTGACGACGTCGTTAACCGTTCCGGGACCGATATACCTTAATATAAGCCTTGAAACAATCGCCTAACTTTGGCCCTTTAGTCGAGTCTCCGCTAACGAACACCTTCCGTGAGTGAACACTTAGTAATAGTCCCTGCCACATACAAACATTGTATTATTTACCTCCAGCTTCTCTTAAGAGGACACATCATACTCGTTTGTCGAAGTTCTTTCGTAAAATTTACTTTACGATGTTTCTCTTCCAATTAATCAACAATTTATTGATAAATTCATTAATCATGGACATTTTCAGTCTGACCTAACTTTGTAATAACTTTGATAACAACTGAAAACGAGGCGGGGAAGGGCGTGGGTGAGTCTTAAGTCGAGATATTTCAATCTGAAGGTTAGGGAATACTACCATTTCATATTGAAGTTCAAACTATTTTGCAGTAAAATGCGGTAATAACAATAAAGAAGTTAGTCAAAATTCATTATTTAATAACTGTTTTTAATCTTAGTTCATTCACTGCTGCTATTTATAACTTTGAGTATTAATTTAAACTAGATCAAAGATCAAGTTGACCAACATCGGGCTAAGGAGCAATGCTTGAGCACTTTAGTTTCCAAGCCTTCATAATATCAACTCGACGTAGGTTTTCTAAACAAGACTGAGAGCTACCTCCATGGTTTAAATATATTCGATTTGCATAATATGTACGAATTATTCTGAGATTCATTTGAGGCGTTGCAACTAAAGGACAAATTATTATTTCTAGATTTGATTCGAGATTAACATTTTGGAGTTTTCCCCTTCCGATGAAAGCGGGTTAATATGGAGCCTGAATATGACTCCAGGCGGATTATCAACATAACTAGAAAAATTCCCTTTTCCGTATTTTGTGTTTTTTAAGATGCCACTTAAATCTTTTAAGCCACTACACGCGATAAACATTTTTAGTGAAGGGATGAATACTTTAAATATCTATTCCTCTGCACACCCGAGCTAAATACATTGTAATAGCGATCTAATCTTCGAAATACATTATTTTGGTTAAAACACCAAACTGATAATCTTTGTGTTCTTTCGAGAACAAACTCCGGGTGTTTATGATCGGAGTACGTTAAGGCCCTCTCACATAGAGAAATGAAAGTTTAGATCTTTGGAATATTTTAAGCTGTCAAAGGAAAAAGTGCCAGTTCAGGGCGAAATCGCGTCTTCTGGAGGTCTCCAGGCGCGCCAGATGCAACTCAATGCTTTACGATTGCGCGGCAAGTTTTGGAGTGCTTTCGGCCACTCGCGTCATATTTGTGGATGATTTGTAGAAGATCATGGTATAGTTATCAAAAGGAAATGGTTATGAAACTCGTTAAAATTATTTTTTGTTCGCTTATTTTGGCCTTCACCAAGCACAAAGCACAATAGTTGCTTACTTCTGTACAAGCAACAAACCAATAGTAACTCACTGGGATAGTGTCTGAGCCCAAAACAAAAACTTTTACAAGGTTGTAGACCTTCCAACATAAACCTTGTGATCTTTGTTTGCTCTTTTGAAGTTTGCCAGGCTTCATAATCATTCCTCTCTGTTAACTATGATAGTCTTGAATCAATTGCTTGGACGAATTAATTTTTTCCAGAACGTCACTCTTTTCTTGGACTGCCCGTCTTTTAAAGTATAATGGATGAATTTAATTGCGCCTAATTGGCATGAAAGACTTATTCAGTTCAGTTATTGCACTCAATATGAGCCATTGTTCAATTCATTCTTCTGGTACACAATGTAAAACCCGTCCGGAGTAGTTCTCCAACCAGACTCTGACTTCTTTGATGTTGTACGCGAAAGGCCCAGGCCCTCCCTGGTACACTATTCTATTGTCCCGGATGACATAGAGCCTTTCAGGGCTTGCGCCATACGCCAAGTTGGCGGCGTCCAGCATGCTGTCCACTGCTACGGGGCACGGTGGATTGTGGGACAGAAGTAGCTGAGCTGCCGCGCATCTGTCTGTTTGGGTTTGATGTTTGGGAATGTTATAATTGTTCTGAAAGAAAAAGCAAGGTGTGAAATTGCTGGAATTGCTGGTTTTCAGTGTCACGCAATTCAAAATAGATCAAAATAAAAATCAAAACCGGTCAATAGATAAAGTCCAGAATCTGGGAAATGAAAGAAGGTAAATATGCAAAGACTCTCGCCAAAATTCTGGTCACAGTAATTTGTCTCATGCGAGATATGCGAAGAAATTTTTTACCCAAATTTATGGAGATTTGTATGGAGACGCCATGCTGGTGCCCATCCGTATGGGCACCAACATGGCGGCCGGAAACCTACAGAAACATCTGTCACTGAGTTTTGCTACAAAAGCGTGAATTTATCCCTCGAGGAACTCTAAAACATTAAAATCATACTTTTTCTAAGACATGAACTGTTCAGATAGCCAAGTTCCCCGAAATAAGTAACTTTTTTAACCATCATGATAGCTCTCTGGGCCGTCATGTAAATGCCGTGTCACGCAAAAGCTTAGAAATTCAAACGTAGTGTATCACAAAACCAAGAAACCATTCGGAGCGAAAATTTGTTTGAGTATTAGTTTTCAGCTGCTCTTATACATCATTTAAGTAAAATCTCGGGAAGATCAATAGTTTTGTAGTTCGAATTTTGGTGACGTCATGTGAAAACCAGCTATACTATCTGAATCGTCTACAGACAAATTTAAGCACGGATCTGTCACACAAAGTTTAGCATCATACATACACTGAACACAGAAACCGATTTTTTTGTAATTAATTTTGGCGTTGTTCCGAAGCAATCAGTGAAGCCCAGTCCTCCTCGCAGCCGATATTTGGCTCGTCATGCAAAGGAGAATATTTACATTGATCGCTTTTTTTCCACAGGTGGTTAGAAAAAAATGTCTCTTGGCTTTGAGAACAAAAATTCTCAGGGTAAAGCTTCATTTATGGCCAGCTCCGTGAGTTGGTAAGATGCATCGAATCCAGCGCTGCGATTGGCTAACTGAGCAGGCAAGATGACACTATCTTGCCAGCTCGCAATTACCCGCTGTGTCCCGCACGAAAACAGGGTTCCTTTTCCATACAATTAATCCTTTATTGACCAAGCTTGTTCGGTCAAGATGGCTGGATACTGGCCTCATTCCTTTTAAACAACCCCAATAAGGAACTTAGTCAATATCCAGCCATCTTGACCTCACGCTTGGCCGATAACCCATATTTACAATTGAGAGCAGAAGCTTTTCTTCTGCGCAACGAGACTCAATCACGCATCGTGATAAAATAGAGCACACTCCATTTCTGGTTCAAAGTAGCCACGAATTAAGGTTAACCATTTGAAATAGCGAAAAGGCACGCCTATTTGAGATAATGAACGCTGAGTTCTGGGCCAGAGACCGACTGAACTTTGACGATGCCGACGACATTTTGGCGCTGCAGTACGCCATGTACGACTATGAAGCTAAATTGCCGCCAGAGACACCGAATTTTCTCATGACTGTCAGACTAACTATAAACTTGCTTCGAGAAGGAATCAATTTGTGAATAGGTAAAGATCATGTCTAAGTGGCAGTAAGGTTCTGTGTTGTTTTCAATTGCGAGACCGCACACCTTATTCTGTTCCCGTGGCAAACATGAGATGTTCGCAGTGCACTGTGGGCTTGGCAGATTGAGTAGCTTGGAAAAACATACTTCATCAACGCAATATTTTTTCAGAGTGGGAAAACGCCGAAGAAAACACGATATCTGCAAAAAATTCAAAAAATAAAACGTAATTTAGGTAAATTCCCTCGATCGTTTGAATTTGACAAATTTCCAAAACTGAAGTAGCCGGGTAAAATAAAGACAAAGCTTCGTGTCGACGCCAACTTAGGAACGACATAATTCGACGGAAGGGATTATAAGGCTGATATCGCTTGCATGTTAAGTCTTATAATATAATATGATATACTATACTATAATAGATTCTAGTGTGTATACGTAGTATATCTCTGTTATTTTAACTGCTAAAATCTTAAACGACGGCCTTCAGTAAGCGGTTTAACTGTTCTGTTTTTTTGTAAATTTTCTGTTGTATCGTGATGTTAGCCTTTTCTTGAAACAGTTATCGCCATTGACGCGCCTAGAACTTAACCAAATAAAAATTGTAAAACGTAAACGCCCGATGTTTGCCTAAGGTTTTCTTAAGCGATTTATATTCAGGTCGTCTCACTTTGAACAGAAGAAGGTACGTGAACTTCGCAAACTCGCGAGGGCGGTTAATTTTATCAGTCAACTTCAAATTGATAGATCATGATAAGTAACTAAAGCATCATCCACATTACGCGGGAGGAATTTGAGAACGGAGGTTTCACTCTGAAAACGGTTCAAATGTTTTCCGTATTACCAGAGGAATTTGAAAATGCAACAATCAGCGGCCATTTTGGATTTGTGTTTGAAGAAAATCACATGATTATCGTAACGCGTGACGTCATCGTTTTCGAGAAGCTCCGTTTTCAAAATGTTTTCCGTCAACACGAAAACGAAAAGCCGGGGTTTTCAAGTTCGAAGAGCGTTTTCGAAATGCTCCGTTTTCGTGACGGATTAGTTGTACGGAAGGCCAAACTCTAGAAATAAAGCTGCGTTTGCAAATTTCTCCGGCGTGGTGTGGACGCTGCCTAATTGTTTCACCTTGCAACTTTTAAGTTTTATCAAGAGAATATATCTCTTGGTTCTATCCACCTTCTCCGAACGAAATAGATTTCTGTTCTTAATTAGGCATGAAAACTCATCCCTCACTTGATGAAATACTACTAGGAGCTTGGATGGATAAATTTTCAGTGTGTGTATAATCTGATGTTGGCAACTCTAACGCTTGTTTCTGCCCGTCAATCTTTCTTTAATAGCTGATTCAGTAAAGAAATAGCATTCCTTGGTGCAACTCCCTATTTTGGTACGAATAATTCTTATTACTCTATGACAAAATGCGAGATAGACTGTCTCTTTTTCAAACTCTCTGGTCATGGAGAGAGAGAGACGGGATGGTGAGCGGGAAAGGAAATTGCAAAAGCAGCACGTATTATTGGAGTAAAGGAAAAGGTGTCATTGATGTACATATTAAGAAATTTACATCCCTTCCTCACGTTAGTGTTTTAAGAAAACCCTTGCTATGATGAAATGTGCGGCGCAACATCAGGAAGTTTTTACGTCTTCAGTAGTTGTAACAGTTTGAATAGTTAAGTGCTTCAGTTAATTTTTTTAAACCTATTTTTATCTTATGCATTTTTAACTTTGTCCGAAATCGTTTGAGTTTCAATATGTTATTGAACATCTTATTTTCTAAAGGACCACCCTATGGAAAACCATGTAATTACTTGACAAGCACTTCCTCTGAAAATATATATATTTTTTATCGTCAATATTGCGTTTGAACTCGGCAGTTCGAGCATTTCGAGCAGTTCGAGCAGTTCGACTTTGCTGATCCCCTTGTAGGTCGGAAAACGTTGTCTTACTCAAATGACAAAAGTACAGAAATTCTTGAAAATGCTTCTTTTTTTCTGTTTATTTTCTTTGATGATGGATATCTTGCAGATCAAGTACAGGCGAAAGAAATACATTGCATGCAACATCATTTTCTGTCTGAAAATCCAACTAGAGCGGTTTGAAATTATATTATGTCTTAGGATTAAAAGTCTGCTACTCTAGTTGCAGCCGATTGCGGCGATTTTTTCCCCTTAATTCCTTGTTTGTTTTTCTTTGTTTTGCTCTTACTTCTCGTCGCCGAAACTTAATAGTTTTTTTAATTTGCTAATAATCGGTGCCTTCGCTTTCTTTGAAGCTTATCCTGGGGTTCTCTGTTGTTTGGGATATAAACGGGAAAATAAAGATTATTTTATTATCGTCCAATTAGTACTGTACATTTTCTCCTGTTTTGATATACGAGAAAAAATTACTATCAATTGCTGTTTTGTTTCTTTTTCTTAATTTTCCTTTTGTGACCCGATTTTGTTTTATTGTTGCATGTTTACAATCATCGTCCTTTTAAAGCGCCTTCTGTTTTTGCAATGCTGTAGCGATTTATGGCCATGCAAATTCTTAAAGCTTCTTGCAGCACCTGTGTTAGAAGAGCAAGTATCTGAAATATATTTGGTGAAAAAAGGTAGTTTCTTGACTTAAGTGGCCCAACAACTGCACAGCTTCCAAAGAATCATCCAATTTTAAACTAATGGTCGAGTTTGAAAACGGATTGTATGTCAAATAAATGCAAATACCAAACGACCGTGATAGAATAAGAGAAATTATTTTACTTACAAAAGGCCACCCAAACAAGGCATCAAAATAGAGAAATTAACCCAAAAGAAAGTTGCAAACAAGATGCAAAAAGGAAATCTCAGAAAATGGAGGGGAGAAAGTCATCTCACCATCATGCAAAGTGATTTCAGCACAACAGACACAGAGAAAAAAAATCTGACTCTGAACTTTACTTTGGGCTAATGAAGCACATTAATCCCAATGAGTTAAACCGAGATAAGCAATTTACACCCACATAGATATGTCGAAATGCTAAAAAACGTGGGGGTTGCGGGCATAAATTCAATTTAACGTTATTAGATAAAGAACAAGGTCAGGCGAAATAGGGGACTTGTGTCGATGCTGTGAAAATGAAACAAGCTAAACATGGTTTTACAGACTCACAGGGACACATGCAGAGAGAGATTATCGTAACATGGGCGTGTTCGGATTTTTGTTTGTAAGGACAAAATCCACCTTCTGTCATATCAAGTTTATTTTATCATTCAGATTGTTATGAAATTCTTTTTGTTCTTTACTCTTCATGGTGGTCTAAGCGAAGACGTAACGAGCGTCATTCTCAAGTGAAATCGATAGTTAAATCGCAAACTGTACCGGAATAATTAAACGTTGAAATATGCTCTTCGATCGCGACAAAATGTTATCGATTTCTTTTAGTGAATGTTTGGATTGTAGGTAATTTCGTTTTCAAAGTGTTGGCCTTGAACTACACCTAATTAGGCAATCTTGTACGGATAAACGAACAAATGAAATCATGAAACGAGTATTAGATAGCCAATCAGAAACGAAAACGGAATTGTCTAAAAAGACTTTTTGAAGAGCGATAATTAGTTCAAAATCCTAACTGACGGTGAGTCGGGGACAATAAAGAAAATAGCGCCCTTCTTGACGTGAAATGGTTTGAGGTGGTTTAAATAACTAGATCGTATCGCCCCTTCGGAAGAAGATTTAGACGATGGAAAATACCTTTTCAAAATATTAGCATCTAAGAAATTTTAAGTCGCTCTAAGTAAGACCCAAGGAAAACATGCGTGTAAGACCAGAGCAAGCCAAGGAGGAACGTATATAAGTAAGAAATACGCTTGCCAGCGATTGGGTGCCTCGTAAAACTAATTTACATGCATGAGCAAAGTTAACATTTGATACAGAGATGCTAAAGCCGGCAAAGATTAATTTCAGTTGTCCGGCTTGTACTGGCAAAACTTTATAGCTATTCCTGTGGTGACAGGAACTTTTACGTTTCGTTTTAACGTAAGCAGAAACAGGAACAACAAATTAAGAGTGACGTTCTCCGGATGTCTTTATCGACGAATTTCGAAATTCAACTCGCATATGATTACGTCAGCTTTCTTGATGTCAAAAATGTGCACCAGATGGAAAATGTATCATTATGAATGTAAAACTTTTCTAACTTAATTGTGAGGAAAATTATTTGTAGCAAAACGAAATTAACTAACCTTAAATGCCCAGCCGTCTGAGGGATGTGCCTCCTCAATGTACACTATGACGAAATCTGCGATGTCGGCAAAATCGCGAACAATTTCGCCGAACTCGCGCAGTTTCGTCAAAAATGGTCGTCAGCTTGAGCTCCCAAAATTTATGACCAGGGGGCGTCCGCACTTTGACGTGTCCAGCAGACGAAAGCACTTCTTGCCATCCACGGAAAACAGAGGAGAGTTGTAAGCCTTGGCACCGAGTTTTGTCTTCTTGTTGATGTCCAAAAAAATGAATCTCCACAATCCTTTTAGCATTTGTCGCGTGAACATCGTGTCCCAATAATCATCTTGTGACATCTTCAGGCCGAGCATGCTATCGATTGCATTAGATATTAGACGCTTGAAAAAAGGAAACACCCTTAAAATCCATCCCAAGCAGAAGATCAAAACCAGTAGAGAATACAGCGTGAACGAGCACAGCTTCTGAAAGATGAAAATCATCTTTGCGCCGCGCACTCGACGCAATGAATGCGGGAGCTAAATGGATTTGTGACCTGTCGCTAGCAGCTTTTATATTTGTATTTATATCTTTCGAATTCAGGAAAAGGTCAACAACTTTCACTCACATGGCAGGTTGGAAAAACAACAGCGTTGACTTCGATTTCCGCAGAACAATGACATGAGTACATGACGCGTTTTGGATGACTTTGTGCCTCGACTTAATTAAGATTTCGTCCGAACGATGTAAAAATCAGCACAGGGAATTCAGGGACTTGATTTCTTCGGTGTGTCGACGTAGGGAGCTTAACGGTGTTTTGTTGCGAATAGGTATGTAAAGAAGCCGTGATGATCAGGTGGCGATTTGAAATCCCACAGATAAACACCACTGCTCGTGACATAATCCTCGCGAACTAAACACGTGACACCCAGAGGAAGCCTCCCTCAGACAGTAACCTGTTCCCGGCGACAACTTGACGAGAACACGCAGTTGTAGGAACAATAATTTTGCCCTGTTTTAGTACAAGATTTAATGATTACAGTGTTGATAGCTTGGTAACTGATGTGCGTGAGAATCCTAAGGGTTTGCAAATGAGATGGCTAGAAATGGGATAGTCAGGAGAGCGAGGTCATCGACAATTTTGGATTGAATTTCTGCCGAGAGTCGACCACAATTCAGCCAAAGAGTGTTTTGATTAGTTATCAGGACACAAGGCGAGCCAAAGAGGCTTGCAAAACGTTAAATACGTTGCATAAGATCATGAAATTCGTTCATTTTGCAGATCAGGTGTAGATAACAGAATTTCAGTTTTTGCACAGTCCCACCGTGAGCAATCTAAGACCCTTATCTCCGATCGGGCTGCAGTTTGCAATAATATGTCACCTTAATAAGAGCAGGTTCTTTTCTCAAAGAAATTCCGCCACCTATCTTTAGGATTAAGGAAGTAGATTGAAGTTTGCATATACGTTGCGTGCTAGGTATCAAAACAGCTTACCAAAACACGGCCTGCACGGAAAGGCATCGAATCTTCCAGATCGGACACAAGTCCGAGCAGTTTGCGCCTGCAGTAAACTTAGTAATTGGGTAACTTTGATGCGAAATGTTGGTAACACCTTATTATTCCGACCTTAGTAGCGTTTGAGCTACCAAACGGGTCTTTTATTTGATCTGAATCAACTTTAAACAATGTTCGTGCAAATGCGGCTGAATGGGTAAAGGTTGCGGTGCAGGTTACGGTAAACAACGATTAGGGAAATTGCTTTAGTTACGTTTTTAGGAAGCGTGGATGGGAATTCCCAATTCCACCTCCCAAAATTATTAAACTCAAATAGCTATGCGGCCTGTATTTTTATACGGTCGCAAAGATGGTAAATGAAGCCATAAAGAAAAACAAACAGTGAAAAAGTGCCTGAATCTGTGTGTGTGGCTGAAGACGCCGATGTTCTTGTAAACAAATCGAATGTCCCACTCAGGAGCGAAAAAGACGAAGACTGGTGTTTTGACTTGTCAAATGCTTCCTCCTTAAAATTCACGGGAATATGACAACGGGGGTCCCTCAAGCCAGCGTATTGCATAAACGTTTGTTGAAACGAAAAAGACATTCCTTCACGCAATAATTAATTTCACCTTCATGCCTGTAAAAAGTCGTGGTTTGTTGGAGAAGTTCGGATTTCTCACAACGGGAAACCGCGTGTAACCAAATTAGGCTGCATTGAATAGTGCGGTGGTCATTGGTTTTTTGGTCTATATTAGAAATTCTTTTGAGAAAAAAAAAAAAAACTTTGCATGAAAAAAATTGGGGTTGGGCATCGTGAATTTGTAAAAGATAAAGCCGAAATTGTCATTTTGTAAAGCAGGCCCGTCAAGGAAGTGCACCGCGCTTCAACTTGCATTCTAGTCCGTCCAATCAGTTGCACCGCGTGATAACAAGGTCATGAAATAGAACGACTCGACGAATGGTCTTGTGATGAACAAAGTTTTAAGGACACGGATTCACCACGCTTGTAACAGCGTGTCTTAAAGGGCATTAATGAAGTGTGGCCTATCGATATCATTTTAATAATGCAATTCAGCCTCTGTACCTTTTCAATTTTACACCAGATCGAACGGTCAAAGTTCGTTGCAAGGAGATCGGCATTAGAGACCTGATTATTTTCTCGGCACGAAATTCTTCGATATAACAGCAAGTGAACGCAGGAGTGTAATCTGGAGACTTCTGATGTTTCCTCTCTGCTTTCTGTTCTCTGTTAATTTGTTCATCTATCAAATCAAAACTTAGTGCTTTAAATTACTTCTGAAATCAACTTCCATGTGACAGAATCGCTTAATTACAATCGCGTGTTTTTCAACCACGCGCAATCGATGACCTTGCTCACGCCTCTAGCTTGTCTGGTTTTGTGTCCGTTTTCTTGCCCGCGTCTTTCCCGGAAAAGTTCGTTGCAATATGCACGGTCGAAGCATGTGTTTTTATGTAATTGCTGATAACTAATTAACCTTACACGATTGCGGTGCTTTTATTCTTGCCGAAATGAGTAACTACCGGTTTCCGTTTGGGAAAGTCAATTCCTAGCGAACATCGATTTCAAATTAATTACGGGAAGAGCGATACAGATGGTTTCATGCGCAAAAATGGAAGGGGAACTAGGAAAGGGGAAAAACTCAAGCAAAAAAGGAAATAAATCAAAGAAAATTGTCGAATTTTTTAAAGATTGCCGGCGGCCGTGGTTTAAGCAGCATTTGACAGAATATTTTAGTTTGTGACAGCAGTCTGCTTGGTTTTCATTACGACATAAGCACAAGCACAAACACAAGCATAACGGTAGTGAGGGCGCCCACAGCATAAGCATGAATTTAAGCACACCGTGGTGAGGACACCCAGGACATAAGCATAAGCGCAAGCACAAGCACAAGCAGAACAAAACATTTTTGTTCCCCCTGTGCTTGTGCTTGTGCTTATGTCAAGAGAGAGCACCCTCCAGCAAGCATAAGGATAAGTCCGCCATCTTGTTTTACTGTTTCGAGGAAGTATGGGATCGAAAAAACCGGCAATTATCCATTCTGCGCATGCCTACGTGCTACCGTTAAGCTTGTGCTTATGTCGAAGTCAAACCAGGCGTTACTCTTTGACGTCCAATTATCCACAAAATTCATTCAGCAACGCCCTCTCGCTATGATGTTTTTAAAACACTATCTGTACGTAAATAAATACTACGAAATGCATGAAACTATAGTCGAAGATTGCGGCTTTTACTTTATTCCTCTAGGGATCCACTTGAAAATTTTTCGGAGATGACTGAATGGTGGAAAATCTAGTGTCGAATATAGAAAAAAAGTCTGAGTGATGACGGGAACAAATCGACGATTTTGGCCGCTGTTGATTTGAGCCAAACATGCAACCGTTTTCAGATAAGGTAAAGAGGTCACTTGGTCGGAACCTGTTCGAAAACTAGATTTTGAGCTTATCAAAACTCATCAACCGAGCACCATTATTAAAACTTTGCGCTGGTTTCAAAGGAAAGTCGCAAAAGGGTCTTAAGTGTCCCCGCCCCCAGTTTGCGCCCTTCTCGTGCCCTGCTGCATAATAAAATGATATTACCACAAGCTTTATTGCACCCAGCGTTCTTCTGCAGTAAAAGTTATTGACATTTGCTGGGCTCATTTCGTCTTGGCTATAGTTAAACGGTTACTCTTCACATTACAAATGCTTGGCAAAGTGAGTGAGCGTACTATACAACGATTAACTTCCGGAATAGTTATAACTTGGTTTGTTATCGATATTTTGTGGTCTGTTAAGGGGAAACACATGGAAAACATTTCTCTTTAATTACATCACTCACCGAAAGTATGCAGTAAAAAAAAAACGCTAATGTCAGTAACCTCTAACAGCTTCAGGAGTTTAACAGTATCTTTATTCTGTGCGAATCAAAAAGAAGATTAATGACCTTATTATACATAGATAGCAAGGTTCATCGCATAGCATGAAGTTTTTGCATGTCTTTTATTTTTTGTGTGTCCAATGTTCAGATTCGGTGAACGTGAAAAAATCGCAAAAATTGGAAGAATTAAAATCTGCTAAAAATATATTCCCTGTTGCTTCCTTCTGTTGGTCTTAATTGGATTTCCAGTCTTTGAGATGAACGATGAAAAACGGTAAAAAAGCACTTGAGAATCTTAACCCGCTGGTTTGGTTTCTGTCGTCAGTAATGGAGGGGTCAGAGACTGGCGCACATTATATTATGAATGGTCGTGAAAGGAACCCTTTAAATATACCAGAATCTCTTCATTTCAATAGCGATATTGAGAGAATACTTCGAGCACTTGTAACAGTTCATGTAGTATTTCGTCCAGCTCTTACTGTCCTAAAAGGAACTAATATAACTTTACAGTGGGTCTGAGGAAACCACTATTGAGTAATTTTCAACAAATATTTGCGTTCCTGACAGTAACTTCAGGCCTCGTTGCCGCAACGCCGGAGGAATTTGAAAACGAAGATTTCACTCGGAAAACACATGAAGTGTTTTCCGTCCACACTACGTAGGAAGAATTTGTATTTGAGGAAAACTCGGGTAGGGAAATCGCACGATTATCGTAAGGTCATCGTTTTCGATAAGCTCCGTTTTCAAAATGTTTTCCTTCGCACTGTAAAACGCAAAGCCGCCGTTTTCAAATCCCCCCAGTTTGAAGAGCGTTTTCGAAAAGCTCTTTTTTTCCCTGACGGATTAGTGTGGACGGAAGGCCTAACCGTAGAAAGAAAGTTGCGTTTTCAAATTTCGCCTGTATAGTGTGGACGGGGCCTTAGCTTCGTAGGGTTAAAGGTAACGAATTGATAAAAGAGCACGTGAATCCAGAATGCAAGGAGTAGTCGAAAGAAATTAACACAGTTAAAAAGGTCTGTTGTAATGAATGCTAAATTGTTGTGACGGTCGGCAGCAGTCCGTAGTTGATGGCGCCCCCCGTATTCGCCGATTCCAATTGTTTTCGTAGTAGGTTTTCTTACATATTCTTGTCC